>NW_028249480.1:0-477181 GCF_964263255.1 Lissotriton vulgaris
CATACTCCAGGGTGCTGCCAGCTATCGGTTCTGCACACAGCAGACTGGAGCCCCTCATTAAGGAGGTAAGCTCTACACTTCATCTTAAACCCTTAGGTTATATTCACAGCCTCATGGGTCCGGAGAACGTTATCTTCGCTCTAACTGTGACGAGCAGATGGACTTAGCCCAACATAGGCTGTGTTGTGTGCTGGGTGATGCCTTGCATCTTATTATCGTTGGCGGGAGGATGAAGCTCTGATAGGAGCTACTACAAGAAGAGCAGAGAAACAGGGCCACAGATCGCCGCAGAGCGACAACTGCCCAGAAGCTGAAGGAAGAACTCTGGAACAGCACACCTCCTACAACCTGGAGATTCTGCAGGATAAGCAAATGATGGTAATGAAATGCAAACTGCAGCATTAAGGTCACGCACTACAACATCTTTCCCTTTAAACCGAAGATAACAGTCTACAATAAAAAACTAAAGAAAAAGCAACAAAACTAGAAAATACATTTCCAAAAGCTACAAAAGAGATACAGTTAATACAAATAAACAATATTAAACTTTGTTGGTACCTTAGTAATGTGCTTGCTTCTTGGCTTCACTCCATCTGCAGCAATAACGCTCTGAAAGGAGAAATTACTGCTATGAGTCTCAGAGTCTTCAGTGTTACTGGTCTCAGTCATGAAGACTGTGGTGTCGGAAGATAACTTCCTCTTATTTGGCTTTATAGTTCCCACAGTCACGCTTTTAGCAGACACGCTACTGTCAGCAGCATCATAACTTCAGGCAGATCAGCAAAGCGGATATCACCACTCACATTGGGTGAACAGACTCGCCTCTGCTACATACATCCACTCTGTTCTTAAATTTGCTTGGGGCTGTCAAAATACAAGGAGCTGCAATATATTCCTCACACTTTCCTGACTACCTTGTTTTAAAAAGGTATGACATTCAAGCGTGATTCTTGGTTCATCTGCAAGCTGAAGTTTTTTAAAGGTTCTATTGCCACACAATACTCGTCCTATATTCCAGTTTGTCCACAGGGTGCTTCAACCCTGGTAGGTTATCCACTGCCTGTTTTGCAGATAATTTCAGATAGTTTCTGTAAGAAACTGAATTATTATTTGCGGTAGATGAGGATCAATCACAACCGTTGTCAGAGTGAACTTTCAAAGCCATTCAATTAACCTAGGATCCACCCCCTGGTACCTAAGCACCGAACAGGCAGGCTTAACTTAAGGTAATATGTCAGATATTTATGCAGAAACCAAAAAAGTAAAAGTCAAAATGCAAAACAATAAAAAACCCAAACGGAAATAGAAAAATAAAGTAAAATGTATTGAACAAAATGACACTAAAATGACAAAATCCAATAAGGGGAATAAGATATGAACTGTAACGCTGTAAGAATCACAAGGTGCCAATGGATGAGGGGCCCGGGCTTGGATTCGTCTCTCTGGAGCGGACTGCCAAGTCAGAGGAAACCGGAGGCCATGGCTTGCAAGCACATAGTTCAGGAATTAGCTGCAGTGGTCCAAGAAGCCACTGTGTTATGTTCTGAATCCTGAGTTTGTGCTTTTCCAGACCAAGCACTCTTTAAACATTTTATATACACACTGATTTACATGTATGATTCAATGTCTCTATATGTGTGTGATGTAAAGTGCTCTGACATCCTACAATGGTATGAGAGATGCTATAAAACACTGAAATACATGTGACAGAGGGGCTATTACTTCAATATAAAACACTAAGGGCCAGATGTACGATCCGTTTTTATATGCGCGAACGGTTTCGTGAACCTGTTTGCGCATGCAAAAACCTATTGGACCATGTACATTGCCTATTTCGCGAGTCGCAATTTGTTTGCGACTCGCTTAATAGGATTTGCAACTTGCTATTTGGAAGGGCATTCCCTTACAAAAAGCGAGTCTTAAAACAATGTACAAATGTTTTGCGGTCGCAAAACACTGGCAATTACCACCTACTTCAAGTAGATGGTAATACATTCGCAAATGGTAATACAAGGTAACAAAGGTAATACATTCGCAAATTTTTTTTAAATGCATGTTAACGGGCTGCATTTTTTTTTAAACTGCTTTATTTAAAAGCAGTCCCAGACATGGTGGCCTGCAGAGCCCAGCAGGCCACCATACCTAGGAGGGCTGGCATTCCCAATGGGCTCGCAAATTGCGAGAGGCTCAGTAATATTAATGAACCTCGCAATTTGCGACCCCATTGGGAATCCCAAACAGTGTTAAACACACTGTTGTACATTTCAATTATCGACTCACAATTTGCCACTCGCAATGTGTCGCCAATTGCGAGGCGCTAAATGAAATGGTCGTACATCTGGCCCCAAAATGCTTAGTACTTTAAGTAATTGTTTTTTGTGCACACGTGTGTATTTATTTCGAATTACTGTTTTAATATTTGAAATTTAACTCAGAAAATTGCTTGGGGGTCCCCGGCTTCCAGTGGTGACTCAAAGGGGGTCCTCAGGAGTCAAAAGTTTGGGAACCACTGGTCTAGATCTTGGGTTGTAAGGGTTGAACCTGTACATTAGCAGTGATAGATGATGTCCATTGTGCTGGTTATTATTATAATAACATGTGAATGTCTTCCACTGAATGAACAGATTGCTTTATTTATCTAGCGTTAAAGGCAAGCCACCCCTGTTTGAATAATGAGATTTCATACAGTCCCTGTACTGGCGGCTCACTTGATATATGCTCAGTATAAATACCCACATGGTCCTTGACTCTGTGAAATTCTGCTTTAAAATGTCAATTCATTATGGTTATTTTATACGTTTTCTTCTAAAATAATTTCATTATGAATACCCCGTCTCATCATCAGACCCGGTTTTAAATAGATTGACAGCTCTATCTAACCCAACTACGATTTTGCACTCCAGTCTATCTACTATGTTTACACGGGTGCTCCGCACCACGTGATCTAATCGCCATGGAGAGATCTCCAAACCCGGAACTGAGCCTCGCCATTGCGAATCGAGCTCGTTGCGGGACGCGATTCATCTCCTTGACCGGTAAGCGTGTTTTTCTAGCGTGTTGACAATTGATGGGATGATTATCCGTTGATGGGCGGCTTTCAACAGTTTTTCCTCCCTTTTTCCTTAGACTAACTACGAAGCCTTAATCTGACTTAACCAGACCGCCATCACATTTTTGATCGCGTTTATCAGCCTCTTAGGTGAGTGCAACCTCTGTCCCAATCTGACTGCTATGATTCACCCAGCCCGTTGTGATAAATAATGGTCCCCTCATTTATTTACTCTCTGCAGTTCCGCTTCACCCGACGATACCTTGGATCATGCCATTAGATTAAATCGGGGTCGTCCCTTTATCAACTCGTGGTGAGTTCACCTTCCTGATTATTTTAGATCCTTTTTAACAAATTGGTCTATCTTCAACTAGGTCTAACTGTTCGCCTTGATTGCACATTTAACAGTATCTTCACCCTGACGATATATCTGGACCGCGCCAGTAGATTGCATCACGGTCTTTTTGAATACCACTTCATGGTAAGTTTTTAATTTATTTGTTAATTCCTGGATATTGCCCGTTCTTGCCCATATTGTGAGCCTACTACCCCCCAATCAGTGGGTATTGAGTTGTCCTTTTGCTGCCTTCCTTACCCGGACTGGCTGCTTTTCTATTCTTTCGTATAACCCTCGGAATTATTCTGTTCACGTAGCGCTAATTCATTGTCCGTCATGCGCTCATGATTAAACTGCCATCTATTCTAACGCACACTAACCATGTGGCGTACCATTTTAATTCACATTAATTCTATGGCACAGCAATGACTTCTCCCCTACCACTTGATTTTAGTACTGATGTGCTCTCCATTGGAATAATATAGGGATTCGTTTTCCCACACTAATTTATACATTTATATTAAATAGGTGTGTCCCCACCCCTGTCCTGATGAAGACCCCACAGCAAGGATAGCAACTCTACCTGCATACTAGGGGTTCGAAACGTCGACAACTATTCGCATTACCAACTCCACGCCGCATTGTTTTCATTTTCTGAACCATGTGGAGTATGTTGTTGTATGGAAATAATTATTTGAGAAACCCCTCTTCGCCCACAAACGAGGCAAAAATCTCAAAGACATGCTGGTGCATACGCGCCCGAAACAACAACAAGCTTCACAACTCCATTTACATGGGCTGGGGGGTCACTACCCATGTGGGAATTGTGCGAGTTGCCGCCTTACTAAGAAGAGCAAAGATCTAACTTTTGCAAATGGAACCAAATGGGATCAACGGAAGCTAATCAACTGCAACAGAAAACATGTAATTTATATGATTATCTGCCCTTGCAGTTTGGAGTACATTGGCATGACTAAGAGACCAATGAAAATACGAATCGGGGAGCACAAGAGCAACATACGATGCAAAAAGACAACAACAAAAATGGCCACTCATTTAGTTGAAAATGGACACTGTGTAAATGACATTAAGTGGACAGTAGTTGAACAACTCTCATCTGAACAAGGACTCTACGAGAAGGAACAAAGATGGGTTTTTAGACTTGGGACTAGCACTATAGGCTTGAATGACAACATTCCCTGGGGTCAGTTGACGTAGACGATCTCCGAGTAGATCACCTACTTTTCCCGCAAGGAGTATCTCTTGATCTCTAAAAACACAAACTGTATGTGCCTAGAAACCCTGTCAAAATCTCCGAACAGTTTCCCTATCGCTCCCGCATGCTTTGTCTTGTAACTACGAGGGACACTAACTTAATATGCCCGGATGTCCTCCTAACCCCCCTGCAACATCCCTTAACAATGGAAGATCTACTGTTTTCAATAAAGTAAGAAAAAAGATCTGTTGAGTGTATAATCACGCACGCAGCACAGCAACAGCATTTTTACAGGCGCGCATTTTTAACAAACACGGCCTTCCATAGCGGCACTGGAGAGAAAGAAGTTGACTATGCTAAAAGCATAAACACTGATCACAAGGAATAGACGTACACGAGTGCGCATGCGCGTAACTAAAACAGAACGCTTACATATGCGCATGCGCGCAACAAAGGAACAAACGCGCACATGGGCGCATGCGCGATCTGAACACACTTCCTCAACCAGTCGCGAGCAGAACCGACAAACACCCTTATATGAGGATAAGGATACCCTAATCATTCAATCATACAATTAATTCTGCCGCGGGAAAGGTATAAAAACTCGGCCTCGAGACTCCTTCTGGCATTATCTCCGGAGTCACGAGGGGATCGATCGGAAGGAATTTCCTTGCAGAAATCGTGAGTAGTATGGGTTAAAAACCGCGACCAGTGTCACCACAACGTTAGTGTAAGTAAAGTGGGGTTCTGAATATCCCCTTTTTCCTAACAGGTGCTAGTTAGCACACCAGATCCTGACGCTTGGCTCATGAAGCATTTTCATCAACTCCAAAACAGTATGTTGTTAATATGGAAAAGCATGAAACATTCCCTCTTTTCTTTACAGGGGCACAATACAATCTTGCTCTTATCTGGTTACCATTAATGATGTTACGTTCAAAAACCACGTTCAAACACCAGAACTAAGTTTTCTTTAAAAAAGTGTGTGTTTTATGTTATGTATCATTAAGTCTAGTTTGTCCTTTTGTAAACCTTTTTCCCACTATAGGCACATTTTTTGCAGCTAAAGTTTGTCACCTGTAACCTCTGGTCATCTTACCTATGGATGTGGAGAAGTAGACTACCAGAAAAAAAAAATTGTCTTCTTTCCTTTACAGGTTGATTAACAGACAACGTTTTGCTAGGTACATTGTTTTACCTGCACTATAGATTTTCTCAATTTTTATTAGAAATTCTGATATGAGTTAGAAAAACGTGAGTAAGGTGGGGATTTGTGTACCCCGTCCTGAAGAAGGTGTTTTTTGCACCGAAACATGTCGACGCACACAGAGAGGAGGTAACGCACATTGTCAGCGTCGCAACCTCCCACACTTCATTTTCAATCAATCAATCAATCAATTACAGCATTTATATAGCGCACTACTCACCCGGAGGGTCTCAAGGCGCTGGGGGGGGGGTCTGCTACTGCTCGAACAGCCAGGTCTTGAGCTGCTTCCTGAAGGCGAGCTGGTCCTGGGTCAGGCGGAGGTAGGTCGGGAGGGAGTTCCAGGTCTTGGCGGCCAGGTAGGAGAAGGACCTTCCTCCTGTGGTGGCTCTTCGGATGCGGGGGACGGCGGCCGGGGCGTGGCTGGTCGATAGAAGTTGGCGTGTGGGAGCGTAGAAGTTGAGGCGGCTGTTGAGGTATCCTGGGCTTTGGTTGTGTAGGGCCTTGTGTGCGTGGGTGAGGAGACGGAAGGTGATTCTCTTGTTGACCGGGAGCCAGTGCAGATCTCTCAGGTGTCCGGAGATGTGGCTGCGCCGGGGGATGTCCAGGATGAGTCGTGCTGAGGCGTTCTGAATCCGCTGGAGTCTCTTCTGGAGTTTGGCGGTGGTTCCGGTGTAGAGGGAGTTGCCGTAGTCCAGACAGCTGGTGACGAGGGCCTGGGTGACCGTCTTCCTGGTCTCGGTGGGGATCCACCGAAAGATCTTACGTAGCATGCGCAGGATGTTGAAGCATGACGAGGAGACGGCGTTGACTTGTCTGGTCATGGAGAGGGAGGAGTCCAGGATGAAGCCCAGGTTGCGTGCGTGGTCTGTCGGTTTGGGTGCGCTGCCCAGGGCGGGGGGCCACCAGGAGTCGTCCCAGGCGGAGGGTGAAGATCCCAGGATGAGGACTTCCGTCTTGTCCGAGTTCAGTTTCAGGCGGCTGCTCATCATCCACTCAGCTACTTCTTTCATCCCTTCGTGAAGGTTGGTTCTGGCGGTGGCGGGGTCGTTGGTGAGGGAGAGGATCAGCTGGGTGTCGTCGGCGTAGGAGAAGATGTTGAGGTTGTGTTGGCATGCGATGGCTGCGAGGGTGCTCATGTAGACGTTGAAGAGGGTTGGGCTGAGCGAGGAGCCTTGAGGAACGCCGCAGATGACCGGTGGCTTCTGACTTGAACGGGGGGAGGCGGACTCTCTGTGTCCTTCCGGCGAGGAACGAGGTGATCCATTCCAGTGCCTTCCCCTGGATTTCGACGTTGCTGAGGCGCTGCACTAGGGTGCGGTGGCAGATAGTGTCGAAGGCCGCAGAGGGGTCTAGGAGGATGAGGGCCGCTGTTTCTCCGTTGTCGAGCAGGGCTCGGATGTCATCTGTAGCTGCGATCAGGGCGGTCTCGGTGCTGTGGTTGGCCCGGAAGCCAGACTGCGAGGGGTCGAGGGAACCGTTTGTCTCGAGGAAGGCGGCCAGCTGCTTGTTGATGGTCTTCTCGATGACTTTTGCAGGAAACGGGAGCAGCGAGATGGGGCGGTAGTTCTTGAGGTCGGTGGGGTCGGCTGATGGCTTCTTTAGTAGAGCGCTGAGTTCGGCGTGCTTCCAGCTCTCCGGGATGGAAGCTGTGTCGAAGGAGGTGTTGATGATGTCCCGCAGGTGGGGTGCGATGACAGCGTCGGCCTTGTTGAAGATGTGGTGAGGGTAGGGGTCGGTCGGAGATCCGGAGTGGATGGAGTTCATCGTGCGGATGGTGTCTTCGGTGCTGATCGGGGTCCAGGCGCGGAGGGTGGTGGGGGGGGGCGGTGGTTCAGTCGTGGCGTGCGTCGGTTGAGAGCTGAAGCTGTTGTGTATGTCTGCGATCTTGTTGTGGAAGTAGGAGGCGAGGGGGTTGCAGAGGTCTTGCGAAGGGGTGATGTCTTTGTTTCCGGCGTTGGGGTTGGAGAGCTCTTTGACGATGTTGAAGAGTTCCTTGCTGTTGTGGGCGTTGTTGTCCAGTCGTTCCTTGAATGCAGTTTTCTTGGTGGCGTGGATCAGTTGTTGGTGTTTCCGGGTGGCGAGCTTGAGGGCAGTCATGTTGTTCGGTGTAGGGTCTCTGCGCCAGGCTTTCTCGAGGGCTTGGCAGTTCTTCTTAGAGCTCTTGAGTTCGTCAGTGAACCAAGGGGCTTTCTTGCTGCCGGGTCTGCTGGGCGGGGTCTTCAGAGGGGCGAGGTCGTCTGTGCAGTTGCTGATCCACTTCGTGAGGTTGGTGGGCGCCTGGCTTGGGTTCGTTGCGCTGGTGGGAGGGTTCAGGCTCAGGGAGGTCGCAAGCTGGCCGGCTGTGATCTTGTTCCAACTTCTGCGTGCAACCTGTTGCTGGTGGTGGTGGATCGTGGTCCTTCTGAAGCTGAATAGCACCAGCCCGGGGGCTTATTAAATACTCTTTAGTCACCCCACGAGCCAGGTCCTTTTTAACCTTCACTATTTTCTAAACCCCACTAAACACTCACTTAAAAAAAAAACCTCATCTGCACCACACATAGTCTACCAAGTGCTCCCGCGTATCCATAGGTCGCAGCACGCCGTACCCCGTAGAGGGGTACGATGACCCCGATGATGAAGCATGACACCAAGGGGCCTGTTGGTGTGTGAGGGGACCTAAAAACAAGAAAGGTGTTCCCCACTGGGAAGGACACACCTAAAACTCAAGGAGTGGATTCTGTTTGTTTATTTACATATGCTTAGGGAGAACGAATCCATTTCGATTTACTTTCTCTCTCTCCCCCCTTTGTTTGTTGACACCGAGAGATACTCCATATATTGTGCGACAGGCGGCCAGAGTATGGCAATAGTTTGTAGTGAGAGTACTTAAGCGCGCACCATTCCATCGGGAGCTCCCAATCTGGATTGTAAAACCAATCAGGCAGATGCCACTCAGTATGTCCTTCCAGGCATGGAGGGGGATGCGAACAATAGTGTGAATTGTACCCAGATGAGACTTATCCCCTTTAAACATGCCCGCAAAGAGTTTGGTCTAAGCCAAGGGCAATTTTTACAACATGCGGGCTTGGCAGACACAACTAAGCACACCTGGCCATGCTAACGGACAGCTCCGCCGCATACTCAAACCCTTGAGATACTGCTAACCTGTAGGAGAGTAGGGTCTGCTATCCTATGGTCACCCCAAATTTTTGCTTTTTGCTTCACTGGTTTTCGACTTACTGAGGCTGTGGGCCTGCTAATCAGACCCCCAGCCTGCTGTTCTCTCTCTAAATTCATAATACATGTTCTATAGGCACATACCACAATTGGAAATGGACTCCTTGTCAGCCCCTGTACCATGCACTATAGGTGCTCAGGGCATAGGTGCCAACAAGGCCTACCAGGGGCTGCAGCATATCTTTTGCCACCCCTGGCTGGTTCTTAAATTGACACAACTGGCTGATAACTCAGCTGGGGCAAGTCGGTGTAATCACACCCTTGCTTAGATATAGTATACCTATATCTAACCCTAAACTGGACACATATATACCTATCAGTCACTCCTATGGCAGGCCTTAACAATCCTGGAGGCAGAGTGCGTGGTTTTATGTGAGATGGGACTCTAGCATGAGCTGAGCCTGCCTGCAGCTGTCGGGACCAATTCCCTAAGCTGTTCCGGAATAATGCCAAACCATATACTATTAAGTGCATTATAATCTTCGCGGTTATAATGTAACTTTGGTTTGACTGTATCAAAACATGTTGTGTAAGGTGTCATACGATTTGGAATACTATCCCCTCGACAGTACTGTCGACGGGGATAGCATTCCACCCCTCTAGAGGGAGAAGACATGTTACTTTACTGAAACGCGGTTGATTTTTAAAAGAGCCTCAGATCCACAAAATGGATGCTTCTGCCACAGACACAATTCTGACCTCCTGCTGCTGATCGAAACTCAGCCGAGGAGGCCTGGACAAAGCATTTCCTGCCACAGGGAGGTGTTACACCACCCCAGACCGGAGATAGTGGATTGTAGCAGGGAGGTTTGAAAGAAACCAGACACTGCCTGGGGAGCACAAGGCTGCCCCTTGCATAATCTGGCCAAACCGGTTCTGGGGCATCCCAGCCCCAGTCCCAGAGCGGCCTGGATCAAAGGAAAGGGGTGTATCCACCCTCTTCCTGGGTCTCACCCATAGGAGGGGACCTAGCAGGTAATCCAGCCCCCCAGATTCGAATAAGAGTGGGAGCAGTGCCAATGCACTTCAGATTATCCTGATGAAACTTAAGAAATGAAACTCTGGACCCTTCGACATCCTACTCGACGTAGAAGACTGAAGAATCTCCCTTGTGGTCAAGGAGTGACCACCCTGTGCAAACAGGCAACATCCAGCACCTCAACGCCTGCTTTGTTGCAGTTCCCGCTGGAACTCGAGCGACAGAGATCGACGAGATCAAGCTTGCCTGCCTTCCAACAGCCCGATCCACAGTCCCTGCAGAGCTGAGACCCGTGGAGGCGACCGGAAGCGTGGGAGCCCCCATCTTGAAAGTACCACGAGACGCTGACCGTGCAGCCCACGAGTGACCCTCGAAGCTGTACAACGGGGTTTGAAAAGCCCCAGCCCTGAGCCACTCTTGCACCGAAGCTCACCCCTCCACACTCGACGAGTGCTGTGTAGGGCCCTTCTGCTTTCTTTGGCTCAACGCGTTGGCCCGGTCACTTGCCCGTTGGCTTGTGGCCCCTGTGCCGAAGAAAACCCAAATACGACTTGTGATTCTGGTTGCTCCAGACTTGCACCCGCTCCCCTGAAAAGGAGCCCCCGCTCTGACCTTCCTGGTACGAGTGAGAAGCAATCTTCCAGTCCTGCGTGGATTGCTCTTGCCAAGTGTTGGTTGCTCCAATCTTGAAGCCGACTGCACCGACAGCGAGAGCCCTTCGTGGGACAGATCGTGACCTGCTCCTGGACGTCGCAGATGCCCCAGAGCCCACGTGACAGCGGAGAGAAGCTCCTCAACAACCACCTGATTGCGCCCGACATTCCTGGTTCCGTCCTGGTTCCACCCTGGTCACTGCTGAGTGACTCAGACTCTGTCCCCTCTGCTTTCAGGTACTTTTCTACTCCGATCCACCCTTGGATCGCACCGGACACTTCTCCTTCACATCGCCTGCAGCATCTTCAGCTCCAAGCACCAAGAGCCTGCGTGTCAAAACCCGACGCCACTTCGACCCTGTGCACCCGCTTCCTGTGGGTGAGGTAACATTGCAACGACGGTGTTCCCACGCTGGTACACACCTCTAGGGTTTGTGTCTAAAGTTTTGTCCTTCTAGGTTCAGCGGAAGTATCCTAAAACTGTAACTTTCTAACTTTTACGCACCATTGACATTGCATTGGTGCAAGCCGCACTTTCTGTGCTGCACCCGAGTTCCGTGGGCTTTTCCCGACTTTAGCATTGCTAGTCCCGACTGCTCCCAGCAATTCCCTAGGCCCTAGGCCTAACCACTGTTCGATTGGTATCTCTTATACCACTTTCTTAATATATGGTTTGAGGGGCCCCCCGCCCTCATCCATAATTGTGCAACTTTCATATGTTATACTGTGCTTTTGTTTAAACGCTTGTGCCCCTTTGCTCATAAAGAGTACTGGGGATTATCTTAGTAATAAATACATATATTTTTATAATATATACTTGTGTGGTGTCCTTTCATTTGATATTACAGGATTGTGATTGGTAAAACAGCTCGCTTAACACGACCTCTTGAGTTAAGCCTTTAAGGCTGCTTAGCCCATGCTACCCTTAGGATAGCTTGTCTAATAAGGTTGACTTACAACCAGGCACCATAAGGGGTTGTTTGGACTGATACAAGGTGGTTCCAGAATTGGAAACATCATATATCAGGCCAACTTCTCACATTTGGTGGCAGCGGTGGGATTTGAGCTTGCTGTTGTTTTACCATTGCAATCTTTTTATCAAATTGAAAGATCACATCAAGTACCTTAGGTACATATAAACAAAAGCTTAGCATATTCAAGTTCTACTGAACTTAGTAGTTGTAGATCAAAGGGCTTAGCACACCCTGCCTACAACTCACTAGCAAGGTACAGTAGGAAAACACTCAGTGTAGGTAAGTGCATCACTTACACCTCACTAGCAGTCATGTCTGACGCAGGAGGAGCCTCAGGCTCTGCCCCTGAAATGAAATGAAATGAAATTTGATTTGTAGAGCACATGGCTGCCCGAAAGCGTCCCAGCGCTTGCTTAGGGAACCCGTCCTGGTATTCCCCTGCGAGATAACCCATTACTGGGCATCCCCAAGGTGAAAGCCAGGCATCCCGCTGCGAGGGGCCGTTGTGGAGATTAAGCAAGCTATTGCCCAGAGTTACAGAGTGGGACTCCATGATTGGAATAGGCACCGAGGCGAGAATTGTCAGGTCCGGGGAAATTTGAGCCCAAGACCCACTGAGGCGGGGAATTGAACCCTGGTCCGGGCCAGACCTCTGCATCAGGGTCTGCCGCTCCAACCACTTGAGCCACACTTCTCCCTGTGACAGTTGATCTGACCAAAGCAACTTCCAGCTATGACAAACTTAGCCACAAAGACTTGTGTGCCTTGTGCATGTCAAGAGGGCTAAAAAGGGGCAGAGGCCCCACAATTCCTTACCTGATAGCCATCCTAGAGCAGGATGATTTGGAGAAAGACAAAGTGATTTCCCCAGAGTTAGGAGATGGAATAGACCCCCCTGAGAATGTAGACTCCCATGAGATAGGTGAAGAAGAGGAGGAAGAAGAGGAGGAAGAGGATTCTGATACAGATCCTGAACAGAGGGGTAACCAGGTGCTTGTTGGCAGGCTTAACCAGGCCAACTTGAACCAACTTGAGAATGGAGGAGGCCAGCACTTCCCCAGACCTCAAAACCAGATTCTCCCAGGCAATAGGAGAGTGAGATCATCTTCAAGAGACTCTCATATTTCTAGTGCCTCAAGGGAATCACAAAGAGGGATGACTCCAGCCCAGGAAAAGGAGCATAGGGCCAGGATGAGGGCTGTCCAACTCCAGATAGAGAGGGAGGAGGTAGCCTTGGCTCAAGCTAGACATGCCTTGGCAAGAGAGCAAAAGTTGTGTGGATTAGACTCCACTGGTGGCAGCATAGTTCCTAGAGAGAAAGACAGGTCCTATGACAATAGAAACCTGACAAAAATGGTGTCCCCCTACAAGGAAGGGGATGACATCCACAAGTGGATAACTGCTCTTGAGAGAGCCTGCATGGTACAGCAGGTTCCTGAGGAACAGTGGGCAGCAATTTTATGGTACTCCTTTTCTGAGAAAGGGAGGGATAGGCTCCTCACAGTTAGACCTGAGGATGCCAAAAACTACTCTGTCCTGAAGAGTGCTCTTATTGAAGGGTTTGGCCTAACCACTGAGCAATACAGGTTGTTGTTCAGAGATACCCAAAAAGCACAGAACCAGGACTGGACTGATTTTGTTGATTGTGCCACTAAGGCTCTGGAGGGTTGGCTGCAGGGAAGTAAAGTCTCAGACTATACAGGATTATACAATCTTTTAATGAGAGAGCAGATCCTTAATAACTGTCAGAACCAGCTGTTGCATCAATACCTTATTGACTCTGATCTGACCTATCCCCAAGAATTGGGAAAGAAGGCAGACAAATGGGTCAGAACAAGGATTAAGCAGAAAACTCAGAACCAAGGTGGTGACCAGAAGAAAACAGACCAGAAGGATGGGAATCAGAAAGATAAAGAAAAGAACCAGAAGTCTTCAGGCCCCCAAAATAGTAATAAGGAGGGTGGTTCCCAAAATGGAAACAAGAAGAAGAAGAGTGATGGCCCAAAGAAACCTTGGTGTAATACCTGCAAATCAGTTTCACACTGGGGCAGTGAATGCACCAAGAAAAATCCAGTCCCCACCACTGCAGCTCCTAAAGCACCTGCACCCCCTAGTACAGTTAGCAGTGGTGGTACACAGCCAAAGGGTTTAGTAGGGTTGACCCTGGGTACTGAGGTGGAATCTGGCCTAGTCAGAATCCCCACACAGGCAGTTCTCCTATATGATGTGGACTTATCTTTGACCACTACAGTGAGCCCCAGTAACCTGGGCAAATATAGGCAGACGCCTTTGATAAATGAGAAACTGGCTCAGGCCTACAGGGACACTTGTGCCAGTGTCACTATGGTGACACCTAACTTTGTGGACCCTGGACAGATTGTACTAGGTGAGAATTACCTAGTGACCAATGCAAGCAATGCCACTACTACACATAGTGTGGCTGTTGTGAACTTCTCCTGGGGAGGGGTAAATGGCCTAAAGAAAGTTGTTGTAAGTGCAGACCTCCCAGTAGACTGTCTGTTAGGCAATGATCTTGAAAGCTCAGTTTGGTCAGAAGTGGAGTACAGGACTCATGCGGAAATGCTAGGGATTTCAGCACATGTCCTTGCTGTAACCAGGACTCAGGCCAAGAAGTGCCTACCTGAACCAGTGGTGGATCTTGAAACATTAGACCAACCACAACCCAAGAGAAGGAGCAAAAGGGTTAAGGCTGAGCCTTCCCACTTGCCCCAGGTTGAGGATCAGCCTTCACAGGAAGCTGATTCTGCAGTCCAAGAGGAGACTGTCTCTGAGGAGCTTGAACCTGACCAGGTTGAGTTTCTGGGGACAGGGGGACTCTCAAAGGCAGATCTGGGGCAGGCCCAATTAGTTTGCCCTTCCCTTGAACCCCTCAGACAGCAAGCTGCTGCTGAGGCTGCAGGGAATGCTCAAGGTTCCCATAAAGTATATTGGGATGATGGGCTCCTTTATTCAGAGGCTAGAGACCCCAAGACTGGTACAACCAGGAGGTTGGTTATACCTTTGCAATTTAGGGGCTTCCTTCTAACCTTGGCCCATGATATTCCCCTTGCAGGACACTTAGGCCAGAATAAGACTTGGGACAGGCTTGTTCCACACTTTCACTGGCCTCATATGTCAGAGAATGTCAAGGAGTTTTGTCGCTCCTGTGTCACTTGCCAAGCCAGTGGTAAGTCAGGTGGCACAACAAAGGCCCCCCTGATACCACTACCTGTGGTGGGGGTACCCTTTGAAAGAGTTGGCATAGATATTGTGGGTCCCATGGATCCTCAAACAGCATCTGGGCACAGATTTATATTGGTGGTAGTGGATCATGCCACCAGGTACCCAGAGGCAATTCCCCTAAGGACCACAACAGCTCCTGTTGTGGCAAAAGCCCTCATTGCAGTTTTCTCAAAAGTGGGCTTTCCAAAGGAGGTACTTTCAGACAGAGGTACAAACTTCATGTCTGGATACTTAAAGGGAATGTGGAAAGAGTGTGGAGTGAACTATACGTTTACCACACCCTATCACACACAGTGCAATGGGCTTGTGGAGAGATTCAACAAGACCCTCAAGGGAATGATAAAAGGATTACCAGAGAAGCTTAGGCGGAAATGGGACACCCTTTTACCCTGCTTGATCTTTGCTTACAGAGAGGTCCCACAGAAGGGGGTTGGCTACAGCCCTTTTGAACATTTTATTGGCCACCCTGTGAGGGGTCCATTGTGTTTGGTGAAGGAAGGATGGGAGTTACCTCTCAAAAAGCCTAAGCTAGATATAGTGGACTATGTACTTGGTCTCCGCTCCAGGATGGCTGAATACATGGAAAGAGCATCCAAAAACCTGGAGGCCAGTCAAGAACTTCAGAAAGCTTGGCATGACCAAAAGGCTGTTCTGGTTGAGTACCAGCCAGGGCAGATGGTGTGGGTGTTGGACCCAGTGGGCCCAGCAGAACTCCAGGACAAATGGACTGGACCCTACCCAATCATTGAGAAAAAGGGAGAAGTCACCTATGTGGTTGACTTTGGAACCCCTAGGAGCCCCCACAGGGTGCTCTGTGTGAATCGTTTGAAAGCATTTGTGGACAGGGGGGAAATGAGCTTGCTCATGGCCACGGATGGGGACCAGGAGGAAGAGAGTGACCCTCTCCCAGACCTGCTTTCCCAGAACCCTGATGATGGTTCAGTTGATGGAGTAGCCTTGGCAGGCAGCCTCACTGAACAGCAACAGGTGGACTGCAGACAGGTGTTGCAGGCCCACAGGCATATGTTTTCACTCACACCCAGTCAAACTAACTGGTGCACCCATGATGTGGACACTGGTGACAGTCTGCCTGTGAAGAATAAAATCTACAGGCAACCTGACCATGTCAGGGATAGTATAAAGGCTGAGGTGCAAAAGATGTTGGAGCTTGGAGTGATTGAGCCATCAGAGAGCCCATGGGCTAGCCCAGTGGTCCTTATGCCAAAATCTCATACCCAAGATGGAAAGAGAGAAATTAGGTTTTGTGTGGACTATAGAGGTCTCAATGCTGTCACTAGGACAGATGCACATCCCATTCCAAGAGCAGATGAGCTCATTGATAAATTGGCTTCTGCCAAGTTTCTGAGCACATTTGATTTGACAGCTGGCTATTGGCAGATCAGGTTAGCTGAAGAGTCAAAAGCCAAAACAGCATTCTCTACCCCTAGTGGGCACTATCAATTTGTGGTAATGCCCTTTGGTTTGAAGAATGCACCTGCCACCTTCCAAAGGTTGGTGAATCAAGTCCTTGCTGGGTTGGATGACTTTTGTGCAGCATATCTAGATGATATTGCTGTCTTTAGCTCCACCTGGGAGGATCACCTGATCCACCTGAAGAAGGTTCTGGAGGCCCTGCAAAAGGCAGGCCTGACTATCAAGGCTACTAAGTGCCAGATAGGGCAGAGCAAGGTTGTGTACTTGGGCCACCTAGTAGGTGGGGGTCAAGTTCAACCACTGGAGAGCAAGATCCAGGCCATACAGGATTGGGCTCCTCCAACTACCCAGACACAAGTCAGAGCCTTCTTGGGCCTGACTGGTACTACAGAAAATTTGTGAAAAACTATGGGTCCATTGTGACACCATTGAATGACTTGACATCCAAGAAGATGCCCAAAAAGGTTCAGTGGACAGTTAGCTGTCAAAAGGCATTTGATGACCTGAAGGAGGCCATGTGCTCTGCACCTATCCTGAAGAGTCCTGACTACTCCAAACAGTTCATTGTATAGACATATGCTTCTGAGTTGGGGGTGGGAGCTGTGCTTTCACAACTGAATACAGATGGTCAAGACCAGCCCATTGCTTTTATTAGCAGAAGGCTTACCCCCAGGGAGAAACGTTGGTCAGCTATTGAGAGGGAGGCCTTTGCTGTGGTGTGGGCCCTGAAGAAGTTGAGGCCATACTTGTTTGGAACTCACTTCCTAATTCAGACGGACCATAAGCCCCTCTTGTGGCTAAATCAGATGAAGGGTGAAAATCCCAAACTGCTCAGGTGGTCCATTTCCCTACAGGGGATGGACTTTACAGTGGAGCACCGCCCAGGGACTGACCATGGTAATGCAGATGGTCTCTCCAGGTACTTCCACTTAGAACATGAAGACTTATCTGGTCAAGGTTAAGTTTAATGTCCCTGCGTTTGGGGGGGGGGGGGTTGTGTAGGAGAGTAGGGTCTGCTATCCTATGGTCACCCCAAATTTTTGCTTTTTGCTTCACTGGTTTTCGACTTACTGAGGCTGTGGGCCTGCTAATCAGACCCCCAGCCTGCTGTTCTCTCTCTAAATTCATAATACAGGTGCTATAGGCACATACCACAATTGGAAATGGCCCCTGTACCATGCACTATAGGTGCTCAGGGCATAGGTGCCAACAGGGCCTACCAGGGGCTGCAGCATATCTTTTGCCACCCCTGGCTGGTTCTTAAATTGACCCAACTGGCTGATCACTCAGCTGGGGCAAGACGGTGTAATCACACCCTTGCTTAGATATAGTATACCTATATCTAACCTTAAACTGGACACATATATACCTATCAGTCACTCCTATGGCAGGCCTTAACAATCCTGGAGGCAGAGTGCGTGGTTTTATGTGAGATGGGACTCTAGCATGAGCTGAGCCTGTCTGCAGCTGCGGGACCAATTCCCTAAGCTGTTCCGGGATAATGCCAAACCATATACTATTAAGTGCATTATAATCCTCGCGGTTATAATGTAACTTTGGTTTGACTTTATCAAAACATGTCGTGTAAGGTGTCATACGATTTGGAATACTATCCCCTTGACAGTACTGTCGACGGGGATAGCATTCCACCCCTCTAGAGGGAGAAGACATGTTACTTTACTGAAACGCGGTTGATTTTTAAAAGAGCCTCAGATCCACAAAATGGATGCTTCTGCCACAGACACAAGTCTGACCTCCTGCTGCTGACCGAAACTCAGCCGAGGAGGCCTGGACAAAGCATTTCCTGCCACAGGGAGGTGTCACACACCCCAGACAGGAGATAGTGGATTGTAGCAGGGAGGTTTGAAAGAAACCAGACACTGCCTGGGGAGCACAAGGCTGCCCCTTGCATAATCCGGCAAAACCGGTTCTGGGGCATCCCAGCCCCAGTCCCAGCGCGGCCTGGATCAAAGGAAAGGGGTGTATCCACCCCCTTCCTGGGTCCCACCCATAGGAGGGGACCTAGCAGGTAATCCAGTCCCCCAGATTCGAATAGGAGTGAGAGCAGTGCCAATGCACTTCAGATTATCCTGATGAAACTTAAGAAACGAAACTCTGGACCCTTCGACATCCTACTCGACGTAGAAGACTGAAGAATCTCCCTTGTGGTCAAGGAGTGACCACCCTGTGCAAACAGGCAACATCAAGCACCTCAACGCCCGCTTTGTTGCAGTTCCCGACGGAACTCGAGCGACAGAGATCGACGAGATCAAGCTTGCCTGCCTTCCAACAGCCCGATCCACAGTCCCTGCAGAGCTGAGACCCGTGGAGGCGACCGGAAGCGTGGGAGCCGCCATCTTGAAAGGACCACGAGACTCTGACCGTGCAGCCCACGAGTGACCCTCGAAGCTGTACAACGGGGTTTGAGAAGCCCCAGCCCTGAGCCACTCTTGCACCGAAGCTCACCCCTCCACACTCGACGAGTGCTGCGTGGGGCCCTTCTGCTTTCTTTGGCTCAACGCGTTGGCCCGGTCACTTGCCCGTTGGCTTGTGGCCCCTGTGCCGAAGAAAACCCAAATACGACTTGTGATTCTGGTTGCTCCAGACTTGCACCCGCTCCCCTGAAAAGGAGCCCCCGCTCTGACCTTCCTGGTCCGAGTGAGAAGCAATCTTCCAGTCCTGCGTGGATTGCTCTTGCCAAGTGCTGGTTGCTCCAATCTTGAAGCCGACTGCGGCGACAGCGAGAGCCCTTTGTGGGACAGATCGTGACCTGCTCCTGGACGTCGCAGATGCCCCAGAGCCCACGTGACAGCGGAGAGAAGCTCCTCGACAACCACCTGATTGCGCCCAACATTGCCTGGTTCCGTCCTGGTTCCACCCTGGTCACTGCTGAGTGACCCAGACTCTGTCCCCTCTGCTTTCAGGTACTTTTCTACTCCGATCCACCCTTGGATTGCACCAGACACTTCTCCTTCACATCGCCTGCAGCATCTTCAGCTCCAAGCACCAAGAGCCTGCGTGTCAAAACCCGACGCCACTTCGACCCTGTGCACCCGCTTCCTGTGGGTGAGGTAACATTGCAACGACGGTGTTCCCACACTGGTACACACCTCTAGGGTCTGTGTCTAAAGTTTTGTCCTTCTAGGTTCAGCGGAAGTATCCTAAAACTGTAACTTTCTAACTTTTACGCACCATTGACATTGCATTGGTGCAAGCCGCACTTTCCGTGCTGCACCCGAGTTCCGTGGGCTTTTCCCGACTTTAGCATTGCTAGTCCCGACTGCTCCCAGCGATTCCCTAGGCCCTAGGCCTAACCACTGTTCGATTGGTATCTCTTATACCACTTTCTTAATATATGGTTTGAGTGGCCCCCCGCCCTCATCCATAATTGTGCAACTTTCATATGTTATACTGTCCTTTTGATTAAACGCTTGTGCCCCTTTGCTCATTAAGAGTACTGGGGATAATCTTAGTAATAAATACATATATTTTTATAATATATACTTGTGTGGTGTCCTTTCATTTGATATTACAGGATTGTGATTGGTAAAACAGCTCGCTTAACACGACCTCTTGAGTTAAGCCTTTAAGGCTGCTTAGTCCATGCTACCTTTAGGATAGCTTGTCTAATAAGGTTGACTTACAACCAGACACCATAAGGGGTTGTTTGGACTGATACAAGGTGGTTCCAGAATTGGAAACATCATATATCAGGCCAACTTCTCACATAACCTATGGAGCGTGTAGACACCTAAGTATGCATCTTTACAGAACAATGCGATCAGATACAGTAGGCACTACACACGGGCCCGACATTCCAATGGAAGATCAATACTGGCAGCGGGCCTATGAACTAATACGCATGGTTTCTAGTAATGCCCATTTTCGACTGATACATTATAATTTTCTGCAAAGAACCTACTTAACGCCACAACACCTTCATCGAATGGTCGGTCTTGCCCAGATATATGCTTGCGCTGCAACACTGTGGGGTCTGATTTCTTACATTAACCATAGTCCTGCGATGAAATACACTCCTTCTGGCAACTAGCTGTCAAAGAAATGGTGCATACCACACAACTAAGTATGGAGCTGACACCCAAATGCTGTTTATTAGGCCTCTTTAGATGCCAGAAGGGCACAAGCAGTGTTCCCTCGAATCCGCGCGCCTGCGCCACCGCGCACCTTCGTGCCCCGGAGCGTTCACTGCTGTCTCTGTGGCGCGCACACATCTCCAAGAGCATTCAGCGCCGCATTTAGCAAGTGCTCCAAAATGTCTTTTGTTTTCTAGAGTGCGGCTGTGGGGTCCATTGCATGCTTTTGTTTAAATATTTGTGTTAATTGCAGAGCCCGTCATGAGTAGCGATTAACACTAATGCTTTAAACAAAAGCACAAATCTGCCCGCATTCACGCTTCACAAAACAAAAGAAATGCTGCACCAAACACAGCGTGTGCTTTTAGAATCACTTAAAAGCACATGCTGTGTTTGTAAGCTTACACCACAATCGTCAGAGAGCAGTTAGGTAGTGCACACTAACTCATGAATCACCATAAAGTGTAGTACCCAGTTCTCCCGTGCTCCTATTACCTACTATATGGTAATTTGTCAACTTTGCTATTTTCTGACACGGCGACCTCCATCAAGGACTATCCCTGGCATTGCTATCACGGGCAAACAAATGCCCCCAAGGTAGGAGCTCATAACAACAGGGCCCCCAGGTCCAGCCTCTGAACTCCTGGGGTAACGGCACCGATCTGGGAGAGACCTCGCTGGGACCCCCCATCCCCTTGGTGCTCCAACGCAGCTTCCCACGAGCGTGCAGTGCAGCTGCCGCCAACAGTAGAATGACATCCTACATTCGGATTAGTCTGAAGCCCTCCGGGGCCCAGCAGGCCCCAGATGGGTCAAACAGCACTGCCCTTCGGTGCAAGGCTCCCTGCCTCTCTCCTTTCATGGAGTGGGGCCGCGCTGAGTGGTGCTCCCGAGGGTTGTTGCAATTACTGGCCAGAAGAGGACTTCATGAAATGGCACCAGGCTCCTGCAGACATGGTCCGTGGCCTCCTCTTTGCTGGGTGGGGGAGAGGGGGGGGGGGGGGGGGGACACGGAGGGGATTCCTGCGAAACTGTTGCTGTGCCTCACATTGTAATATTAAATCCAGCTCTCGCTACATGCTTGTTGCACCAATGAATAAATCATGTTGGTAAGTATTAAGCCCCAGTGGGCACGATAACAACTTCATCAGACTTTTCCGTCACTTTGTGCCAAAGAATTTATAATGACTTTCCATTGCTATTAAGGTAGATACATCCTATGATGCCAGATTATACACAAAGTGATGTGGTGCTGGACGCCATAGGTGACACACATGACTATTAAAAACAATTGTTTTGGAAGTGCTAGCTTGCTCATTTTTTAATATTTACGTTTGTCACCTTGCGTATAATCTAGTATCATAGTATGTATCTACCTTAATAGCAATGGTAAGTCGTTATAAATTCTTTGTCACACAGTGACGTTAGTGACTTTGTACAATAGGCATATAGGAATGTAGCTTTATTTGTTGACCACGTGACTAATCTAAATGCCTGCTTTTGGCAAAATGATGTTGTTTCATCCGAAATATTGTGTAATTAAATTTATGATGGCACTGTCCTGCACTCAATGTGTACCGAACAAGTAGCAGGCGATTTATGCTCCACAAGCACGAATTAGGCAATACGATCCTGGATATGATCGTACAATTTACAGATATATAATCCATATATGATCGCAGGCATTGCCGTGACAATGTTGTTTTCTGATTGTGTAGGTGCAACAACACACGCTAATAGACATATAGTGTTAAAAATGTGAAATCGCTATGATATTCGTTCATGACAATTATATAAATTATTGTTTTGGAAACGATGTGACTTTTGTAACACAATGTAATTCATACTTTTAAGCAAATTCACGTTAGCTGAACATTGAATCGTAAAGTCTGTTTTCAGCTTCTATTGTTTTTGACATCACATGTTTATTTAAACATCAGGAAGTAATTACCACAGTACTTGTGAACAAGTGTTTTCCTGAAATGCGTCGAGTTGGTTTGCTGCTTTTGAAATAAATCACTGCTTTAAAGCATTTGAGAGAGAGAGAGATAGAGATATATATATACATATATATATATAATAACAATCAGTGGAATAACTCATAACTAATTAAACAAAACAGATTGGTAAATTAATTACAACTGGGTGAGTCAGACTAGAAAAGTATATTTGAAATATCATCAATAGGAAACATGAGGGTGCAGAAATGACAGTGAGAAGACTCAACAAACATTAACAGAAAACATTTAAATCAGATATACAAAAATATCCTAGTTATCAACGTATAGCTAGCTATCCATCTTCATTAAACAGTACAGTGAGTCTGTTTTGTCTTTTTGAGAGGTAAAGTAAAGTTTATTGATGGTGAGACTAGTTAAACGACGATGATTCGAAAAGTGTGGCAAAGCAGATTATTTCCAAAACAAAGTGTTTTGAAGTATATAAACGAATATTGCTTTAAACCCAGATCACACAAACAGAATGTCTGAAAATATGGATTATAAGCTTTTTTTTTTTAAAAGGCCGCCTACCTCTGCCGGTCACACTTAAATACTTGTGTGGCTCTGTCAACAATCAAGTCCCAGTATCAAGTGACAAGATCAATACTGTGCCTCGGTTCAGGAAAGTACACATGTTCAGAGGGCATGGCAGGGACTGAGCAGTTGTCTGTTTTGTCAACAATCTCTATCCAGGCTGATGCGGGGACTTAGGAAGGAATGGGCCCAGCAGGCTGTAAAACTATAACATCCCACGTAAGAGGCTCAGGTAATGTGACTTTTCAGCCCCGGGGGGTGCGAAAAGGAAAAACAAAGCTACCACCCGCCGGTGTGTCCAATCTTTGAAGCATGTGTGTGCTTCTGGTCACCAAAAGGGTGGTGTGATAGTGGGAAAACAGCAGGCAAGACCCGCTCCATGGATCACCCTCGTGATGGCTGGTACCCCCAGAGTAGACTCACAGGAAGGCTGGTCGGGGCACGGCTAATTGATCTGTTAAATTCTGGCCTGCCTGCTCAGCCCTGTTCATGAATATTATATCTCTGACGCATAGCATTTTAAATTTTAGACAATTTTAGCATGCTGGTGCTGCCTCATGGGCACTGTGCCTCAATTGCAGTATTGTCAGAGGGGCGCTAGAATACGTGACTGATGCATTTTAATGCGGTGATGCATTAAAATATGTTCGTCGAAAGCCCAATGCGGCCCTACCCTAACCCAGCCCTGAAACTGCAAAAAGTAAAATTTTAATAACGTTATTATAATTTTATTTTTCCTGCTCAGAGATCATTTGTTAAAGTTTTCATGTTAATCGCATCGCCGATCATGAGCTGAAATTAACATGAAAAATTGAACAAATGCACGCAAACCCCCCCCCCCCCGCAGCCCAGCTCTATTAAGAAAAGAAATGCAGAAACATAGCTGCTAAGGTTTCAAATTGCTATGTGGGTCGGTTTCAAACCTGCCTTTAACACCGTTTGCGTGGATCTGTATGTGAGAAAATGCACCGTCTTTTCACTTTTTTAAGCAAAAGTTTGGAGTGATATTTGGCGCTGCACCCACACGCGCGCCTTGTTACTGGCGCACACAGCCTTGGTTGCAGCGCACATAGACCTTACACTGCCGCACACAGAGGAAAAAAATTAGAGGGAACATTGGGCGCAAGATAACCTATACATTTGGTCAGTCGCCTATGGAACTGGCATGACGTAGAATTGCAATCACATGGCTGCCTCAGCATGCCCCAACGATTGCGCTCTGGCATAGTGATGGGCTTCTTCTTCTACGGCGGACGCTTCTAACTCGTCTTGGCCAGATTCTTCCCCGAAGATATCAAGAGTGTGTTGAATGCTTCGACGCTGCCTCTCTCGTCATCGAGCCTGATGATCGGGTAGAGTCCTCTTGGACCGAAACACCTTACAAGCGTTGCAGTCTTCCTCCTTGTGCGCTGGAGAGAGGCACAAGTTACAAACTTGATGTAGGTTGGTGCGAGGGTACTTGGCGTGGCACCCAGGACAGAAATGGAATGGAGTCCGTTCCATTTGCAGATGGCTGGCCCTACACAGCAAGGCCCGACGGTTGCCCATGAGGTTTTCTATCAAAAATGGAGAGTTTGTCGATCGATTTGAAACGCGGAGAACAGGGAAACGCGTACTGAAACAATACCGTTGAGGGTAGAGTGAATCGCGGGGAACCCAAAGAGCGGTTTCGGAGCGCAGCAATACACATCCGAACCCGTTTGGGGTAAAAAACAATCTAACAATGGAGTCGATGCCCATGCGCACTATCACCGAAAGGTGGAGTCACCTTACCTCGTGATTTGAAAGACTTATATTAGGAGAAAAGTGTATAAAAATGCATTGTGTAGCATTAGCTTTATATACTCCAACTTGCTTTAGGGTGGATGCTCTCGTCCATTGCAAAGACAATCAGGGTTGGATTGGGATTGAAAATCGGCCCGGGCACGCAAAACAAAATCGGCCCACATTTGAATAATGCCTTTCCTCAAATGGCTGCTTCGGCGTAATTTTATAATCTTGTAATACTATAAAAAAAGAAAAGCGGCGGGGGGGCGGGCGAGGGGGGTTGGGAGAATGGGGGTAAAACATTTTTTACACGTTAGTTTACACTGCTGAAATACACCTGGAAACAAGTGAGGCCACTTCTGCTCAGGCCCCCTGCCCCCACTCAGTATGCACAGGTTAATGGGCCTGCCAGCGAGACTAAGGGAGGGATACCTCTGCCTGTTGCTAAACAGGAGGTAACGAGCGTCCTTCTGCCTATAGAAAGGCCACCCAGACACCCACTGGGCCGGTGGCTGTTCGAACAATAGAGACAGCGCCCAAATCGGCCCCAGACTGCTAAAAAAAGCAGCCTACAGCAGGGACTCGGACACCGGCCCCTAGGGCATTGCCCGAATGCCCACGTTACCAATCCGACGCTGAAGACAATTATCACTTGTTAGTTTGCTTGGCCTTTTGCTATTTTTGCATTAAATTTATGATAGATTTGTTGTGTTTTGTTTTACATATCACATTCTTCATATAAACCAACTTACAGTATACTGTTCTGGAGGTTCAGTCCCACAGACATTATCTCTAACTGAACACCCTAGGAAGCATGTGCTTTTCAAACCAGGTGCCGTCTGATGCAGCGTCTTCGCTATTGGATAAGTCAATATGTCCTGACCCTTAGGAGGGTTACCGTATCTAGTGCACTCTGTTAGGCAGTGCTCACCTGTGGTAGTAAGATGGTACTAGGCAACTTACCACCTATGCACGGTGCAGGGCTTTGAGTTACAGAGCTCCTCACGCTGTGGAGAAGATTAGGTCACATTTACCCATTTTCCCATATTTGGTCCTCTTGAAATGCCAACAGATTGCTCCATGACAACACAAGGCATGAAAAAAGTTGACTTGAAGTATAGACCCCAGCTTACCAGCAGGTCCATAGGTGATCGATACTTTCACACAGTGATAGGGGCCATTAGTTCCTCAATTTCTCTGCCACTGTTTTTAATCTGAAAATGGACCAGGAAGATCACATGAACTATATTGTGGCAACTGGTCGATCGTTGATCTTATATTCAGACTTTCACCAATCTCACATCTTATGAAACAACATCCTCTGTCCTACTATGCTCATCCGGCGTACTTAATAAAAGATCTGCGACAAAGTGCCCTCTTGTGGTGCCCACCAGGAATTGTAGCGCCGGCCTGGTGTGGAGTATAGCCCAATGATGAAGCATGTCACCATCAGGTGAGTGAACGCAACTTGCCTTAAAAGCACATGCTTCCTAGGGTGTCTGCGTTCAGTTACAGATAAAGTCGCTGGGACTGAACCTCTGGAACAGTATACTGTGATTTGACTGTTTTATTTTAACAAATGTACATAGCAGATATTGGCCCTTCCTTATTTCACAAAAATAAACGGATACCTGCCTCAGAGCGCACTTCTTACAGACGAGTATGGGGTTATCATGTTGCTGCTACAAGCTCCTTACCTGTGCGAGTTATCAGGAACGATGCAGGGGCAGACCGAAACCAGCCACACGTGGAGATCAATGACAAATACTGAAGAATTAACAGAGCTTCCAAGCTGGTGACCATTACTTAATTGACCTTGAAAATAAAAGACACGTTTTTAGTATTCTGGTGACTCATGACCATAAAAAACAAAGGTTATAAATTCAATAGTGTCTCAAATACTTAAAAAATATAACTGGATGCGCTGAATCGGAAGTTGTCCCAGGTCATGCGTGACACCTTCCACCACTATTGCTTATGGGACTTGTAGTTTTGCTTTTCTCATGAAAAGGATGGGCTCTAAAGTCCCAGTGTTCTAAGCGATGTTGGTCAAAATCAGAGGCCTGACGGAGGATGAAGCAGGACATGGCTCTGCTTGGCAGTGAGATGAATGACAGTTCCCCAGCCCTTCCATTCTTTGACCTACAGAGGCTCGTTGGCCGTTCATATTTTTTTGCAACGACAAAGAAACTTTTATTGCAGCTTCTGTCAACTGAAGAGACAAAATGAGCGTGTTTCATTAACCACAGACAAACATGAACAATCAAGAACATGATTTTCTGGAAAACTATCAAGCACCCAATCAGAATCAGCCGCCCTTCACACCCAGGAATTCTTGAGGCTTTGGAGAGGGTGAATTGCACGTGGTATAAGAGGAACACTACATGACTCAAAGCTCACTTCTCAGGGATGTACTGAACTGCCAGCCTCATGGCACACTTAGCCAGCTCTTCACCTCCTCCTCCTCAAACTGTTGACCAGCTAACAGGGCAAATGAGGCTGTAGCAAAGCATTGCTGGCTTGGTTCCACTCCAGACCAGGCAAGGTGGTCAACTCTATACTCCTCCGAGTTAGGAAGCACTCTGGTCGAGCCAGTCCTAACCCCACATGAATGTTCCCCATCACAACTATTTTAATGGTACTAAATGATGTTTCTGCCAAATGTATGACTCAAAAAGTGAAAGGTTTTACTTTGAAGTGCTGAAAAAAAATCATGATGTTTTTCAATATTTCTGAGTCTGCCACAGTACACAGGAGCATTATTTCTCTACAGCTGCAAATCATGTATGTGCCCTGTAGAAAGCATGTTTGAATGAAACATGGAAGGCATTGCAGCCAAAGATCTGTGCAACATCATAGCAGAGTATAAGATAACTTGTGTTATTATTCCAGCAGAACGAAATGCCATTCCTAATGTGTACGTCATTTTAAAGACGGTGCCAGGAAATGTATGGTCAGTGTTGTTCTTCTGCCAGTTAAAAGAATATCTCCATTAATGTGTCAGGAAATAAAACACTATGAGACATCCTACTCTATGGAAGGGTGCTGCCTGCCGCTGTGTTGCAGTTTACTTATAACATAATCTATAATGTAATTATACATGGATACTCCAGTGTACTGCCAGCTA
Organism: Lissotriton vulgaris; assembly: GCF_964263255.1. Classification (NCBI taxonomy): domain Eukaryota; kingdom Metazoa; phylum Chordata; class Amphibia; order Caudata; family Salamandridae; genus Lissotriton; species Lissotriton vulgaris. The sequence goes on from NW_028249480.1 coordinate 27,834, forward strand.
TCGGGTCTGCACACAGCAGTCTGGAGCCACTCAGGAAGGAGGTAAGCTCTTCATTTCATCTTAAGTCCTTAGGTTACATTCACAGCCTGATGGGTCCGGAGAACGTTATCCTCGCTCGAACTACACCGAGCAGATAGACGTAGCCCTTCATAGGCTGTGTTGTGTGCTGGGTGATGCCTGGCATCTTATTATCGTTGGCAGGAGGATGAAGCTCTGATAGGAGCTGCTACAATAAGAAAAGAGAAACAGGACCACAGATCTCCACAGAGTGACAACTGCCCAGAAGCTGAAGAAAGAACTCTGGAACAGCAAACCTCCTACACCCTAGAGATTCTCCAGGGTAAGCAAATCATGGGGGCGCTAGGTGGCGCACGTGCGGAATGGCCTTACCTCTGTGAGGCTCCCGCAGTCCGACGGAATAAACTTTATTTATCCTGTTTAAACTATCCTCTGCTGTGCTGTTCCTCATCTCCCCTGCGTGTCTATTGTAAGGGGCATCTGCTGGCGAAAAAGAATTGGCATTGCTGCAGTCATTGTGGAGCCGGGAGCGGGTGGAGCCTGACTGCGAGAGGACACTGGGAGCTGGCCGCTGCACGGGACCGTGCAAAGCAGTTACGCGAGTGCCGTGTCTTCCACGTGGGCGGTTGGCCGCACAGTAACGGAAGAAGCGCATCGCAAACCGGACGGTTTTGCGGCGTGAAGACAACAACGGTGAGTCGCTCCAAATAACGTTCCCCTTTCTGAGCGGTTGGACATAAACCCCGAGGCCAAGACTGACTGAGGGACTGTGTGCTCCACTCGGGAAGCGCGATCCCGGGAGGCGGCCATTTCTTTTGCGAGCGCTGGAAGTAAGCCCTGAAATCGGGAAAATAGGGGTGGCTGCTGAAGATACCAGGGTCGCATTAGAAGGGGGAAACGGCGGACAACCACGGCATCCACTGCAACATTGCAAGGGTTACTGGCTAATGAACTGCGAGCCTCAAAGGGCGTATATATCAGTGGCGGCAGGCGTGGGCTACGCAATAACCGGTGCTTGCAGGTACTTTGTAGGCCGTGACTGGTGGGCAGCTAGGTTTCCAAATATTTGTGGTGCCGGAAGAGAAGTCTAGTGCGCTGTAAGTGCCTCCCAGAACGCAGTGTGAGGTGCAACGATTAATACAGGCGGTAGAGGGGGGAAAAAAATAAACGCACTGTGAGATGGCTGGGCGCAGAGAAGCCATACGAGAAGGGTGGAGGCATGGGGCGACCAGACACAAGGCAACCTCGCCTCAACTTTGAGGCAAAAAAGACCAACTCCAAAAAAGCACCAACAGAGGAAGAGGGTGTAGCACCTGAGGCGATGGGAGAAAGTGACCCGGGCACAGCCAATGACCTCCACACCATATTAACTGAAATGAGACAAGGGTTTGCAACGATTGCTGGCAAAGTCAACACACTAACAACACGCATGGATAATATAGCACGCAAATTGGACCATTACGATACGAGGCTGAAGGAAGCTGAACAGCGCATATTGGATTCGGAAGATGTCTCAGAACAATTAAAAACAGCAATGGTACAAATGGATAAACTTATGCACATCGTAGATGCGAAGAACGAGGACACTGAAGCTCGCAGTCCAACAATGTGCGCATCCTAGGCGTGCCAGAAAGCACTTATACTGGGCGCCTGGAACTCTATGTTGAAAAAATGCTGACGGCGATTGCTGGAGAAGGAACCCTTTCCGCACAATTCATAGTGGAAAGGGCACATAGATCGCTTGGGCCAAGACCGCGACCAGGAGCAACTCTGCGTCCCATAATTGCACGCCTGTGAAACTACCGTGACAGGGATGTGGTGTTAAGGATTGCCAGAGAAAAGAAACAACTAAACTACGAGGGAGTGGCCTTCACCATTGTTAGACGGACCGGGAGGGTCGGCCGAGATTACGGGGAGAGGTCTCCAGGGAGAGCCGTCTCCAACGACTGTACAGACAAGTAACTTCCCCCCCACAGACGGACGCCACACAAGACTGAAGGTTAACGAGACTTTATATGCAATTCTTAGGTTACGATGGTATGATACAAGGAGGTCTGGACTCAGGGGTCCCCTCGATTCTAGTCTTTGGTTGAGGAAAGGGGTAGCGGGACAGTCTTAGTTACCAATGAGTACAAAATAGCTCTCAATCCTCGAGCTCGGCGTTCTAGATGATCGGGCCGTGGCGGAGCCAAGCAGGTCCCGAGATGGACGAAGGAAAGACGACGGTCCGCGGCGGAGCCTGCAGGTCCCGGTGAAAGATGACGGTTACAACGGTCCGCGGCCACGCCAGCAGATCCCGACGACGATGAAGGATGAAGGTTACGACGGCTGTGGCAGCGCCAACAGGCAGGACGATGGTGCACAGGACAGAGCTACGGCAGCGCCAGTAGTCCGTCCAGGATGAGTTCCTCTTTACGTCTCTCGACTCCAAGATACAACTGCCTTCCTGCTCTGGAGCTGCCCCAGTTATAGGGCTGGCGTGCTTTGATGTCCGGACCCTCGCACTTGGAGGTCGGGAGGTCCGGGATGAGGGAGTCCAGACACCCAGCAGGGGGGTGGAGCCAGCGCCCGGGGAGGCGATGGGCGAGCGGCACTTGGCGGGGGAGAGCCATCGGCACCTCTTTCTCCCATTGACTTGCCAAGTAGCCCGCTCACCTCCTGGGTGGAGGGTGGTGCCGGAATGTCTGAGGCCGGGCTAGGCCCAGGGTTGAGGTCGATCGGGGGCCAGGCGGCCTCGTGGTGAAGTGTCCAAGATGGCGGCCCAGGCTGGGCGCGTGGGCCGGCAGTGGATCGGACCCACGAGGTTAACGTGCTCGAGGGCAGGGGTCCCGGAGGGGACGGAGGACGTGCAATGGTGGTGTGTGGTACTTGCGTGACCGGGCTCGGGCCTGGTTGAGCCGGGGGAGAGCGGCCCTTCATGTGGCCTGTCCAACATGCGTCCCCCCCAGCTGAAGGCGGGGAGAGTTACCCATCCTCTTGGGGACTCTCCTCGTCGAGGCGGAAAAACCGGGACAGGCCATCCGCGTTGGCGTGATCTGGCCCAGGCCGGTGTTCGACTGTGAAGTCCATACCTTGCAAGGAGATGGACCAGCGTAGCAACTTTGGGTTTTCCCCCCGCATATGCATCAGCCACTGCAGGGGTCGGTGGTCGGTCTGCACCCGAAAGTGAGTGCCAAAAAGGTAGGGCCGGAGCTTCTTGAGGGCCCATACCACAGCGAAGGCTTCCCTCTCTATGGTGCTCCAGCGTTGCTCCCGTGGTAGGAGTCTCCGGCTGATGAAGGCCACCGGTTGATCAAGGCCTTCGGTGTTCACTTGAGACAGGACCGCCCCAATGCCCTGGTCGGAGGCGTCCGTCTGGACGACGAACTCCCGGCTGTAGTCTGGGGCCTGGAGCACAGGAGCGGAACACATGGCGGCCTTCAACTGTTCGAATGCCGTTTGACACTCTGGGGTCCAGTTCACTTTCTTGGGCTGATTCTTTGACGTGAGTTCTGTGAGAGGCCCCACTATGGTACCATAGTCTTTCACGAACCTTCGGTAATAGCCCGTGAGGCCCAGGAAGGCTCGTACCTCGGTTTGGGTGATGGGGGGCTGCCAGTCCTGGATGGCGGCAATTTTCAGCTGTAGAGGGGCCACTAGGCCGCTTCCCACCTGGTGTCCGAGGTAGGTCACAGACCCTTGTCCAATTTGACACTTGCTGGCCTTGATCGTGAGGCCAGCTCGCTGAAGGGCTTGCAGCACTGCTCGGAGGTGGTGGAGGTGTTCGGTCCAATGGTGGCTGTACACAGCGATGTCGTCTAGGTAGGCGGCGCTGAACCCTTCGAGCCCCGCCAGGACCTGATTGACGAGCCGTTGGAAAGTCGCTGGGGCATTCTTCATGCCGAAGGGCATGACCGTAAAATGGTAGTGGCCATCGGGGGTGGAGAAGGCAGAACGTTCTTGTGCTCGGGGTGTGAGGCCGATCTGCCAATAACCTGCTGTCAGGTCGAAGATGCTGAGGTAGCGGGCAGCTCCCATTCGGTCGACCAGTTCATCTGCCCGGGGGATGGGATGTGCGTCTGTTCTGGTGACTTCATTCAGGCCCCGGTAGTCGACGCAGAACCGGAGTTCTGGTGTGGTTCCGGGGGCGGCTGCTTTGGGGACCAGTACGACCGGGCTGGCCCATGGACTGTCTGAGGGCTCGATGACCCCGAGCGTGAGCATCTTGGCCACTTCCGCCTGGATGCAGGCCCGTACCCGATCAGGTACGCGGTAGGCCCGGTGGCGGATAGGAGGGCTGTCTCCGGTGTCCACATCGTGCACACACCAGGAAGTGACACCTGGGGTGAGGGAGAACAGACTGGCGAACTGTGACAGGAGGGCTTGGCACTCTTGGCGTTGTTCTCTGGTGAGGGTCTCCGAGAGTCGGACCCCATCCACGGAGCCGTCTTGCTCCTGGGTCCGCAGGAGGTCAGGGAGAGGCTCGGAGTCGTCTTCAACCCCATTGTCTGTGGCCATCAGGAGGCTGAGTTCTGTTCGTGCAAAGTGGGGTTTCAGTCTGTTGGTGTGGAGGACCCGGAGTGGGTTCCGGGAGGACTCCATATCGATAAGATAGGTGGTAGGACCCTTGCGCTCGATTACCTTGAAGGGCCCCGTCCATTTGTCTTGGAGAGCGCATGGCTCCGTGGGGGACATTACCCATACTTGTTGCCCCGGTTCGAATTCAATGGATGAGGCGTTCTGGTCATACCATTTTTTCATGTCCTCTTGACTGGCCTCTAGGTTGGCTTTTGCTAGGTCTCTGAACCGCCGGGACTGGTTGCGGAGGGTGAGGAGGTACCGGAAGACATCTGGAGGGTTCTTGGCCGGAGGCATCTCCCAGCCTTCTTTGATCAGGCTGAGCGGCCCCCGCACTGGGTGCCCGTATAGCAGTTCAAATGGGCTGAAGCCTAGGGATTTCTGTGGGACCTCTCGGTAGGCGAAGAGGAGGCACGGCAGCAGCACATCCCACTGGCGACGGAGGGGCTCTTCCAATCCCCCGATCATCCCTTTTAGCGTGCGGTTGAACCGCTCAACAAGTCCGTTCCCTTGGGGGTGATAGGGGGTCGTGAATCGGTAGGTGACCCCACACTGTTGCCAGAGGGATTTCATGTATTTAGAGATAAAGTTCGTGCCTCTGTCGCTGACGACTTCTCGGGGGAACCCCACACGGGAGAAGATCCCCATCAGGGCCCGGCCGACCACTGGGGCTGTCACGGTCCGGAGAGGAACAGCCTCAGGGTAGCGGGTGGCGTGGTCCACTAGCACCAGGATGAAGCGATGGCCTTGTTTTGTACGCGGGTCCAGGGGTCCCACAATGTCTATTCCGACCCTCTCAAATGGGGTCGTGACTACTGGAAAAGGTTGCAAGGGGGCCTTTAGTTTGCGGCCGCTCTTCCCACTGGCTTGGCACGTGGGGCAAGATCGGCAATGCTGGTGCACATCGTTTCTCATTTTGGGCCAGAAGAAGTGGGTCACTAGGCGACTGTAGGTTTTATCTTGTCCCAGGTGCCCTGCCAGGGGGACATCGTGGGCCAGGTTTAGCAGGAAGTTTCTAAAGCGGAGGGGCACTACTAGTACCCGGTTGGCCCCCAGCTCGGCGATTCTTTGCTCGCTGTACAACAGATCATTGTCCCAGTAGACCCAATGAGTTCCGGAGGTATCCCCTGCGCTTTGGGCGAGCGCTTGTTGGCGGAGTCCCTCGAGGGAGGGACAGGTCTTCTGTTCCTGGCGAAATTGTTCTTGTGTGGGCCCCCCTTCTTGGGCCCACTGGTCAAGGTTAGCGAGGTCGGAAGGTTGAGCAGGTTCGAGGGGGGTGTCATGGTCGGTGGTCTCGGCTGGGGCGACCGGAGGCGGTGGCGCCGGCCATTCTGGTTCTTCCGGGTGATGGTTGGCACGGACGGCCATGGACCGGGTGGTGACGCACGCCCAGTCCGGGACGCCTAACATCCCCAAGTGTTCTCTTCGCTCCACGGCTGCCCACGGGGAGCTCTCCAGGTCATTTCCGAGGAGGCAGTCCACGGGGGGGTCGTCTCGGACCGTTACCTTCAACATGCCGGAGACCCCTCCCCACTCAAAGGGGACGCAGGCCATCCGACACAGACTTTCCGAGTTGTCGGCTGATCGCACAGGGCAGAGAATGTTCGGTAGATATTGTTCTGGGGTCACCAGGTGACAGCGGACGGCTGTTACACTGGCCCCGGTGTCCCGAAGGGCTTCGGCCCGTCGTCCATTGATGCTCACCCATTGGCTGTACTTCTGGGTGTTAGCGGGTAGGGGGACCCGCGGGACCATGTCTCTTCCCCCTAAGCACGCGAGAGTCATGGCGGCTGGCTCCCACTCTTGATACTCTTGCTCGTCTGTTTCTTGTTCCTCGGAGATCTGTTCTTCCCCTAGTGCCGCGGCGGCCACTTGGCGGGGTTTTGGACTCTGATACTGCGGGCAGCTTGGGTCGTTTGCATAGTGGCCGACTCGTTGGCATCGGTGACACGTGACATTGGCTCTGTACCCCGGTCGCGCCGGGGTGCTGCCCCGGTTGGCCGGGGGGGTGGTGCTGGTAGCGGGGGCGGCCGGAGTGTTGTCTCTTCCTCGTCCTTGGCCCCCTCCTCCTCCTCTGGGTCGGTGGTGACCATTGTTGTTCCTGTTCTGCTCGTAGGACCCATTCCGGCCCACTCTGGTGATCTCCCACCGGTCAGCTTCGGCTGCGAGCTGCCGGGGATCGGTTAACTTGCTGTCGAGGAGGTGTTGGCGTAGTTCAATGAAGCAATTGTTGGACAGGTGCTCCCATACCATCAGATTGAACAGCTGCTCGTAGGTCGTGACGTTGTTTCCTCTGATCCAGCCTTCGAAAGCTCGGCTAAAGTACGTTACATAGTCCACCCAAGTTGTACCCGGGATGCGTGTGCAGTCTCGGAACCTCTGACGGTACATCTCGGGCGTGAGGCCATAGCGGGTGAGGAGGGCCGCTTTCATATGGTCGTAGGAGGTCATCTGGTGGTCGGGGAGCTGTAACAGGGTATCGCGGCCCTCATTGAGGAATCTGCCCCATAGGCCGGCTCCCCAATCGTTTCTATCGATCCGGTGCGCAGTCATAGCGATTTCATAGGCCTTAAACCATTGCTGGATGTCGTCCTCTCGGAAATATTCTCGGACAACATCCTTGGGGATGTGTACTTTTTTCTCCGTGGTTCCTGGGGTGTGTGGTCTCTCGGGCACCCCTAACTCTTTATTCTGCTTGCGCAGGTTGATCTCGGCTAGGTTCCGTTCGTGCTCGTACGCCAGTTTCTTTTCCTCGAGCTCCCTTTGTCTCTGTTTCTCCTCTCTTTCTTCTCGGAGACGTAGGTGCTCTAAGTTGATTTTTTGTTCGGCCAACTTGAGTTCTACGTCCATCTTGAGTCGGGCCATTTCTAGCTCGTGTAGTCGGGTTTTTTCTCTTTCTTGGATCTCGTCTTGCGAGAGACCGGTTCTTTGCCCTTCAGGGGCCGTGTTGGTTTTTTTCGCGGTGCTTTGCTCAGGGGCTTCGGCATCCCCGGTCTCTGCCCAAGATTCTAGGGCATGCTTAAAATCGTCCTTGGTGCTTAGTCCGGTGGTAGCGATACCTAGTTCGATGCAGAACTGCTTTAGTTCACGATGGCTGTACTCCTCTAGTTTTTCCATTTGGAACTTCTCAGTTGCTCCGCTTTCTTTAGTTGTCATTGTGGTTCGTTGTGGGGTGAGCTACTCTCTGTACGTTATGCGGTGATTCGGATCGCGCCGCTGGCCACCAATGTTAGACGGACCGGGAGGGTCGGCCGAGATTACGGGGAGAGGTCTCCAGGGAGAGCCGTCTCCAACGACTGTACAGACAAGTAACTTCCCCCCCACAGACGGACGCCACACAAGACTGAAGGTTAACGAGACTTTATATGCAATTCTTAGGTTACGATGGTATGATACAAGGAGGTCTGGACTCAGGGGTCCCCTCGATTCTAGTCTTTGGTTGAGGAAAGGGGTAGCGGGACAGTCTTAGTTACCAATGAGTACAAAATAGCTCTCAATCCTCGAGCTCGGCGTTCTAGATGATCGGGCCGTGGCGGAGCCAAGCAGGTCCCGAGATGGACGAAGGAAAGACGACGGTCCGCGGCGGAGCCTGCAGGTCCCGGTGAAAGATGACGGTTACAACGGTCCGCGGCCACGCCAGCAGATCCCGACGACGATGAAGGATGAAGGTTACGACGGCTGTGGCAGCGCCAACAGGCAGGACGATGGTGCACAGGACAGAGCTACGGCAGCGCCAGTAGTCCGTCCAGGATGAGTTCCTCTTTACGTCTCTCGACTCCAAGATACAACTGCCTTCCTGCTCTGGAGCTGCCCCAGTTATAGGGCTGGCGTGCTTTGATGTCCGGACCCTCGCACTTGGAGGTCGGGAGGTCCGGGATGAGGGAGTCCAGACACCCAGCAGGGGGGTGGAGCCAGCGCCCGGGGAGGCGATGGGCGAGCGGCACTTGGCGGGGGAGAGCCATCGGCACCTCTTTCTCCCATTGACTTGCCAAGTAGCCCGCTCACCTCCTGGGTGGAGGGTGGTGCCGGAATGTCTGAGGCCGGGCTAGGCCCAGGGTTGAGGTCGATCGGGGGCCAGGCGGCCTCGTGGTGAAGTGTCCAAGATGGCGGTCCAGGCTGGGCGCGTGGGCCGGCAGTGGATCGGACCCACGAGGTTAACGTGCTCGAGGGCAGGGGTCCCGGAGGGGACGGAGGACGTGCAATGGTGGTGTGTGGTACTTGCGTGACCGGGCTCGGGCCTGGTTGAGCCGGGGGAGAGCGGCCCTTCATGTGGCCTGTCCAACAACCATCTTTCCTGATTTTACGGTGCGGGTACAAGAGGAACGGAAAAAGTTTAATGTTGTAAAGCAGAAACTGAGACAGGAGCAGGTGGACTACGCTCTACGGTACCCAGCACGACTACGAATCACATATCAGGGCCAACAAGTCATACATACATCGCCACAGTCGGTGGAAAAATTCCTTAAAACGCTGAAGCGCAGGAAGACGGAGTCTTCGGCACAGGAGGAGCTGGAAGAAACATTGATGTCAGACGTTGAATGAATATGGATCAAACCAGAACACAATGTACTGCACAGTGGAGAATGCTGGATAAACGCTATGAGAAAAGAATGGAGGGGCACATACTGCGGCCTATAGTAAAGTATAAGGACAAATGATATGCAGGGCGAGTAGATGTAAGTTATTAAGAAAAGGAATATTTCTGCGGGGGCGAGATGGATGTAGCATGTGAAATAATTCTCTAAGTTACTTGTTTCATTACTGATTTGACAGTCGGACGCCCGCGCTGGTTCTGGGGTACAAGTGGTCCCCGGCGTCACAGCAGGGTGTAAGGTGTGCCACCTGGGGAGATTGCCCTGATGGGAATACCCCAATTGTTTCTTGACTCGGGACTGTTCGGGGAGGGGGTTGGGAGGGGACGGTCTGACATGATTGGGATATGTCAGTGGGAGGGGGGAGGGAAGGGGGGGTCTTGTTATGGCATTGTACGAGTTCCGTTACAGGTACATTTCTCTAGACAGGTACAAGATGTGGGAGACGAGGCAATGTTTGGCCTTTTGTTACTGCTATGTTATAACATGTCAGAAAACAATGGCAAATGATGATGAGGCATCGAAGATATCTATATTATATTGGAATATACGAGGTCTGAATGATGCTAGGAAAGGCAGGAACATGTTAGCGTATTTAGATCGGCACCAAGTGCAAATAGCGTTACTGCAAGAAACGCATCTACATCCACACTCCAGTCACACATTCGCGAGCAGGTGGGCATCAATTAGGAAGTTCTGTTCTTACTCTTCATATGCTAGAAGTACAGCTGTGCTGATTAAAAAAATCAGTGCACTTCAAGGTACTTGAATATATGCTGGACTCGGAGGAGCGATTTGTTGTATTATGGGGCAGACTCGGCACTGACACGGTTACGATTGTAAATTGCTATGCTCCAAACGTAGACATGCCTGAATTCTTTACAGCACTATGGGGAAAGATGGTAAACATAGGGTCAATGCACATTATATGGGGAGGGGATTTCAATGTAGCGATGGTACCAGGGATAGATAGATCTGATGAATGTACACAATACAACAGACGGGCCAGGGATGTGTTGCAAGGAATTATGGATGAGGGTGGGCTGATTGACAGCTGGCAGTTTGTTCACCCTATGCACAGAGAAGGGACGCATTTCACGACATATTCTAACACATGGGCTCGCCTAGATTACTGCTTATTATCTCAGGGTCTGAGTGCAGATCTGGGGAAAGTTGTACATTTGGCCACAACATATTCAGATCACTGTCCAGTTTTGGTACAACTACGTATGCCTGGTTATGGTAGACCATGACCCACATGGCGTCTTCAGCCCGCAGCACTGTTAGACAAAGTCTTTAAAACAGAATTAGGCGAGGAGATTGCAGCATTCTTTCCTAGGAACAAAGGATCAGTAGACAGTGTAAACGGTCTGGGAAGCTTTTAAAGTTACGGTGAGGGGATACTGCATATCTAAAAGCTTCGGGGTTCTGAGGGACATTCAAGGTACTATACAGAAGTTAGAGCGGGAATTGAGAGGGTTAGAGGCACAGATGACATGGGGAGCTGGTGGGAGGATACATAAAGACTTTAGGGACAAGTTGTCGCAATATGAAGAAGAGGCCGCTAGGGAGGCAAAATTCAGGGGAAAGCATTGGATTGCACAAATATATTGTGAGGGGGAGAGACCGGGCCGAGCATTAGCAGAAATCACAAGGAATCCACGATTTGGTACACACATATTGGAGATTAATAAATCAGATGGCGGGATATGTCAAGACACTGAGGGAATTCTAGAACTGTTTATGGCGCATTATGGGAAACTGTACACTATGCAACAAGCAGGGGAGGTAAGATTCGGAGATTTCCAGGATGATGTTGCACTGTGTTGGTTAAGTGACGTGCATAGAACATTTCTTAGCGCTCCATTGGAGTTGGACGAGATAAGGGAAGCTATCATGTCACTAAATAATGGAAAAGAAACTGGGCTTGATGGGCTGCCTGCCGAGGTTTACAAATGTTACATAGACATTATGGCCCCTGTGTTGAAAGAAGTGTTTGACGAGTCGTTGGAGATAGGGGTATTGCCTTGCCCGATGCGTGAGGTAGTGATCACCTCCCTTTTAAAACCTGGAAAGGTTCCCACAGAGTGTGATTCCTACCGCCCACTGTCGCTTATTAATTGTGATGCAAAAATTTTAGCTAAGGTGCTGGCGACCCGGCTTTCTCTCCTAATGACAAAGATAGTGCTCCCAGATCAGGCTGGGTTTGTCCCTGGCAGGTCCACCAATCATAACCTACGCACCCTTTTTTCCCTAATCCAAACTATAGCCCCGGAGTTTACAGTAGCCGCCATATTCCTGGATGCTACGAAAGCATTTGATTCAGTTGAATGGAATTACCTCTTTACCGTCCTACACAGAATGGGGTTCCCCAAACTATTTATAGCATGGATCGAGTTGCTTTATACCAGACCCACTGCCAGAGTGCTTATCAATGGTGGATTGTCTACCCAGCTATCCATCACCAGGGGCACCAGACAGGGGTGCCCTCTTTCTCCACTGCTCTTCGCCATTGCGATCGAGCCATTAGCATGTCAAATCCCACAACTACATAGGGCAAGCGCGTTCAATTGTTTCCAACGACAAATTGGGGTATCATTATATGCGGATGATTTAACATTACATGTCCCAGACCCTCAGTCTAATCTTAATCCACTGTTGCAGGAATTTCTGGTGTTCGGGCACCTATCGGGCATACAAATAAATTGGAACAAATCGCAGTTTTTCCCACTAACCCCTGCAGTGTCACGGTTCCCGTTGGATTACCTGCTGAAATGGTGCAGCTCAGACCTCCGCTATCTGGGAATCCAGGTATCTACGGAGAGGGCAGAGACTATCAGATTGAATTATGGTACAGCAATTACCAAACTGTTTGATAATGTAACATGCTGGATATCATTGCGACTGTCCATGGCGGGCAGAGCGTCGCTTATTAAAATGGTGATACTGCCTCGTTTTTTGTACCTCTTCCAAAATGTCCCTTATTATCCAGGTGCTTATTTTTTCGCAACATTGCGATCGGAACTCCTTAGACTGTTCTGGGGAGGCAAGAAACCGCGGCTGAAATGGTCCATCATCACTCAGCTATATGATAAAGGGGGCTTCGATGTACCTGATGTTGAAATATATTATATGAGTGCGCACTACGCCTATCACTGGATTGCGCCAACACCATTTATGCCGCAATTGGCTGTTGAAGACTGGGTTGCACGACCCCTTTCTCTAAATGGCCTTATCCATGGCCCTGTAGAGGCTCTGGAGACACCGTCATGGTGTCATGCACAATAGACGCCTGGAGAAGGATTGCAAAAATACTGAACCTACTATATTCGCCATGCATGCCACTTGCATATCATCCCCAAATGGAGCTGCTGCAGGAAACAGGTTTTCACATAATGTGTAGGCGCCTTAAGATCACCAAATGGGGAGATCTGTTTCTGGACGGGCAATTTCGAACTCGGGAACAGATGTTCCAGGAAGTGCAACCCACACCGTTAGAAATTTTCTACTATGTTAGTTTAAGACAGGGACTGAAAGAAGTACTACCACAATTTCCGGAAGAACCGGAGACAGTGATGCCGCTACATGCCATGCTAACCTCATCAGATGGGCGACAGATAGTCTCCAGAATATACAGCAATATTAGGAGGCAACGCAAAGGCATCGAGAGTAATGCCTTGTAGACACTGGAGTGCAGATATAGGCAATGAAATTTCTGAAGCGCAATGGAGCTACTGTTGCGGTATCACTGCCAACATTTTGTCTAGCTGCAGACTCAAGATCATTCATTTTAAATTCCTGCAGAGGCTCTATTACACACCAGTTAAAAAACTGAGATTTAAATTGACAGACAATGATAGATGTGAAAGGTGTAATGCAGAAGGAGCGGGATTTATGCACTTGGCGTGGGAATGCCCAGGGGTATATGAATACTGGACCCAGGTGCATGCAGCCTTACAGATCATGTTGGAGGGTACGCTCGATAGAAAGCCACTCATTATGCTCCTAGGATACACGATGCAGACACCCAACCCCACTAGGACATTTCTTGATATCGCTCTATTGCTTGCGAAACGCAGGGTTGCATGTCGCTGGGGGAGAGGGAGAGCACCGAAATTTAAGGATTGGTTAAAGGATGAACAGAACACTGTATATGCTGAAACACAGCCCATAACGAGTAGGCCTAGAGATATATGGGGCTCATTGCAAGTGTACCTATTAGCCAACTCGGAACAGCAAGACAGTGATAAGATGGATGGCGGTGATGATGCTATAGGGTTATAGATTTGAATGTAATATGTATCCGCTTCACAAATGAGGTGTGGCGACATTGGAGCTGATGATGTGCCATGTAGCTTGTAATTAAGGACTAATGTACCTATATGCATGTACATTCTGCTAACGGTTAATTACTGATGCATTGATACTACTGCAAGGTGAAACAATTAGGATTGCACACTGGAATATGAACACTGAACTTTGGACTCGCTAAGTGATGTAATGTAATGTGAGGTGTACTGCTGAAAGCTGGCATTTGCCGTCTCCGAAGCTGAACTGTCATATCGCTGATTTTACGTCTGTCTTTTAGATATATGAGATTGTACCTGTGTTGAAATTGAAAAATGAAATAAACAAAGTTACAAAAAAAAAGGGTAAGCAAATGATGGTAATGAAATGCAAACTGCAGCATTGAGGTCACACACTACAACATCTTTCCCATTAAACCAAAGGTAACAGCCTACAAGAAAAAACTAAACAAAAAGCATCACAACTAGAAAATGCATTTCCAAATGGTTCAAAAGAGAAACACTTAATACAAATGAAAAACATTAATCTCTGTTCGTACCTTAGTAATGTGCTTACTTCTTGGCTTCACTCCATCTGCAGCAATAACGCTCTGAAAGGAGAAATTACTGCTGTGAGTCTCAGAGGCTTCAGTGTTACTGGTCTCAGTCACGAAGACTGTGGTGTCGGAAGATAACTTTCTCTTATTTGGCTTTATAGTTCCACCAGTCACGCCATCGCTATTAGCAGACACGCTACTGTCGGCAGCATCACAACTTCAGGCAGACCAGCAATGCGGAACTCACCACTCACATTGGATGAATATTCAACAAGCACGGTCTCGGCTTACCAAGCAGCACAAAAGTATCGGGTCTCATAACCATGCCCCGAGCCACAGTTAGCTCTGCCGCCACTTGAGCACACCCAAACACCTCCGCACTTAAGCACCAGTCCCAGGGGAGACCATCTGTGAAGTCCTTGTGAACTTGCACCACTCCTGGGTCAGAACAAGCAGCATCATGGACAGCGTCTAACACCGCTGCCACAAACATTCATCAACATCCAAATCTTCGTCAACCAAACTACCCAAAAGTGGCTTTCTAGATAAGCAGCCAGCCCTGTAGTGTCTGTCTCTGTGCACTAATTTGATGCCAAAGTTGTAATTTTAAAAACAGCCTTTGTTACATTACAAGGGCCCGACTGACACCATTATTGGGCATTCTGCAGATTAAAACATCATCCTCTTAGCTTGCAATATTGTCCATGTTTCGCCAAACACTGGCAGCATGGAAGAATGGCAACAACTGTTGTCGCACTCGAGTTTGATTTTTAAAGTCACGCCCCAATGGGCATATGCGGGCTAAGCATTGTGGTTCATGCAGTTCAGCCTTATCACAACCATAGTGAATGCCGCTTATACTTCCCAAAATACAATTGTTAGAAAAGTTAATTAAGCAGCTTTTGTAGGTGGTGTTAAGCTCTGCATTATTTTTCGCCTCACCCCAAACGGACACGCCGTTTCACACGCACCTTTCAAGTTTCTAGGCGCGGACCTGCATGTTTGCAGTGGGACGCCTTCCTGGCCGGAGCAGGCCATATATATTCAACAAGAAGGTGCTCAAAAGTGAAGGGGCCACACACGACGTCGGTTTATCCTTTTATTGGACAGACTGCAGATTAAAACACCATCCTCTTAGCTTGCAATATTGTCCATGTTTCCCCAAACGCGTTTCGGGTAAGTACCCTTGACCTCTGTGTGTGCTGCTGTTTGCCATTAAAAGGTTAAATTGGAAGATTGGGCTCTTATCGCCCATTAGCACTCCTCAACACTGACTACAAAGTTTTTGCATCACTATTGGCTAGGCGTCTATCTCCCGTAGTGAAAACAATGGTACACTCTGACCAAAATGGGTTTGTTCCAGCCCAGTGCACTTCTCTTAATATTCGTAATTTTTTTAGAATACAGCAATATGCAACGCATAGTTGGCCTAGGTCGGGTTGCTTAGTTCTTGACCTGGAGAAAGCCTTTGACTCTCTGGAATGGCCTTATCTGGCAGCAGTCTTAGGCAAATTTGAACTGGGAGATCACTTTTTAAATATGTTTCACCTATTGTATCAGCGCCCCACTGACCGAGTCCGCATCAGTAGGTTGATCTCGGACCCAATCAGGGTGAGATGTGGGACACGCCAGGGCTGTCCCTTGTTCCAGTTGCTATTCTCCCTAGCAATGGAACCACTGGTGATGATGCTCCGAGGAGATGGGGAGGCATGAGGCATTCCGTTAGGGGATGGGCTACATACTATTTCCCTGTGCGCGGATGGCCTATTATTATATCTTCGGAATATCACTGCGATCCCGACGTCCATTGCAGATATACTGAGACCTTTTGAGGAAATGTCTGGACTCCGGGTTAACTGGACCAAGTCGGAGATGTATCCCTTCAGCGCTGCCACAGCAGAGGAAGCTGTGATCTTAAATGGCTCACCTGTCGCATGGTACCCCACCACGTTTAGATACCTTGGGATCTTTGTATATCGGATGCCTGACGACCTGTTTGAGGGTAACCTGATGAGAGCAATCTCGGCACTCCGGGCTCAGGTGCGCTTCTGGAAGACACTTCCCTTAAACGTTATGAGTCGTAATGCGCTGTTGAAAATTATTGTGTTGCCTAAGCTGCTGTATTATTTTTCAAATCTCCCGCTCTATGTTCCGCTCAAGCTATCGAGAGTTAGAATAGCTCCTCCGGGACTTCATATGGGATAACGGGAGGCCGCGAGTGGCTCTGTGGAAATTGCATGCTCACACTGGTTGGGGAGGACTGGCTGTCCTAATATGGAACTGTATTATTTGGCTGCCCAACTCCAATGGGCAACAAAATGGCTTGCTGGTCAGAATCTGGAGGACACGGCGGCCATGGCACGGCCCTGGACCCACTCTCAGATCTGCCATCTGTTTCACCCCGTTGCAAAACTTCCAAGGCCAAAACAACTACATCTCGGATTGGCAATACAATGTTATAGGAGAAGCTTATATATCACCCATGCGACCATCCCATATGCCCCTATATTTCCGCTGCTCGGTACGCCACGTGGCAGGCTGGGTACATCAGAAACAGCTCTGATGATCTGGCACGCTGCGGGTTTGACCACGCTGGGTGATCTTTACAGCGACGGTGGGCTATTGCCGTTTGCGACACTAGCTGAAGACGCTGAGTTGCCGGCAGGTCAATTCCTTTTACACGCCTCCATTCTGAAAGCACTATCAGCTGTCTGGGGGGATTTAACGGTGGAACCACCGACACACTTGCTACTTCAATACCTGCATGTAATGGGGGAAGGCTCCCATGTGGTGCACTGGTTAGTGGAAGTGCTCCTCATGCACACACTCAAGCCCATGTTGCGACTTCGTGTTAGTTGGGAAACAGATAGATGTCGGCCATGGACTGATAAGGAATGGGATGCTGTGTTAGCAAGCTCCAGACACATACCAAGAAACTCCAGATTCAAACTTATACAAACGTTTATCTTCCAGAGGGCGTATCTCTCGCCTGATAAGATAAATAGATATTGCCACATTGCCACCTCTGCATGTCCACGCTGCTAACAACCATACGCGGATTTACTACACATGCTTTGGGCCTGCCCATCCCGGTAGCAATATTGGCCAGGGTAGTTACTACGCTAGCCTTATGCACAGGCACGCCCTTACCGCTGTCTTGGGAGATTTGCCTTTTAGGACCCTATGCCAGATCAAAACACAATAAAATCACCTCAAGTTTCCGGGATCTGGGTTTAATCGCGGCAAAAAGACTAATAACCAAAAAATGGAAACATGCGGAGAGATTGTTGGCTGGAAAAGTTCACTTGTAACATGGGCATAGGCGGAGAGCACGGCGCTACACAGGGAGGAAACGGCAGGGCTTCGTAAATACCCTATAGCGCCGGACTGGGACTCTATGCTAGCTGCCCTTCGAAGCGGTGCCGCGGTGTGCAACCTGTTGATCTGCAATAGACATGATAGTACCCAGTGTCATGATTACAGGACGATGTTGTGCCCAGACATGCAGACAATCACGTATTCATAAGATCCCTGGTACATCAGTAGTAACCATCAAGGTCCGGCACACTTTTGGGAGGGTAGGTGCTAGCCGTTGTCTTTATGGCTATAGTTAGGCACATGCCTTTGTTTAGCCCCTGCATAGGCGAGCCATAAGATAATAAGGTGCAGATAATCAATCATTATGCTCAGATATGAAACGGCGACCCGACTTACATAGTTTAGATGGCAGTTAGTAGTATTGTATGTTTCAGTTTTGATTATATGCTTATTGGATGTACAGGTCTTATTGGTATCCACGAGTGACTACCTACTGCGAAATGCCAATCTATATTATTTCCCTTATATTGTTGTTCAAGTCCGAACAACAGGTTATTGTTCTGTGTTAGGATAGAATGTACATCAGATATTGTAGTACTGGCCCCGATACGATATGTAATGATTATGCTATGTATGGCCTTGTTTCTGATTCATAGACCATGAAGTAGCAGCACCTGCGAGTAATAGCACACTGAGATCTTTCCATATGTGTCCAACATAATGCATGTATCTTGCAGCAGGACTGCAGTGTTGGTTTTATGTTCTTATTGTTGACACTTGCACTATTGAATGTCACAGGGGTTATATCATTTTGCGGTGGGCAACAGAAAGTACTGTATAACACTATGATGCCAGTTATGATAAAATCAGAAAATACCAATAAAGATATTAAAACAAAAATAAGCATATAATAAGGCCACCTTCATCAGGACCCGCAGATTATCACACCAAAAAGTTCTCAAACACCCTGGGAAGACCTGGAAAAAACATATATGGAAACGTCCATCGGTTACTAGCCCAAGGCGACACAAACTCTTTATATATAGACATTGATTGGACCGAACACATGCAAACATTATACTATACATAAGTCAAGTGTGATACAGTACACACGTGCCACCTTATACCCAGAAAAGATAGTGTCATCAAACATCAAGGTCATCCTAATGTGTTCATCCTATAAGGCTCACTAAGGCACAAAATAAAACACAAATTGTTAATCTGCGCCACCATAATCCCTAGAGTTATAAAAAAGCAAGGGGGGGAAACCAAGAGCTTACTCCATTTGTCCTCAGATACTCACTGTAATGTGTCATGTATCAAAGAGCACACTGCTCATCACTTAAAGGTTAGTGTGCCCCAATACTCTGTAAACGTTCAAAGGTCTGCCTGGTTCCTAGCAGGGAGAAGAGCACACTGCTCATCACTTAAAGGTTAGTGTGCCCCAATACTCTGTAAACGTTCAAAGGTCTGCCTGGTTCCTAGCAGGGAGAAGAGCACACTGCTCATCACTTAAAGGTTAGTGTGCCCCAATACTCTGTAAACGTTCAAAAGGTCTGCCTGGTTCCTAGCAGGGAGAAGAGCACACTGCTCATCACTTAAAGGTTAGTGTGCCCCAATACTCTGTAAACGTTCAAAGGTCTGCCTGGTTCCTAGCAGGGAGAAGAGCAGACTGCTCATCACTTAAAGGTTAGTGTGCCCCAATACTCTGTAAACGTTCAAAGGTCTGCCTGGTCCTAGCAGGGAGAAGAGCACACTGCTCATCACTTAAAGGTTAGTGTGCCCCAATACTCTGTAAACGTTCAAAAGGTCTGCCTGGTTCCTAGCAGGGAGAAGAGCACACTGCTCATCACTTAAAGGTTAATGTGCCCCAATACTCTGTAAACGTTCAAAGGTCTGCCTGGTTCCTAGCAGGGAGAAGAGCACACTGCTCATCACTTAAAGGTTAATGTGCCCCAATACTCTGTAAACGTTCAAAGGGCTGCCTGGTTCCTAGCAGGGAGAAGAGCACACTGCTCATCACTTAAAGGTTAGTGTGCCCAATACTCTGTAAACGTTCAAAGGTCTGCCTGGTTCCTAGCAGGGAGAAGAGCACACTGCTCATCACTTAAAGGTTAGTGTGCCCCAATACTCTGTAAACGTTCAAAGGTCTGCCTGGTTCCTAGCAGGGAGAAGAGCACACTGCTCATCACTTAAAGGTTAGTGTGCCCCAATACTCTGTAAACGTTCAAAGGTCTGCCTGGTTCCTAGCAGGGAGAAGAGCACACTGCTCATCACTTAAAGGTTAGTGTGCCCCAATACTCTGTAAACGTTCAAAAGGTCTGCCTGGTTCCTAGCAGGGAGAAGAGCACACTGCTCATCACTTAAAGGTTAGTGTGCCCCAATACTCTGTAAACGTTCAAAGGTCTGCCTCGTTCCTAGCAGGGAGAAGAGCACACTGCTCATCACTTAAAGGTTAGTGTGCCCCAATACTCTGTAAACGTTCAAAAGGTCTGCCTGGCTCCTAGCAGGGAGAAGAGCGCACTGCTCATCACTTAAAGGTTAGTGTGCCCCAATACTCTGTAAACGTTCAAAGGTCTGCCTGGTTCCTAGCAGGGAGAAGGAGGTGATCTATCAAGGTCAGATAATTTTAAAACAAGAGACCTTATAACCCATCTCACCCATCAATAGACAGCTTTCTTACAAACAATATTATATTTCTTTTCCCATAGTTCCTTTGATATGAGTTTGACACCTACGGAACACCCTGTGGTACCATCGGGTTTCCGCCTAGAAAACGACAACTTGTCCGAGGATTTTATTAGACTAAGGCATCCTTTTATACAGTGGTGGAAAGGATTCTCATTTAAGGACTTAGGGCAGGACAAAATACCTTGAATAAATGGAGGTACTCCCAACAGGAAGATCTTCTAAGAATAGCGTCTCTGTGTACACACACAGCCGGAGGTCCAGAATCTTGGCTCCTTTTGTAACTTAGTTTTGATACTGTCAAAGAAAATAAAAATAAAAGAGGAGGAAAGTAATATCTAACCAAGCTTGGGACCCAGTTGCATACCAAAATACACTAAGATCTAGGACTCAGGCATTTAAATGTAAACCATCCCTTCAGATATTCCTATATGTCTACTACTCCTATAGCAAGACTGAATTAATAATGATGTTTGTCATCCCACTGTCTCAAACAGCATAGTGGTTAACACATCCAGCGGGTATGTCGTAGACTGGTTACCCATATTAAACCACCAAATAGGTGGTAGTGTTTGATAACATCCTCAAGACTCTCGTATGTTTCTTATACGGAACATGTCCCACGGGTTTTAAAAGGCAAGCTATTAATATCTGCCCTCCATGCCGGTAGTAATTTGTGACCGTTTACTATCCTCCGCTAGACTGTACATACGGGCTGGACTCCCATGGATTTTGCCAGTGTTGTACCGCTTCCCATTTTTTTATTCATACAACACATTTGCCTGTTTTACCTCTGACTGCCCCCACCTTACACGGAGCATTCATGAAACCCCCCAAAAAATGTGATACCGAAACTGACTGGATAACCCACTTCCCAAACTCACCTTCAACAACGACTTGTGTCTCATCCAAAATAGCGTGGCAGATCTGGGTCTGAAGGGGGGCAGATCTAGGGTCTGGGGGGGGGGGCAGATCTGGGGTCTGAAGGGGGCAGATCTGGGTCTGAAGGGGGCAGATCGGGGGTCTGAGGGGGGCAGATCTGGGGTCTGAGGGTGGCAGATCTGGGGTCTGAAGGGGGGCAGATCTGGGGTCTGGGGGGGCAGATCTGGGGTCTGAAGGGGGGCAGATCTAGGGTCGGGCAGATCTGGGGTCTGAGGGGGGCAGATCTGGAGTCTGAAGGGGGGCAGATCTGGGGTCTGGGGGGCAGATCTGGGGTCTGAAAGGGGGCAGATCTGGGGTCTGGGGGGCAGATCTGGGTTCTGAGGGGGGCAGATCTGGAGTCTGAGGGGGGCAGATCTGGCGTCTGAGGGGCAAATCTGGAGTCTGGGGGGCAGGGGAGATCTGGGGGCAGTTATGGGGGGTCTGTGGGGTCTGAAGATGAAGGTAACTGCCCAGACAGACAGGGCTCCTTCCTCCTCTGCAGCAGGCTGGACACACCAGGAGAGGCCGGAAGGGATGTCAGCAGCGCTGCTGGTGCTGTCTCTGCCGCCGCTGACCTCCTGAATGTCATGTATGTTCCTTTGCAGAAGTTTAAAAAAATGAACACATTGCTGGTATTTCACTGAGGGAGGGGGCAGAGCTGGCATGAGGGGCTGAATCTGAGACTCCTCAAGAGCACACCAAGCAAGGGTGAGGCCTGTCCTTGGACTGCGAATGTCTTAAAAACACCCATGTCTTTGTCTTTACAGGCGCCAATGCTTGTTTCCCTGCCGGTGCCTGGAGGCGGCGGTTCCGTCAGCGGCCACCAGAGGGCGCACCTCTCCTGCAGATGAACCCACCTGAACTGCACATGGGAAGGGAGAAGAAGGGTTTCCTTTTCCGGGTCAGCGGTGGCAGAGACAGCATCAGCAGCAGCTGTGCTGACATCACTTCCGGCCTCTCCTTCTGTGTTCAGCCTGCTGCAGAGGAGGAAGGAGCCCTGTCTGGTGGGCAGTTACTTCCATCTTCAGACCCCAACAGACCCCCCCCTAGATCTCCACCTGCCCCTAGACCCCAGATTTGCACCTCGGGCCCCAGATCTGCCCCCCTCAGACCTCAGATCTGCCCCCTTCAGACTCCAGATCTGCCCCCCCCAGACCCTAGATCTGCCCCCTTCAGACTCCAGATCTGCCCCCCCCCCCGACCCCATATCTGCCCCCTTCAGACCCCAGATCTGCCCCCCTCAGACCCCAGATCTGCCCCCCTCAGACCCCCTATCTGCCCCCTTCAGACCCAGATCTGCCCCCTCAGACCCCAGATCTGCCCCCCTCAGACCCCAGATCTGCCACGCTATTTTGGATGAGACACATGTCGTTGTTGAAGGTGAGTTTGGGAAGTGGGTTATCCAGTCAGTTTCGGTATCGCATTTTTGGGAGGTTTCATGAATGCTCCGTGTAAGGTGGGGGCAGTCAGAGGTAAAACAGACAAATGTGTTGTATGAATAAACAAGCATTTGCAATGCAATAGGTCTCGCATTATTTGAGTTTGAGCTATTAGCATTGTAAATGGCAATTGTTTTTTGCTTTGTGCTATAGTTTTTTTTACATAAAAAGCTACATATAAAATATCTTTTATTAAAGTTATTTATGCAGTATCTAAATTTTGTTTGCATAAAACAGTATAATAATATCTTAGTAAAAAAGTCAAATATTTTAATGGAAATTCACCAAATGTTCATTTATGTGTTGGTTTTGAAAATAGCTAAATTAATAGCTTTGTCATTTACAATGCCAATAGTTATAACTTTCGCAAATGTGACACCTATAGCATTTGTAATGCAACATTTGTATTTACGTGACTTAGATGTATTGATATTACAAATAACAATGGCTTTTAATTTTTTTTAATACTTAATAAAAGTGATTGTAATTTATAATGGCAATAGCTTAAACTTTTGTAAATAACTTTTGTGAAGATTATGTTCAGTGTATTTTATTGTAACGAAATCCAAGAACAGAAGTGAAATATGAACATCTTTTTGTGACATTTGTAATAAAGCTTGAAACATTGAGAGAACATATTTGTGCTGTGGTGGTGCTGAGTGATGCTGTGGTGGTGCTGAATGGGGCTGTGGTGATGCTGAGTGATGCTGTGGTGGTGCTGAGTGTTAGACGGACCGGGAGGGTCGGCCGAGATTACGGGGAGAGGTCTCCAGGGAGAGCCGTCTCCAACGACTGTACAGACAAGTAACTTCCCCCCCACAGACGGACACCACACAAGATTGAAGGTTAACGAGACTTTATATGCAATTCTTAGGTTACGTTGGTATGATACAAGGAGGTCTGGACTCAGGGGTCCCCTCGGTTCTAATCTCTGGCTGAGGAAAGGGGTAGCGGGACAGTCTTAGTTACCAATGAGTACAAAATAGCTCTCAATCCTCGAGCTCGGCGTTCTAGATGATCGGGCCGTGGAGGAGCCAAGCAGGTCCCGAGATGGATGAAGGAAGGACGACGGTCCGCGGCGGAGCCTGCAGGTCCCGGTGAAAGATGACGGTTACAACGGTCCGCGGCCACGCCAGCAGATCCCGACGACGATGAAGGATGAAGGTTACGACGGCTGTGGCAGCGCCAACAGGCAGGACGATGGTGCACAGGACAGAGCTATGGCAGCGCCAGTAGTCCGTCCAGGATGAGTTCCTCTTTACGTCTCTCGACTCCAAGATACAACTGCCTTCCTGCTCTGGAGCTGCCCCAGTTATAGGGCTGGTGTGCTTTGATGTCCGGACCCTCGCACTTGGAGGTCGGGAGGTCCGGGATGAGGGAGTCCAGACACCCAGCAGGGGGGTGGAGCCAGCGCCCGGGGAGGCGATGGGCGAGCGGCACTTGGCGGGGGAGAGCCATCGGCACCTCTTTCTCCCATTGACTTGCCAAGTAGCCCGCTCACCTCCTGGGTGGAGGGTGGTGCCGGAATGTCTGAGGCCGGGCTAGGCCCTGGGTTGAGGTCGATCGGGGGCCAGGCGGCCTCGTGGTGAAGTGTCCAAGATGGCGGCCCGGGCTGGGCGCGTGGGCCGGCAGTGGATCGGATCCACGAGGTTTAACGTGCTCGGGGGCAGGGGTCCCTGAGGGGACGGAGGACGGGCAATGGTGGTGTGTGGTGCTTGCGTGACCGGGCTCGGGCCTGGTTGAGCCGGGGGAGAGCGGCCCTTCATGTGGCCTGTCCAACATGCGTCCCCCCCAGCTGAAGGCGGGGAGAGTTACCCATCCTCTTGGGGACTCTCCTCGTCGAGGCGGAAAAACCGGGACAGGCCATCCGCGTTGGCGTGGTCGGACCCAGGCCGGTGTTCAACTGTGAAGTCCATACCTTGCAAGGAGATGGACCAGCGTAGCAATTTTGGGTTCTCCCCCCGCATATGCATCAGCCACTGCAGGGGTCGGTGGTCGGTCTGCACCCGAAAGTGGGTGCCAAAAAGGTAGGGCCGGAGCTTCTTGAGGGCCCATACCACAGCGAAGGCTTCCCTCTCTATGGTGCTCCAGCGTTGCTCCCGTGGTAGGAGTCTCCGGCTGATGAAGGCCACCGGTTGATCAAGGCCTTCGGTGTTCACTTGAGACAGGACCGCCCCAATGCCCTGGTCGGAGGCGTCTGTCTGGACGACGAACTCCCGGCTGTAGTCTGGGGCCTGGAGCACAGGAGCGGAACACATGGCGGCCTTCAACTGTTCGAATGCCGCTTGACACTCCGGGGTCCAGTTCACCTTCTTGGGCTGATTCTTTGACGTGAGTTCGGTGAGAGGCCCCACTATGGTACCATAGTCTTTCACGAACCTTCGGTAATAGCCCGTGAGGCCCAGGAAGGCTCGTACCTCGGTTTGGGTGATAGGGGGCTGCCAGTCCTGGATGGCGGCAATTTTCAGCTGTAGAGGGGCCACCAGGCCGCTTCCCACCTGGTGTCCGAGGTAGGTCACAGACCCTTGTCCAATTTGACACTTGCTGGCCTTGATCGTGAGGCCAGCTTGCTGAAGGGCTTGCAGCACTGCTCGGAGGTGGTGGAGGTGCTCGGTCCAATGGTGGCTGTACACAGCGATGTCGTCTAGGTAGGCGGCGCTGAACCCTTCGAGCCCCGCCAGGACCTGATTGACGAGCCGTTGGAAAGTCGCTGGGGCATTCTTCATGCCGAAGGGCATGACCGTAAAATGGTAGTGGCCATCGGGGGTGGAGAAGGCAGAACGTTCTTGTGCTCGGGGTGTGAGGCCGATCTGCCAATAACCTGCTGTCAGGTCGAAGATGCTGAGGTAGCGGGCAGCTCCCATTCGGTCGACCAGTTCATCTGCCCGGGGGATGGGATGTGCGTCCGTTCTGGTGACTTCATTCAGGCCCCGGTAGTCGACGCAGAACCGGAGTTCTGGTGTGGTTCCGGGGGCGGCTGCTTTGGGGACCAGTACGACCGGGCTGGCCCATGGACTGTCTGAGGGCTCGATGACCCCGAGCGTGAGCATCTTAGCCACTTCCGCCTGGATGCAGGCCCGTACCCGATCAGGTACGCGGTAGGCCCGGTGGCGGATAGGAGGGCTGTCTCCGGTGTCCACATCGTGTACACACCAGGAAGTGACACCTGGGGTGAGGGAGAACAGACTGGCGAACCGTGACAGGAGGGCTTGGCACTCTTGGCGTTGTTCTCTGGTGAGGGTCTCTGAGAGTCGGACCCCATCCACGGAGCCGTCTTGCTCCTGGGTCCGCAGGAGGTCAGGGAGAGGCTCGGAGTCGTCTTCAACCCCATTGTCTGTGGCCATCAGTAGGCTGAGTTCTGTTCGTGCAAAGTGGGGTTTTAGTCTGTTGGTGTGGAGGACTCGGAGTGGGTTCCGGGAGGACTCCATATCGATCAGATAGGTGGCAGGACCCTTGCGCTCGATTACCTTGAAGGGTCCCGTCCATTTGTCTTGGAGAGCGCATGGCTCCGTGGGGGACATTACCCATACCTGTTGCCCCGGCTCGAATTCAATGGATGAGGCGTTCTGGTCATACCATTTTTTCATGTCCTCTTGACTGGCCTCTAGGTTGGCTCTTGCTAGGTCTCTGAACCGCCGGGACTGGTTGCGGAGGGTGAGGAGGTACCGGAAGACATCTGGAGGGCTCTTGGCCGGAGGCATCTCCCAGCCTTCTTTGATCAGGCTGAGCGGCCCCCGCACTGGGTGCCCATATAGCAGTTCGAATGGGCTGAAGCCTAGGGATTTCTGTGGGACCTCTCGGTAGGCGAAGAGGAGGCACGGCAGCAGCACATCCCACTGGCGACGGAGGGGCTCTTCCAATCCCCCGATCATCCCTTTTAGCGTGCGGTTGAACCGCTCAACAAGTCCGTTCCCTTGGGGGTGATAGGGGGTCGTGAATCGGTAGGTGACCCCACACTGTTGCCAGAGGGATTTCATGTATTTAGAGATAAAGTTCGTGCCTCTGTCGCTGACGACTTCTCGGGGGAACCCCACACGGGAGAAGATCCCCATCAGGGCCCGGCCGACCACTGGGGCTGTCACGGTCCGGAGAGGAACAGCCTCAGGGTAGCGGGTGGCGTGGTCCACTAGCACCAGAATGAAGCGATGGCCTTGTTTTGTACGCGGGTCCAGGGGTCCCACAATGTCTATTCCGACCCTCTCAAATGGGGTCGTGACTACTGGAAAAGGTTGCAAGGGGGCCTTTAGTTTGCGGCCGCTCTTCCCACTGGCTTGGCACGTGGGGCAAGATCGGCAATGCTGGTGCACATCGTTTCTCATTTTGGGCCAGAAGAAGTGGGTCACTAGGCGACTGTAGGTTTTATCTTGTCCCAGGTGCCCTGCCAGGGGGACATCGTGGGCCAGGTTTAGCAGGAAGTTTCTAAAGCGGAGGGGCACTACTAGTACTCGGTTGGCCCCCAGCTCGGCGATTCGTTGCTCGCTGTACAACAGATCATTGTCCCAGTAGACCCAATGAGTTCCGGAGGTATCCCCTGCGCTTTGGGCGAGCGCTTGTTGGCGAAGTCCCTCGAGGGAGGGACAGGTCTTCTGTTCCTGGCGAAATTGTTCTTGTGTGGGTCCCCCCTCTTGGGCCCACTGGTCAAGGTTAGCGAGGTCGGAAGGTTGAGCAGGTTCGAGGGGGGTGTCATGGTCGGGGGTCTCGGCTGGGGCGACCGGAGGCGGTGGCGCCGGCCATTCTGGTTCTTCCGGGTGATGGTTGGCACGGGCGGCCATGGACCGGGTGGTGACGCACGCCCAGTCCGGGACGCCCAACATCCCCAAGTGTTCTTTTCGCTCCACGGCTGCCCGCGGGGAGCTCTCCAGGTCATTTCCGAGGAGGCAGTCCACGGGGGCGTCGTCTCGGACCGTCACCTTCAACATGCCGGAGACCCCTCCCCACTCAAAGGGGACGCAGGCCATCCGACACAGACTTTCCGAGTTGTCGGCTGATCGCACAGGGCAGAGAATGTTCGGTAGATATTGTTCTGGGGTCACCAGGTGACAGCGGACGGCTGTCACACTGGCCCCGGTGTCCCGAAGGGCTTCGGCCCGTTGTCCATTGATGCTCACCCATTGGCTGTACTTCTGGGTGTTAGCGGGTAGGGGGACCCGCGGGACCATGTCTCTTCCCCCTAAGCACGCGAGAGTCATGGCGGCTGGCTCCCACTCTTGATACTCTTGCTCGTCTGTTTCTTGTTCCTCGGAGATCTGTTCTTCCCCTAGTGCCGCGGCGGCCACATGGCGGGGTTTTGGACTCTGATACTGCGGGCAGCTTGGGTCGTTTGCATAGTGGCCGACTCGTTGGCATCGGTGACACGTGACATTGGCTCTGTACCCCGGTCGCGCCGGGGTGCTGCCCCGGTTGGCCGGGGGGGTGGTGCTGGTAACGGGGGCGGCCGGAGTGTTGTCTCTTCCTCGTCCTTGGCCCCCTCCTCCTCCTCTGGGTCGGTGGTGACCATTGTTGTTCCTGTTCTGCTCGTAGGACCCATTCCGGCCCACTCTGGTGATCTCCCACCGGTCAGCTTCGGCTGCGAGCTGCCGGGGATCGGTTAACTTGCTGTCGAGGAGGTGTTGGCGTAGTTCAATGAAGCAATTGTTGGACAGATGCTCCCATACCATCAGATTGAACAGCTGCTCGTAGGTCGTGACGTTGTTCCCTCTGATCCAGCCTTCGAAAGCTCGGCTAAAGTACGTTACATAGTCCACCCAAGTCGTACCCGGGATGCGTGTGCAGTCTCGGAACCTCTGACGGTACATCTCGGGCGTGAGGCCATAACGGGTGAGGAGGGCCGCTTTCATATGGTCGTAGGAGGTCATCTGGTGGTCTGGGAGCTGTAACAGGGTATCGCGGCCCTCATTGAGGAATCTGCCCCATAGGCCGGCTCCCCAATCGTTTCTATCGATCCGGTGCGCAGTCATAGCGATTTCATAGGCCTTAAACCATTGCTGGATGTCGTCCTCTCGAAAATATTCTCGGACAACATCCTTGGGGATGTGTACTTTTTTCTCCGTGGTCCCTGGGGTGTGTGGTCTCTCGGGCACCCCTAACTCTTTATTCTGCTTGCGCAGGTTGATCTCGGCTAGGTTCCGTTCGTGCTCGTACGCTAGTTTCTTTTC
This sequence comes from Lissotriton vulgaris, assembly GCF_964263255.1. NCBI lineage: Eukaryota > Metazoa > Chordata > Amphibia > Caudata > Salamandridae > Lissotriton > Lissotriton vulgaris. The sequence goes on from NW_028249480.1 coordinate 56,365, forward strand.
CTCGAGCTCCCTTTGTCTCTGTTTCTCCTCTCTTTCTTCTCGGAGACGTAGGTGCTCTAAGTTTATTTTTTGTTCGGCCAACTTGAGTTCTACGTCCATCTTGAGTCGGGCCATTTCTAGCTCGTGTAGTCGGGTTTTTTCTCTTTCTTGGATCTCGTCTTGCGAGAGACCGGTTCTTTGCCCTTCAGGGGCCGTGTTGGTTTTTTTCGCGGTGCTTTGCTCAGGGGCTTCGGCATCCCCGGTCTCTGCCCAAGATTCTAGGGCATGCTTAAAATCGTCCTTGGTGCTTAGTCCGGTGGTAGCGATACCTAGTTCGATGCAGAACTGCTTTAGTTCACGATGGCTGTACTCCTCTAGTTTTTCCATTTGGAACTTCTCAGTTGATCCGCTCTCTTTAGTTGTCATTGTGGTTCGTTGTGGGGTGAGCTACTCTCTGTACGTTATGCGGTGATTCGGATCGCGCCGCTGGCCACCAATGTTAGACGGACCGGGAGGGTCGGCCGAGATTACGGGGAGAGGTCTCCAGGGAGAGCCGTCTCCAACGACTGTACAGACAAGTAACTTCCCCCCCACAGACGGACACCACACAAGATTGAAGGTTAACGAGACTTTATATGCAATTCTTAGGTTACGTTGGTATGATACAAGGAGGTCTGGACTCAGGGGTCCCCTCGGTTCTAATCTCTGGCTGAGGAAAGGGGTAGCGGGACAGTCTTAGTTACCAATGAGTACAAAATAGCTCTCAATCCTCGAGCTCGGCGTTCTAGATGATCGGGCCGTGGAGGAGCCAAGCAGGTCCCGAGATGGATGAAGGAAGGACGACGGTCCGCGGCGGAGCCTGCAGGTCCCGGTGAAAGATGACGGTTACAACGGTCCGCGGCCACGCCAGCAGATCCCGACGACGATGAAGGATGAAGGTTACGACGGCTGTGGCAGCGCCAACAGGCAGGACGATGGTGCACAGGACAGAGCTATGGCAGCGCCAGTAGTCCGTCCAGGATGAGTTCCTCTTTACGTCTCTCGACTCCAAGATACAACTGCCTTCCTGCTCTGGAGCTGCCCCAGTTATAGGGCTGGTGTGCTTTGATGTCCGGACCCTCGCACTTGGAGGTCGGGAGGTCCGGGATGAGGGAGTCCAGACACCCAGCAGGGGGGTGGAGCCAGCGCCCGGGGAGGCGATGGGCGAGCGGCACTTGGCGGGGGAGAGCCATCGGCACCTCTTTCTCCCATTGACTTGCCAAGTAGCCCGCTCACCTCCTGGGTGGAGGGTGGTGCCGGAATGTCTGAGGCCGGGCTAGGCCCTGGGTTGAGGTCGATCGGGGGCCAGGCGGCCTCGTGGTGAAGTGTCCAAGATGGCGGCCCGGGCTGGGCGCGTGGGCCGGCAGTGGATCGGATCCACGAGGTTTAACGTGCTCGGGGGCAGGGGTCCCTGAGGGGACGGAGGACGGGCAATGGTGGTGTGTGGTGCTTGCGTGACCGGGCTCGGGCCTGGTTGAGCCGGGGGAGAGCGGCCCTTCATGTGGCCTGTCCAACACTGAGTGGTGCTATGGTGGTGCTGTGGTGGTGCTGTGGTGGTGCTGTGGTGGTGCTGAGTGATGCTGAGTGATGCTGAGTGGTGCTGTGGTGGTTCTGAGTGATGCTGTGGTGGTTCTGAGTGATAATGTGGTGGTGCTGAGTGACTGTACTCACTGTCACTCTGCACTCACTGTCACTCTGCACTCACTGTCACTCTGCACTCACTGTCACTCTGCACTCACTGTCACTCTGCACTCACTGTCACTCTGCACGCACTGTCACTCTGCACGCACTGTCACGCTGCACGCACTCTGCACGCACTGTCACTCTGCACGCACTCTGCACTTACTGTCACTCTGCACGCACTCTGCACTCACTGTCACTCTGCACTCACGGTCACTCTGCACGCACTCTGCACTCACTGTCACTCTGCACGCACTCTGCACTCACTGTCACTCTGCACGCACTGTCACTCTGCACTCACTGTCACTCTGCACTCACTGTCACTCTGCACTCACTGTCACTCTGCACGCACTCTGCACTTACTGTCACTCTGCACGCACTCTGCACTCACTGTCACTCTGCACGCACTGTCACTCTGCACTCACTGTCACTCTGCACTCACTGTCACTCTGCACGCACTCTGCACTCACTGTCACTCTGCACTTACTGTCACTCTGCACGCACTCTGCACTCACTGTCACTCTGCACTCACTGTCACTCTGCACGCACTGTCACTCTGCACTCACTGTCACTGCACTCACTCTGTACTCACTGTCACTCTGCACTCACTCTGACTCTGCACGCACTCTGCACTCACTGTTTCTGCACGCACTCTGCACTCACTGTCACTCTGCACTCACTGTCACTCTGCACTCACTGTCAATCTGCACTCACTGCCACTCTGCACTCACTGTCACTCACTGTCACTCTGCACTCACTGTCACTCCGCACTCACTGTCACTCTGCACTCACTCTGCACTCACTCTGCACTCACTGTTTCTGCACGCACTCTGCACTCACTGTCACTCTGCACTCACTGTCACTCTGCACGCACTGTCACTCTGCACGCACTGTCACTCTGCACGCACTGTCACTCGGCACGCACTGTCACTCTGCACGCACTGTCACTCTGCATTCACTCTGCACTCAGTCACTCTGCACTCACTGTCACTCTGCATTCACTCCGCACTCACTGTCACTCCGCACTCACTGTCACTCCGCACTCACTGTCACTCCGCACTCACTGCCACTCTGCACTCACTCTGCACGCACTCTGCACTCACTGTTTCTGCACGCACTCTGCACTCACTGTCACTCTGCACTCACTGTCACTCTGCACTCACTGTCACTCTGCACTCACTCTGCACTCACTGTCACTCTGCACTCACTCTGCACTCACTGTCACTCTGCACGCACTCTGCACTTACTGTCACTCTGCACGCACTGTCACTCTGCACGCACTGTCACTCTGCATTCACTCTGCACTCAGTCACTCTGCACTCACTGTCACTCTGCATTCACTCCGCACTCACTGTCACTCCGCACTCACTGTCACTCCGCACTCACTGTCACTCCGCACTCACTGCCACTCTGCACTCACTCTGCACGCACTCTGCACTCACTGTTTCTGCACGCACTCTGCACTCACTGTCACTCTGCACTCACTGTCACTCTGCACTCACTGTCACTCTGCACTCACTCTGCACTCACTGTCACTCTGCACTCACTCTGCACTCACTGTCACTCTGCACGCACTCTGCACTTACTGTCACTCTGCACGCACTGTCACTCTGCACGCACTGTCACTCTGCACTCACTGTCACTGCACTCACTCTGTACTCACTGTCACTCTGCACTCACTCTGACTCTGCACGCACTCTGCACTCACTGTTTCTGCACGCACTCTGCACTCACTGTCACTCTGCACTCACTGTCACTCTGCACTCACTGTCAATCCGCACTCACTGCCACTCTGCACACACTGTCACTCACTGTCACTCTGCACTCACTGTCACTCCGCACTCACTGTCACTCTGCACTCACTCTGCACTCACTCTGCACTCACTGTTTCTGCACGCACTCTGCACTCACTGTCACTCTGCACTCACTGTCACTCTGCACGCACTGTCACTCTGCACGCACTGTCACTCTGCACGCACTGTCACTCGGCACGCACTGTCACTCTGCACGCACTGTCACTCTGCATTCACTCTGCACTCAGTCACTCTGCACTCACTGTCACTCTGCATTCACTCCGCACTCACTGTCACTCCGCACTCACTGTCACTCCGCACTCACTGTCACTCCGCACTCACTGCCACTCTGCACTCACTCTGCACTCACTGTTTCTGCACGCACTCTGCACTCACTGTCACTCTGCACTCACTGTCACTCTGCACTCACTGTCACTCTGCACTCACTCTGCACTCACTGTCACTCTGCACTCACTCTGCACTCACTGTCACTCTGCACGCACTCTGCACTTACTGTCACTCTGCACGCACTGTCACTCTGCACGCACTGTCACTCTGCACGCACTGTCACTCTGCACTCACTGTCACTCTGCACTCACTGTCACTGCACTCACTCTGCACTCACTGTCACTCTGCACTCACTGTTTCTGCACGCACTCTGCACTCACTGTCACTCTGCACTCACTGTCACTCTGCACTCACTGTCACTCTGCACTCACTGTCACTCCGCACTCACTGTCACTCCGCACTCACTGTCACTCCGCACTCACTGTCACTCCGCACTCACTGTCACTCACTCTGCACTTACTGTCACTCTGCATTCACCGGTCGCGGGGGATATAGACGTCGCCTACTCGTCCATACTTCTCGAAAACTCTTCGAAGTGTTTCGGGCGACGTCCTGTAGGTAAGATTGTCCACCTTCAAGGACGTCATGCCTCCTACGTCAGGCGGCGGCCTGCCGTAACTCATCTCCAGGGAACCCGTGAGAGGCGTCGGGCGGAACCTTAACTATTCAGAAGGTGAAAGTCAGCAGGCGTGGGCGCCTACACTGACAAGAGCTTTGGCCAAAGTTAGTTAAAATAAAAAAATAACCTGAATAAAGTAATTGAGAAGTCAGGCAGGCCGGGGGCGGTACTGCGGGACACCTCTGTGACGCCATTCCCGGGCCGCGCTCTGATTGGCTGCTGGCCCGGGACCTGACGTGCAACCAGGAAGAGGAGCCGGCAGCAGGAAGTGGCGTGAGCATTGCGGCCCCGGGGCTCCCGTGACCAGGAAGGAGCCCTGGATACTGTTTCCCTTTAAGTCCCGGTCCCGAGATGGGGGACCGGGTGAAGACCCACGGGGCGAAGCGGGCGCACTGAGGAGGCGGGGCTCCCATGTGGAGAGAGAGCCCCGCCGAGCGCTACCACCGCCCGGCCGGAAGTGGCGTGAGCATTGCGGCCCCGGGGCTCCCGTGACCAGGAAGGAGCCCTGGATACTGTTTCCCTTTAAGTCCCGGTCCCGAGATGGGGGACCGGGTGAAGACCGCGGGGCGAAGCGGGCGCACTGAGGAGGCGGGGCTCCCATGTGGAGAGAGAGCCCCGCCGAGCGCTACCACCGCCCGGCCACAGAGAAGCCTTCTGTCTAGCAGCGGGCCCCCGTGATGTGGGGAGAGCCTGCAGCTGCCGAGGAAGGGAAGGAGCCTGGAGACCCGGGGAGCGCCCGCCAGACACCGGTGAGTGGAGCCGGGAGGAGAGGGGCTGGTGTGTGTGGAGGGGTCTCTGTGTATGCGTGTAGGTGCGGCGACAGGGGGTGTGCCTGTGTATGCGTGTGTATGTGCGCATGCGTGAGTGCTGTGTATGCGTGTGGCTGTGATGTGCGCATGTGTGAATGTTGAGAGCCTGCAGCTGCCGAGGAAGGGAAGGAGCCTGGAGACCCGGGGAGCGCCCGCCAGACACCGGTGAGTGGAGCCGGGAGGAGAGGGGCTGGTGTGTGTGGAGGGGTCTCTGTGTATGCGTGTAGGTGCGGCGGCGGCGGCGACGGGGGTGTGCCTGTGTATGCGTGTGTATGTGCGCATGCGTGAGTGCTGTGTATGCGTGTGGCTGTGATGTGCGCATGCGTGAATGTTGGTGCGCGTGCAAGCAGCTGAATCCAGCCGGGGAGAAGCGCGTGACAGTTTCTTGTCCGTCATTCCCCCGTGTCAGTTCGCTATAAGTCTCCAGCCTGGACGCATCCTTCGGATGCGATTTCCAGGCGAGACCTAAAAATGGGAAGCGGTACGACAGGGGCAAAATCTATGGGAGTCCAACCCGTATGTAGAGTCTAGCGGAGGATAGTAAACGGTCACAAATTACTACCGGCATGGAGGGCAGATATAACTAGCTTGATTTTTAAAACCCGTGGGACATGTGAAACATACGAGAGTCAAACACTGCCACCTATTTGGTGGTTTAATATGGGTAACCAGTCTGCGACATACCTGCTGGATGTGTTAACCACTATGCAGTTTGAGACAGTGGGATGACAAACATTATTATTGATTCAGTCTTGCTATAGGAGTAGTAGACATATAGGAATATCTGAGGGGCTGGTTTACATTTCAATGCCTGAGTCCTAGATCTTAGTGTATTTTGGTATGCGACTGGGTCCCAAGCTTGGTTAGATATTACTTTCCTCCTCTTTTATTTTTATTTTCTTTGACAGTATCAAAACTAAGTTACAAAAGGAGCCAAGATTCTGGACCTCCGGCTGTGTGTGTACACAGAGACGCTATTCTTAGAAGATCTTCCTGTTGGGAGTTCCTCCATTTATTCAAGGTATTTTGTCCTGCCCTAAGTCCTTAAATGAGAATCCTTTTCACCACTCTATAAAAGGATGCCTTAGTCTAATAAAATCCTCGGACAAGTTGTCGTTTTCTAGGCGGAAACCCGATGGTACGACAGGGTGTTCCGTAGGTGTCAAACTCATATCAAAGGAACTATGGGAAAAGAAATATAATATTGTTTGTAAGAAAGCTGTCTATTGATGGGTGAGATGGGTTATAAGGTCTCTTGTTTTAAAATTATCTGACCGTAATAGATCACCTCCTTCTCCCTGCTAGGAACCAGGCAGACCTTTTGAACGTTTACAGAGTATTGGGGCACACTAACCTTTAAGTGATGAGCAATGTGCTCTTCTCCCTGCTAGGAACCAGGCAGACCTTTTGAACGTTTACAGAGTATTGGGGCACACTAACCTTTAAGTGATGAGCAGTGTGCTCTTCTCCCTACTAGGAACCAGGCAGACCTTTGAACGTTTACAGAGTATTGGGGCACACTAACCTTTAAGTGATGAGCAGTGTGCTCTTCTCCCTGCTAGGAACCAGGCAGACCTTTGAATGTTTACAGAGTATTGGGGCACACTAACCTTTAAGTGATGAGCAGTGTGCTCTTCTCCCTGCTAGGAACCAGACAGACCTTTGAACGTTTACAGAGTATTGGGGCACACTAACCTTTAAGTGATGAGCAGTGTGCTCTTCTCCCTGCTAGGAACCAGGCAGACCTTTGAACGTTTACAGAGTATTGGGGCACACTAACCTTTAAGTGATGAGCAGTGTGCTCTTCTCCCTGCTAGGAACCAGGCAGACCCTTTGAACGTTTACAGAGTATTGGGGCACACTAACCTTTAAGTGATGAGCCGTGCGCTCTTCTCCCTGCTAGGAACCAGGCAGACCTTTGAACGTTTACAGAGTATTGGGGCACACTAACCTTTAAGTGATGAGCAGTGTGCGCTTCTCCCTGCTAGGAACCAGGCAGACCTTTGAACGTTTACAGAGTATTGGGGCACACTAACCTTTAAGTGATGAGCAGTGTGCTCTTCTCCCTGCTAGGAACCAGGCAGACCTTTGAACGTTTACAGAGTATTGGGGCACACTAACCTTTAAGTGATCAGCAGTGTGCTCTTCTCCCTGCTAGGAACCAGGCAGACCTTTGAACGTTTACAGAGTATTGGGGCACACTAACCTTTAAGTGATGAGCAGTGTGCTCTTCTCCCTGCTAGGAACCAGGCAGACCTTTGAACGTTTACAGAGTATTGGGGCACACTGACCTTTAAGTGATGAGCAGTGTGCTCTTCTCCCTGCTAGGAACCAGGCAGACCTTTGAACGTTTACAGAGTATTGGGGCACACTAACCTTTAAGTGATGAGCAGTGTGCTCTTCTCCCTGCTAGGAACCAGGCAGACCTTGGAACGTTTACAGAGTATTGGGGCACACTAACCTTTAAGTGATGAGCAGTGTGCTCTTCTCCCTGCTAGGAACCAGGCAGACCTTTGAACGTTTACAGAGTATTGGGCCACACTAACCTTTAAGTGATGAGCAGTGTGCTCTTCTCCCTGCTAGGAACCAGGCAGACCTTTGAACGTTTACAGATTATTGGGGCACACTAACCTTTAAGTGATGAGCAGTGTGCTCTTCTCCCTGCTAGGAGCCAGGCAGACCTTTGAACGTTTACAGAGCATTGGGGCACACTAACCTTTAAGTGATGAGCAGTGCGCTCTTCTCCCTGCTAGGAACCAGGCAGACCTTTGAACATTTACAGAGTATTGGGGCACACTAACCTTTAAGTGATGAGCAGTGTGCTCTTCTCCCTGCTAGGAACCAGGCAGACCTTTGAACGTTTACAGAGTATTGGGGCACACTAACCTTTGGGTGATGAGCAGTGTGCTCTTCTCCCTGCTGGAACCAGGCAGACCTTTGAACATTTACAGAGTATTGGGGCACACTAACCTTTAAGTGATGAGCAGTGTGCTCTTCTCCCTGCTAGGAACCAGGCAGACCTTTGAACATTTACAGAGTATTGGGGCACACTAACCTTTAAGTGATGAGCAGTGTGCTCTTCTCCCTGCTAGGAGCCAGGCAGAACTATGAACGTTTACAGAGTATTGGGGCACACTAACCTTTAAGTGATGAGCAGTGTGCTCTTTGATACATGACACATTACAGTGAGTATCTGAGGGCAAATGGAGTAAGCTCTTGGTTTCCCCCCCTTGCTTTTTTATAACTCTAGGGATTATGGTGGCGCAGATTAACAATTTGTGTTTTATTTTGTGCCTTAGTGAGCCTTATAGGATGAACACATTAGGATGACCTTGATGTTTGATGACACTATCTTTTCTGGGTATAAGGTGGCACGTGTGTACTGTATCACACTTGACTTATGTATAGTATAATGTTTGCATGTGTTCGGTCCAATCAATGTCTATATATAAAGAGTTTGTGTCGCCTTGGGCTAGTAACCGATGGACGTTTCCATACATGTTTTTTCCAGGTCTTCCCAGGGTGTTTGAGAACTTTTTTGTGTGATAATCTGCGGGTCCTGATGAAGGTGGCCTTATTATATGCTTATTTTTGTTTAAATATCTTTATTGGTATTTTCTGATTTTATCATAACTGGCATCATGGTTTTATACAGTACTTTCTGTTGCCCACCGCAAAATTATATAACCCCTGTGACATTCAATAGTGCAAGTGTCAACAATGAGAACATAAAACCAACACTGCAGTCCTGCTGCCAGATACATACATTATGTTGGACACATATGGAAAAATCTCAGTGTGCTATTACTCGCCGGTGCTGCTACTTCATGGTCTATGAATCAGAAACAAGGCCATACATAGCATGATCATTACATATCTTATTGGGGCCAGTACTACAATATCTGATGAACATTCTATCCTAACACAGAACAATAACCTGTTGTTCGGACTTGAACAACAATATAAGGGAAATAATATAGATTGGCATTTCGCAGTAGGTAGTCACTCGTGGATACCAATAAGACCTGTACCTCCAATAAGCATATAATCAAAACTGAAACGTACAGTACTACTAACTGCCATCTAAACTATGTAAGTCGGGTTGCCGTTGCATATCTGAGCATAATGAGTCATTATCTGCACCTTATTATCTTTTGGCTCGCCTACGCAGGGGCTAAACAAAGGCATGTGCCTACGTACAGCCATAAAGACAACGGCTAGCACCTCCCCTCCCAAAAGTGTGCAGGACCTTGATGGTTACTACTGATGTACCAGGGATCTTATGAATACGTGATTGTCAATCAATCAATCAATACATTTATAGAGCGCGCTACTCACCCGTGAGGGTCTCAAGGCGCTGAAGGGGGGAGGGGGGTCACTAACTGCTCGAATAGCCAGGTCTTGAGGTGTCTCCTGAAGGTGAGATGGTCTTGGGTCAGTCGTAGGTGTGCCGGGAGGGAGTTCCATGTTTTGGCTGCCAGGTAGGAAAACGATCTTCCTCTGGTGGTGGTTCTGCGGATTCGTGGGACGGTGGCGAAGGTCGAGGTTGGCGGAGCAGAGCTGGCGGTTGGGGGTATAGAACGAGAGGCGGCTGTTGAGGTATTCGGGGCCTTTGTCGTGGAGCGCTTTGTGTGTGTGGGTGAGGAGCCTGAACGTTATCCTCTTGATGATGGGGAGCCAGTGCAGGTTTCTCAGGTGGGCGGATATGTGGCTGTGGCGGGGGATGTCGAGGATGAGTCGTGTGGAGGTGTTCTGTATGCGCTGTAGTCGTTTCTGAAGTTTGGCTGTGGTTCCTTCGTATAGGGCGTTTCCGTAGTCCAGTCGGCTGGTAACGAGGGCTTGGGTGACGGTCTTTCTGGTTTTGGTGGGGATCCACCGGAAGATTTTTCGGAGCAGGGTGTTGAAGCAAGATGAAGAGATGGCGTTGACTTGCTTGGTCATCGTGAGGGAGGAGTCCAGGATGAATCCCAGGTTGCGTGCATGGTCCGTGGGTGTTGGAGCGGAGCCCAGTGCTGTGGGCCACCAGGTGTCATCCCAGGCCGATGGGGATTGTCCGAAGATAAGGACCTCCGTCTTGTCTGAGTTCAGTTTCAGGCGACTGAGCTTCATCCATTCTGCGACGTCTTTCATTCCGTCCTGGAGGTTGGTTTTGGCTGTGGCTGGGTCTTTGGTGAGGGAGAGTATCAGTTGGGTGTCGTCGGCGTAAGAGATGATGTTGATGTTGTGTTTGCATGCGATGACAGCGAGGGAGCTCATGTAGATATTGAAGAGGGTTGGGCTGAGCGAGGAGCTTGCGGTGCGCCGCAGATGATCTCATTGGCTTCTGAGCGGAAGGGAAGGAGGCGGACTCCCTGGGTTCTGTCGGAGAGGAATGAGGTAATCCAGTCTAGGGCCTTTCCTTGGATCCCGGTGTGGAAGAGGCGGGTTATTAGGGTGCGATGGCAGACGGTGTCGAAGGCTGCTGAGAGGTCTAAGAGGATGAGAGCGGTTGTTTCTCCTTTGTCCATCACGGTCCTGATGTCGTCTGTGTCTGCGTTGAGGGCGGTCTCGGTGCTGTGGTTGGCTCGAAATCCGGACTGGGATGGGTCGAGCGAGTTGTTTGCCTCGAGGAACGCAGTCAGCTGTTTGTTGACAGTCTTCTCGATGACTTTAGCCGGGAAGGGAAGAAGAGAGATGGGGTGGAAGTTCTTGAGGTCTATGGGGTCTGCTGTAGGTTTCTTTAGGCGATTTAGATTCCTGCATGCTTCCAGCTCTCAGGGAAGGTGGCTGACGTGAAGGATTTGTTTATGACGTTTCAGAGATGGGGTGTGATGATGGTGTCGGCTTTGTTGAAGATATGGTGGGGGCATGGGTCAGAGGGGGAGCCGGAGTTGATGAAGTTCATGACGTTGGTGGTGTCTTCGGTGCTGGTGGGGATCCAGGCGATGAGGGTGTTGGTGGGGGTTGTTGGTTCGGTGACTGGAGGTGAAGTGTGGGGTCCGAAGCTGTTGTGTATATCTACGATCTACCGGTGGAAGAACGTTGCGAGGGAGATGCAGAGGTCTTGCGACGGTGTGATGTCGTTGTTGCTGGCGCTGGGGTTAGAAAGCTCTTTGACGATGTTGAAGAGTTCCTTGCTGTTGTGGGTGTTGTTGTCCAGCCGCTCTTTGAACGATGTCTTTTTGGTGGTGTGGATCAGCTGGTGGTGTTCGCGAGTGGCGTTCTTGAGGGCTGTCATGTTTTCTGTTGTCCGTTCTTGGCGCCAGGTTTTTTCGAGGGTGCGGCAGGATTTCTTTGAGTCTTTGAGGGCATCTGTGAACCACGGGGTTTTCCTGTTTCCGGTTTTGCCTGGGTGGTTCTTCAGTGGAGCGAGGTCGTTGGCGCATTTGGTAATCCACTGTCAGAGGTAGTGGGCAACGAAGTTGATGTCGGCGGTGTCGGTTGGCGGGTTCTGTTTCAGTGATGCGAGTAGCTGGTCTGTGGTGATTTTGCTCCAGCATCTGCTGGGGATTTGTTGCGTGCGGTGGTGGGATGTAGTCTTTTTGAAGGTGAAGTGGATGCATTTGTGGTCGGTCCAGTGTAGTCCGGTGGAGTGGCTGAAGGAGACGTGGTTGCTGGCGGAGAAGATGGGGTCAGTGGTTAGCGAGGTGGGTGGGGGTGTTCACCAGTTGTTTGAGTCCGAGGTTGGCAAGGTTGTTGAGCAGGGTGGTGGTGTTGTTGTCGTCTTTTTTCTCCAGGTGGAAGTTCAGGTCCCCTAAGAGGATGTATTCTGGTGAGGCTAGGGCGTGTGGGGTGACGAAGTCGGCGATGGTTTCGCTGAATTGTGTGCGTGGGCCCAGGGGTCTGTAGATGAGCTTTTCTCTGAGGGTGGTCTTGAGGTCGGTGTGAATCTGGAAGTGTAGGTGTTCGGCGGCAGGGAGTGTGTCTTGGGCGTTGGTCGTGATGTTGATGGTGTTTTTGTAGATGATGGCGATTCCTCCTCCGGTTTGCTTGATGCTGTCCTTCCGGGTGATCTTGTAGCCCTCCGGGATGGCTATGGCGATGTCGGGGGCCGAGGAAGCGTTCATCCAGGTTTCCTTGAGGAAGGCGATGTCTGGTGCTGTTGTGTCGAGGAGGTCCCAGAGTTCGATGGCGTGCTTGTGGACAGAGCGGGGGTTGAGGAGGATGCACTTGAGGTGGTTGTTGTTGATGTTAGGTCCGGGCGGTGGTCTGCAGGTTCAGAGGCAGGTGAATTTGCAGGCTTGACAGGTGAAGGTTCCGTGTGTTCGCTTCGGGGTGGCTTGGTAGCAGGCGGATGGTCGTCCGATGTTGAGTGCATTGAGGGCGGCGGTGTCGTATCTCAGTCAAGGTCCTCTGCTCCGTCCGGGGCCAGGGGTTCTGGCGTTGGACGCGGTCCAGGCGCGGACAGGGGAAGACGGGCTTGCTTTAAGCACGCCTTCGATGCGCCGGCGGCGCGCCCGCTGCACGGCCTCCATATGAGGGGCTGTGGGAGGGAGGAGCAGCTGAGAGGCTGTGAGCAGGGTGGTGAATGGGAACAGTGGGGGGCGGGGCCGCAGGGGCACAGCGGCGGGAAAATAGCACAGAGGGTGGTGGGGGGGAGAAAGAGCACAGAAGCAAAAAACGGGGAAGGGGGCTCAAGGTCACAGAAAGCAAAAACGAAGGGAAGGGGGCACAGGACACAGAAGAAAAAAACAAGGGAAGTGGGGGCTCAAGGGCACAGAAAGCAAAAACGAAGGGAGGGGGGCACAGGGCACAGAAGCAAAACGAGGGAACGGGGCTCAAGGACACAACACAGCAGTACAGGGGAAAAAGTGAGATGTAGTTGGCAAGGGCTCACGCAGCAACAGGCAGCGGGAGCAGGCTACAGCAGGCTACAGCGTCACTGGAGGTCCGTGTGGCGGCTGGGGGGGCAACCTACCTGTGGACAGGTCAAGGGTCTGCATGTCTGGGCACAACATCGTCCTGTAATCATGACACTGGTACTATCATGTCTATTGGAGATCAACAGGTTGCACACCTTCATCGTTCACCGTGGCACCACTTCGAAGGGCAGCTAGCATAGAGTCCCAGTCCTGCGCTATAGGGTATTTACGAAGCCCTGCCGTTTCCTCCCTATGTAGCGCCGTGTTCTCCGCCTGTACCCATGTTACAAGTGAACTTTTCCAGTCAACCATCTCTGGTGGCTCTGCATGTTTCCATTTTTTGGTTATTAGTCGTTTTGCCGTGATTAAACCCAGAATTTTGAGGTGATTTTATTGTGTTTTGATCTGGCATAGAGTCCTAAAAGGCAAATCTCCCAAGACAGCGGTAAGGGCGTGCCTGTGCATAAGGCTAGCGTAGTAACTACCCCCGCCAATATTGCTGCCGGGATGGGCAGGCCCAAAGCATGTGTAGTAAATCCGCGTCTGGTTGTTAGCAGCGTGGACATGCAGAGGTGGCAATGCGGAAATATCTATTTATCTTATCAGGCGAGAGATACGCCCTCTGGAAGATAAACATCTGTATAAGTTTGAATCTTGAGTTTCTTGGTATGTGTCTGGAGCTTGCTAACACAGCATCCCATTCCTTATCAGTCCATGGCCGACCTCTATCTGTTTCCCAACTAACACGAAGTCGCAACATGGGCTTGAGTGTGTGCATGAGGAGCGCTTCCACTAACCAGTGCACCACATGGGAGCCTTCCCCCACTACATGCAGGTATTGAAGTAGCAAATGTGTCTGTGGTTCCACCGTTAAGTCCCCCCAGACAGCTAATAGTGCTTTCAGAATGGAGGCGTGTAAAAGGAATTGACCTGCCGGCAACTCAGCGTCTTCAGCTAGTGTCGCAAACGGCAATAGCCCACCGTCGCTGTAAAGATCACCCAGCGTGGTCAAACCCGCAGCGTGCCAGATCATCAGAGCTGTTTCTGATGTACCCAGCCTGCCACGTCGCGTACCGAGCAGCGGAAATATAGGGGCATATGGGAGGGTCGCATGGGTGATATATAAGCTTCTCCTATAACATTGTATTGCCAATCCGAGATGTAGTTGTTTTGGCCTTGGAAGTTTCGCAACGGGTGAAACAGATGGCAGATCTGAGAGTGGGTCCAGGGCCGTGCCATGGCCGCCGTGTCCTCCAGATTCTGACCAGCAAGCCATTTTGTTGCCTATTGGAGTTGGGCAGCCAAATATTACAGTTCCATATGAGGGACAGCCAGTCCTCCTCAACCAGTGTGAGCGTGCAGTTTACACAGAGCCATTCGCGGCCTCCCGTTATTCCATATGAAATCCCGGAGGAGCTATTCTAACTCTCGATAGCTTGGGCGGAACATAGAGCGGGAGATTTGAAAAATAATACAGCAGCTTAGGCAACACAATCATTTTCAACAGCGCATTACGACTCATAACGTTTAGGGGAAGTGTCTTCAAGAAGCGCATCTGATCCCGTAGTGCCGAGATTGCTCTCATCAGGTTACCCTCAAACAGGTCGTCAGGCATCCGATATACAAAGATCCCAAGGTATCTAAACGTGGTGGGATACCATGTGAGAGGTGAGCCATGTAAGATCACAGCTTCCTCTGCTGTGGCAGCGCTGAAGGGATACATCTCTGACGGGGTCCAGTTAACCCGGAGTCCAGACATTTCCTCAAAAGCTCTCAGTATATCTGCAATGGACGTCGGGATCGCAGTGATATCGCGAAGATATAATAATAGGTCATCCGTGTACAGGGAAATAGTATGTAGCCCATCCCCTAACGGAATGCCTCATGCCTCCCCATCTCCTCGGAGCATCACCACCAGTGGCTCCATTGCTAGGGAGAATAGCAACGGGAACAAGGGACAGCCCTGGCGTGTCCCACGTCTCACCCTGATTGGGTCCGAGATCAACCTACCGGTGCGGACTCGGTCAGTGGGGCGCTGATACAATAGGTGAACCATATTTAAAAAGTGATCTCCCAGTTCGAATTTGCCTAAGACTGCCGCCAGATAAGGCCATTCCAGAGAGTCACAGGCTTTCTCCAGGTCAAGAACTAAGCAACCCGACCTAGGCCAACTATGCATTGCATAATGCTGTATTCTAAAAAATCTACGAATATTAAGAGAAGTGTACCGGGCTGGAACAAACCCGTTTTGATCAGAGTGTACCAATGTTTTCACTACGGGAGATAGACGCCTTGCCAATAGTGATGCAAAAACTTTGTAGTCAGTGTTGAGGAGTGCTAATGGGCGATAAGAGGCCAATCTTCCAATTTAACCTTTTAATGGCAGACAGCAGCACACACAGAGGTCAAGGGTACTTACCCGAAACGCGTTTGGCGAAACATGGACAATATTGCAAGCTAAGAGGATGGTGTTTTAATCTGCAGTCTGCCCAATAAAAGGATAAACCGACGTCGTGTGTGGCTCCTTCACTTTTGAGCACCTTCATATGGAATATATATGGCCTGCTCCGGCCAGGAAGGCGTCCCACTGCAAACATGCGGTCCACGCCTAGAAACTTGAAAGGTGCGTGTGAAACGGTGTGTCCGTTTGGGGTGAGGCGAAAAATAATGCAGAGCTTAACATCACCTACAAAAGCTGCTTAATTAACTTTTTTAACAATTTAATTTTGGGAAGTATAAGCGGCATTCATTATGGTTGTTAAAAGGCTGAACTGCACGAACCACAATGCTTAGCGCGCATACGCCCATTGGGGCGTGATTTTAAAAATCAAACTCGAGTGCGACAACAGTTGTTGCCATTCTTCCATGCTGCCAGTGTTTGGCGAAACATGGACAATATTGCAAGCTAAGAGGGTGATGTTTTAATCTGCAGAATGCCCAATATTGGTGTCAGTCAGGCCCCTGTAATGTAACGAAGGCTGTTTTTAAAATTCCAACTTTGGCATCAAATTAGTGCACAGAGGCAGACACTACAGGGCTGGCTGCTTATCTAGAAAGCCACTTTTGGGTAGTTTGGGTGACGAGGATTTGGATGTTGATGAATGTTTGTAGCAGCGGTGTTAGACGCTGTCCATGATGCTGCTTGTGCTGACCCAGGAGTGGTGCAAGTTAACAAGGACTTCACAGATGGTCTCCCCTGGGACTGGTGCTCAAGTGCTGAGGTGTTTGGGTGTGCTCAGTGGCGGCAGAGCTAAATGTGACTCTGGGTATGGTTGTGAGACCCGATTCTTTTGTTCTGTTTGGTAAGCCGAGACCGTACTTATTGTATAGTCACCCAATGTGAGTGGTGAGATCCGCATTGCTGGTCTGCCTGAAGTTATGATGCTGCTGACAGTAGCGTGTCTGATAAAAGCGATGGCGTGACTGGTGGAACTATAAAGCCAAATAAGAGAAAGTTATCTTCCGACACCACAGTCTTCGTGACTGAGAGCAGTAACACTGAAGCCTCTGAGACTCACAGCAGTAATTTCTCCTTTCAGAGCAGTATTGGTGCAGATGGAGAGAAGCCAAGAAGTAAGCACATTACTAAGGTACCAACAGAGATTCATGGTTTCATTTGTATTAACTGTTCCTCTTTTGCAGCATTTGAAAATGCATTTTCTAGTTGTGATGCTTTTTGTTTAGTTTTTTCTTGTAGGCTGTTACCTTTGGTTTGAAGGGAAAGATGTTGTAGTGTATGACCTTAATGCTGCAGTTTGCATTTCATTACCATCATTTGCTTCCCTTTTTTTTTGTAACTTTGTTTATTTCATTTTTCAATTTCAACACAGGTACAATCTCATATATTTAAAAGACAGAAGTAAAATCCGCGATATGACAGTTTAGCTTCAGAGACGGCAAATGCCAGCTTTCAGCAGTACACCTCACATTACATTACATCACTTAGCGAGTCCAAAGTTCAGTGTTCATATTCCAGGGTGCAATCCTAATTGTATCACCTTGCAGTAGTATCAATACATCAGTAATTAATCGTTAGCAGAATGTACATGCATATAGGTACATTAGTCCTTAATTACAAGCTACATGGCACATCATCCGCTCCAATGTCGCCACACCTCATTTGTGAAGCGGATACATATTACATTCAAATCTATAACCCTATAGCATCATCACCGCCATACACCTTATCACTGTCTTGCTGTTCCGTGTTGGCTAATAGGTACACTTGCAATGAGCCTCATATATCTCTAGGCCTACTCGTTATGGGCTGTGTTTCAGCATATACAGTGTTCTGTTCTTGGCAATATATTATATCATTTAACCAATCCTTACATTTCGGTGCTCTCCCTCTCCCCCAGCGACATGCAACCCTGCGTTTCGCAAGCAATAGAGCGATATCAAGAAATGTCCTAGTGGGCTTTGGTGTCTGCATCGTGTATCCTAGGAGCATAATGAGTGGATTTCTATCGAGCGTACCCTCCAACATGATCTGTAAGGCTACATGCACCTGGGTCCAGCATTCATATCCCCCTGGGCATTCCCACGCCGAGTGCATAAATCCCGCTCCTTCTGCATTACACCTTTCACATCTATCATTGTCTGTCAATTTCAATCTCAGTTTTTTAACTGGCGTGTAATAGAGCCTCTGCAGGAATTTAAAATGATTGATCTTGAGTCTGCAGCTGGACGAAATGTTGGCAGTGATACCGCAACAGTAGCTCCATTGCGCTTCAGAAATTTCATTGCCTGTATCTGCACTCCAGTGTCTGCAAGCATTACTCTCGATGCCTTTGCGTTGCCTCCTAATATTGCTGTGTATTCTGGAGACTATCTGTCGCCCATCTGATGAGGTTAGCATGGCATGTAGCGGCATCACTCTCTCCGGTTCTTCCGGAAATTGTGGTAGTACTGTCTTAAACTAACATAGTAGAAAATTTCTAACGGTGTGGGTTGCACTTCCTGGAACATCTGTTCCCGAGTTCGAAATTGCCCGTCCAGAAACAGATCTCCCCATTTGGTGATCTTAAGGCGCCTACACATTATGTGAAAACCTGTTTCCTGCAGCAGCTCCATTTGGGGATGATATGCAAGTGGCATGCATGGCGAATATAGTAGGTTCAGTATTTTTGCAATCCTTCTCCAGGCATCTATTGTGCGTGACACCATGATAAACGGTGTCTCCAGAGCCTCTACAGGGCCATGGATAAGGCCATTTAGAGAAAGGGGTCGTGCAACCCAGTCTTCAACAGCGGCATAAATGGTGTTGGCGCAGTCCAGTGATAGGCGTAGTGCGCCTGCGCACTCATATAATATATTTCAAAATCAGGTACATCGAAGCCCCCTTTATCATATAGCTGAGTGATGACGGATCATTTCAGCCGCGGTTTCTTGCCTCCCCAGAACAGTCTAAGGAGTTCCGATCGCAACGTTTTAAAAAAATAAGCACCTGGATAATATGGGACATTTTGGAAGAGGTACAAAAAACGAGGCAGTATCACCATTTTAATAAGCGACGCTCTGCCCGCCATGGACAGTGGCAATGATATCCAGTGTGTTACATTATCAAACAGTTTGGTAATTGCTGTACCATAATTCAATCTGATAGTCTCTGCCCTCTCCGTAGATACCTGGATTCCCAGATAGCGGAGGTCTGAGCTGCACCATTTCAGCAGGTAATCCAACTGGAACCTTACTGCAGGGGTTAGTGGGAAAAACTGCGATTTGTTCCAATTTATTTGTATGCCCGATAGGTGCCCGAACACCAGAAATTCCTGCAACAGTGGATTAAGATTGGACTGAGGGTCTGGGACATGTAATGTTAAATCATCCGCATATAATGATACCCCAATTTGTCGTTGGAAACAATTGAACGCACTTGCCCTATGTAGTTGTCGGATTTGACATGCTAATGGCTCGATTGCACCCCTGTCTGGTGCCCCTGGTGATGAATAGCTGGGTAGACAATCCACCATTGATAAGCACTCTGGGAGTGGGTCTGGTATAAAGCAACTCGATCCATGCTATAAATAGTTTGGGGAACCCCATTCTGTGTAGGACGGTAAAGAGGTAATTCCATTCAACTGAATCAAATGCTTTCGTAGCATCCAGGAATATGGCGGCTACTGTAAACTCCGGGGCTATAGTTTGGATTAGGGAAAAAAGGGTGCGTAGGTTATGATTGGTGGACCTGCCAGGGACAAACCCAGCCTGATCTGGGATCACTATCTTTGTCATTAAGAGAGAAAGCCGGGTCGCCAGCACCTTAGCTAAAATGTTTGCATCACAATTAATAAGCGACAGTGGGCGGTAGGAATCACACTCTGTGGGATCCTTTCCAGGTTTTAAAAGGGAGGTGATCACTACCTCGCGCATCGAGCAAGGCAATACCCCTATCTCCAACGACTCGTCAAACACTTCTTTCAACACAGGGGCCATAATGTCTTTGTAACATTTGTAAAACTCGGCAGGCAGCCCATCAAGCCCAGTTTATTTTCCATTATTTAGTGACATGATAGCTTCCCTTATCTCGTCCAACTCCAATGGAGCACTAAGAAATGTTCTATGTACCTCAACTAACCAACACAGTGCAACATCATCCTGGAAATCTCCGAATCTTACCTCCCCTGCTTGTTGCGTAGTGTACCGTTTCCCATAATGCGCCATAAACAGTTCTAGAATTCCCTCAGTGTCTTGACATATCCCGCCATCTGATTTATTAATCTCCAATATGTGTGTAGCAAATCGTGGATTCCTTGTGATTTCTGCTAATGCTCGGCCCGGTCTCTCCCCCTCACAATATATTTGTGCAATCCAATGCTTTCCCCACCGTGTCAGTGCCGAGTCTGCCCCATATTACAACAAATCGCCCCTCCGAGTCCAGCATATATCCAAGTACCTTGAAGTGCACTGATTTTTTAATCAGCACAGCTGTACCTCTAGCATATGAAGAATAAGAACAGAACTTCCTAATTGATGCCCACCTGCTCTCGAATGTGTGACTGCAGCGTGGATGGAGATGCGGTTCTTGCAGTAACGCTATTTGCACTTGGTGCCGATCTAAATACGCTAATATGTTCCTGCCTTTCCTAGCATCATTTAGACCTCGTATATTCCAAGATAATATGGATATCTTCAATGCCTCATCATCATTTGGCATTGTTTTCTGACATGTTATAACATAGCAGTAACAAAAGGCCATACATTGCCTCGTCTCCCACATCTTGTACCTGTCTAGAGAAATGTACCTGTAACGGAACTCATACAATGCCATAACAAGACCCCCCTTCCGTCCCCCCTCCCACTGAAATATCCCACTCATGTCAGACCGTCCTCTCCCAACCCCCGCCCCCTCCCCGAACAGTCCCGAGCCATGAAACAATTGGGGTATTCCCATCAGGGCAATCTCCCCAGGTGGCACACCTTACACCCTGCTGTGACGCCGGGGACCACTTGTACCCCAGAACCAGCGCGGGCGTCTGACTGTCAAATCACTAATGAAACAAGTAACTTAGAGAATTATTTCACATGCTACTTCCATCTCTCCCCCGCAGAAATATTCCTTTTCTTAATAACTTACATCTACTCGCCCTGCATATCATTTGTCATTATACTTTACTATAGGCCGCAGTATATGCCCCTCCATTCTTTTCTCATAGCGTTTATCCAGCATTCTCCACTGTGCAGTACATTGTGTTCTGGTTTGATCCATATTCATTCAACGTCTGACATCAATGTTTCTTCCAGCTCCTCCTGTGCCGAAGACTCCGTCTTCCTGCGCTTCAGCGTTTTAAGGAATTTTTCCACCGACTGTGGTGATGTATGTATGACTTGTTGGCCCTGATATGTGATTCGTAGTCGTGCTGGGTACAGCAGAGCGTAGTCCACCTGCTCCTGTCTCAGTTTCTGCTTTACAACATTAAACTTTTTCCGTTCCTCTTGTACCCGCACCGTAAAATCAGGAAAGATGTTGAAGGCCACTCCCTCGTAGTTTAGTTGTTTCTTTTCTCTGGCAATCCTTAACACCACATCCCTGTCACTGTAGTTTAACAGGCGTGCAATTATGGGACGCGGAGTTGCTCCTGGTCGCGGTCTTGGCCCAAGCGATCTATGTGCCTTTTCCACTATGAATTGTGCGGAAAGGGTTCCTTTTCCAGCAATCGCCGTCAGCATTTTTTCAACATAGAGTTCCAGGCGCCCAGTATTAGTGCTTTCTGGCACGGCTAGGATGCGCACATTGTTGGACTGCGAACTTCAATGTCCTCGTTCTTCGCATCTATGATGTGCATAAGTTTATCCATTTGTACCATTGCTGTTTTTAATTGTTCTAAGACATCTTCCGAATCCAATATGCGCTGTTCAGCTTCCTTCAGCCTCGTATCGCAATGGTCCAATTTCATGCTATATTATCCATGCGTGTTGTTAGTGTGTTGACTTTGCCAGCAATCGTTGCAAACCCTTGTCTCATTTCAGTTAATATGGTGTGGAGGTCATTGGCTGTGCCCGGGTCACCTTCTCCCATCGCCTCAGGTGCTCCACCCTCTTCCTCTGTTGGTGCTTTTTTGGAGTTGGTCTTTGTTGCCTCAAAGTTGAGGCGAGGTTGCCTTGCGTCTGGTCGCCCCATGCCTCCACCCTTCTCGTATGGCTTCTCTGCGCCCAGCCGTCTCACAGTGCGTTTATTTTTTTTTCCCCCTCTACCGCCTGTATTAATCGTTGCACCTCACACTGCATTCTGGGAGGCACTTACAGCGCACTAGACTTCTCTTCCGGCACCACAAATATTTGGAAATGTAGCTGCCCACCATGCGCGGGTCGGTTTGTAGGTGTTCAGTAGTATTTGTGCATCAACCACCAGTTATCGTATCCCGTGTTCAATCACTGTGCAGATCGCCCAATTTCTCTGTATGTGTGCCGCAGTTATCAGTGGCTAGTTTGCTTCCACGCACAGCAATGTTCAGAGGGGGGACCTTATCAAGTTAGGCCCAAATCACCACTCCGCGCTATCACCACGCGCGCCGGTCCTCAGACCTCTTCCCATGTACAATATTTCCTGCCAGTCTGTTGTTTACAGCCCGCAACTCAAAAGATGTATACCGCAATTCATGCACTGTTAGGGCGTCACACCTCCGATGGTCACCCACGTTCTAGATGCACTTTGCCCATATCCGCCTAGGGCCAGCCTGATTTGCAGTGTTGTGCTTTTTGTCGGTCCTTTTAGGATACCAATTCCATGTTACTGTAGCTGACAACTACACAATTGCACACAGGCAGAGTGGATATGCGCAGCAGTTCTCCGTAATCAATTAATGTTCATTGCAGTCACGGCCTACAAAGTACCTGCAAGCACCGGTTATTGCGTAGCCCACGCCTGCCGCCACTGATATATCCGCCCTTTGAGGCTCGCAGTTCATTAGCCAGTAACCCTTGCAATGTTGCAGTGGATGCCGTGGTTGTCCGCAGTTTCCCCCTTCTAATGCGTCCCTGGTATCTTCAGCAGCCACCACTATTTTCCCGATTTCAGGGCTTACTTCTAGTGCTCGCAAAAGAAATGGCCACCTCCCGGGATCGCGCTTCCCGAGTGGAGCACACAGTCCCTCAGTCAGTCTTGGCCTCGGGGTTTATGTCCAACCGCTCAGAAGGGGGAGCGTTATTTGGAGCGACTCACCGTTGTTGTCTTCACACAGCAAAACTGTCCGGTTTGCGATGCGCTTCTTCCGTTACTGTGCGGCCAACTGCCACGTGGAAGACACGGCACTCGCGTAACTGCTGTGCACGGTCCCGTGCGGCGGCCAGCTCCCAGTGTCCTCTCGCAGTCAGGCTCCACCCGCTCCTGTTTAAACAGGGTAAATAAAGTTTTTTCCGTCGGACTGCGGGAGCCTCACAGAGGTGAGGCCATTTCGCTCGGGCGCCACCTAGCGCCCCCATCATTTGTTTACCCTGGAGAATCTCCAGGGTGGAGGAGGTTTGCTGTTCCAGAGTTCTTTCTTCAGCTTCTGGGCAGTTGTCGCTCTGTGGTGATCTGTGGTCCTGTTCCTCTGCTCTTTTTGTAGTAGCTCCTATCAGAGCTTCATCCTCCCGCCAATGATAATATGATGCCAGGCATCACCCAGCACACAACACAGTCTAAGATGGGCTACGTCTATCTGCTCGTCACAGTTAGAGCGAGGATAAAGTGCTCCGGACCCATCAGGCTGTGAATGTAACCTAAGGGCTTAAGATGAAATGAAGAGCTTACCTCCTTCCTGAGTGGCTCCAGACTGCTGTGTGCAGACCCGATAGCTGGCAGTACCCTGGAGTATCCATGTATAATTACATTATAGATTATGTTATAAGTAAACTGCAAAACAGCGGCAGGCAGCACCCTTCCATAGAGTAGGATTTCTCATAGTGTTTTATTTCCTGGCACATTAATCGTGATATTCTTTTAACTGGCAGAAGAACAACACTGACCCTACATTTCCTGACACCGCCTTTAAAATGACGTACACATTAGGAATGGCATTTCGTTCTGCTGGAATAATAACACAAGTTATCTTGCACTCTATGTTGTTGCACAGATCTTTGGCTGCGATGCCTTCCATGTTTCATTCAAACGTGCTTTCTGCAGGGCACATACATGATTTGCTGCTGTGGAGAAATAATGCTCCTGTGTACTTTGGCAGACTCAGAAATATTGAAAAACGTCATGATTTTTCTTTCAGCACTTCAAAGTAAACCCTTTCACTTTTTGAGTCATACATTTGGCAGAAACTTAATTTAGTACCATTAAAATAGTTGTGATGGGGAACATTCATGTGGGGTTAGGACTGGCTCGACCAGAGTGCTTGCTGACTCGGAGGAGTATGGAGTTGACCACCTTGCCTGGTCCTGTGTGGAATCAAGCCAGCGAGGCTTTGCTGCAGGCTCATTTGCCCTGATAGCTGGTCAAGAGTTTGAGGAGGAGGAGGTGAAGAGCTGGCTAAGTGTGCCATGAGGCTGGCAGTTCAGTACATCTCTAAGAATTGAGCTTTGAGTCGATGTAGTGTTCCTCTTATGCCACGTGCAATTCATCCTCTCCGAAGCCTCTAGAATTCCTGGGTGTGAAGGGCCGCTGATTCTGATTGGGTGCTTGATAGTTTTCCAGAAACTCATGTTCTTGATTGTTCATGTTTGTCAGTAGTTAATGAAACACGCCCAGGGGTTTTATCTCTTTAGTGACACAAGCTGCAATAAACGTTTCTTTGTCGTTGCAAAAAAATATGAATGGCCGACGAGCCTCTGTAGGTCAAAGAATGGAAGGGCTGTGGAACTGTCAGTCATCTCACTGCTAAGCAGAGCCATGTCATGCTTCACCCTCACTCAGGCCTCTGATTTTGACCACTGGGACTTTAGAGCCCATCCTTTTAATGAGAAAAACAAAACTACAAGTCCCATTAGCAATAGTGGTGGAAGGTGTCTGTCACGCATGACCTGGGATAACATCCGATTCAGCACATCCAGTTCCATTTTTTAAGTATTTGACACAATATTGAATTTATAACCTTTGTTTTTTATGGTCATGAGTCACCAGAATACTAAAAACGTGTCTTTTATTTTCAAGGTCAAATAAGTAATGGTCACTTGGAAGCTCTGTTAATTCTTCAGTATTTGTCATTGATCTCCACGTGTGGCTGGTTTGGGTCTGCCCCCTGCATCTTTCCCGATAACTCGCACAGGTAAGGAGCTTGTAGAAGCAACATGATAACCCCGTACTCGTCTGTAAGAAGTGCGCTCCGAGGCAGGTATCCGATCATTTTTGTGAAACGAGCAAGCGACAATATCTGCTATGTACATTTGTTAAAATAAAACACAATCAAATCACAGTATACTGTTCCGGAGGTTCAGTCTCTGGGACATTATCTGTAACTGAACGCTGACACCCTAGGAAGCATGTGCTTTTAAGGCAAGTTGCCTTCTCTCACCTGAAGGTGACATGCTTCATCATTGGGCTATACTCCTCACCAGGCCGGCGCTACAATGCCTGGCGGGCACCACCAGATGGCACTTTGTTGGAGATCTTTTATTAAGTACGCCGGATGTGCATAGTAGGACAGAGGATGTTGTGTCATAAGATGTGAGATTGGTGAAAGTCTGAATATAAGATCAACTATCGACCATTGGCCACAATATAGTTAATGTGATCATCCTGGTCCATGTTGAGATTAAAAACAGTGGCAGAGAAATTGAGAAACTAATGGCCCCTATCACTGTGTGAACGTGTCGATCACCTATGGACCTGTTGGTAAGCTGGGGTCTATACTTCAGGTCAACTTTTTTCATGCTTTGTGTAGTCATGGAGCAATCTGTTGGCATTTCATCAGGACCAAATATGGGGAAATGGGTAAATGTGACCTTATCTTCTCCACAGCGTGAGGAGCTCTGTAACTCAAAGCCCTGCACCGTGCATAGGTGATAAGGTGCCTATTAACATCTTACTACCACAGGTGAGCGCTGCCTAACAGAGTGCACTAGATAAGTAATCCTCCTAAAATTCAGGACATATTGACTTGTCCAATAGCGAGGACGCCACATCAGAGGGCAACTGGTTTGAAAAGCACATGCTTCCTAGGGTGCCTGCGTTCAGTTAGAGATAATGTCTGTGGGACTGAACCTCCAGAACAGTATACTGTGAGTTGATTTATATGAAGAATGTGTATACTGGACTGTCGTTTTCCTCGTCAACTCTTGTGCTATGTAAAATAAACGGCAACACATCGGGAGGCCAACACATCTATCACACATTAAATGCAAAAATAGCAAAAGGCCAAGCAAACTAACAAGTGACAATTGTCTTTGCAATGGACGAGAGCATCCACCCTAGAGCAAGTTGGAGTATATAATGCTAATGCTACACAATGTATTTTTATACACTTTTCTCCTAATACAAGTCAAAGAAACATGGACTCATGATAGAAAAGATACTAAAACGACACTAATGAGTAGGAGGCAGGATCTTCTCTCGAGAGGAATGTGAGGAGTCCGTGAGGTGCAGATAAAAGATACACAGACAAGCTGCAGAATTCACTGTTTCTGGAAATAACACTTCTGTTTGTCAATATTCAATTTACTACAAGATACAGGAACGTGTGCAGATGGACTTCACTAAATAAAATGGTTCTGGGCCCTAATAGAATCATGTAACTTTGCAGGCATATTAAGGCGAACAGACACATCAAATTAATATAAGAATATTGTAATTTGGTAATGTAATATATCAATGCACGTTGTGGCATTCATGTGTAACCAATTATCGATATTAAAGAAACCAGTATATCCAGTTATGCTTTCTCAATTCCTTCTTCCTAGAGGCCACCACTGCTGCTATCCAGCTGTATTCAGCAGTGCCTCCTGTGACCTGGAATCCTGCACTTAATCAATACCAAAGGTCATCAATGCTTCTAGCCAACTCCGGTCACTGGTGCCACTCACACCCCACCACCCTTGGGCCTGTTATTCTTTTAGCCAGATCCAGTCAGTAGTGGCCCCTTGGAGCTGTATGTAAGCCTACTAGCCAGTTCCTGTTAGTACTGGCCCCTGGGACCTGTTATCATTCTAGCCAACTTGAGTCATTAGTAGCACCTTGGGACTAGTGATCATACTAACCAGCTTCAGTCAGTATTGACTCCCTGAGACCTATTATCCTGCTAAGTAACTCCAGTCAGTAGTGACCCCAGTACCGTAAATCCTGAAAATATTCAAAATCAGAGGTCAACTCTACTGCCAACCAGTTCCAGTCAATATTGACATGTATTGTTACCCTGCCTGTAATGAATACCAGAGGTCAGCGTTGTTGCTAGCCAGCTCCAGTCACCAGTGCCCGTCACATATTATCCTCAATAGGATCAATGCCCAAGGCCTGTGCAGCTGCTAACCTGCCCTAGTCAGTAGTGACCTCCCAGACCTGTTATTCTGCATATAATCAGCAAGGCTTCGGCTATAATAACACTCACCCTATATCCTTATGGTATATTAGAAATGTAATTTATTTAAATCATACGGTAGGTACCGCACTATATCACACGATCCCAAAAACAAAGAAAATCAAAATTTGCCTAACCGTTCAGCACTCCACCTTGTCAAAAATGACCAAATCACACCAAGCACTATAGCCTACCACATCACATGGCACACTCAGCCACAACATGACAAGATACCACAGCAGGGATTTGGGGCCATTAATCCTCTGTTCGAGGCTTGTGTGCTGTAGCTGCACATGCTTTACATACTCCTGCCATCTTGTGTTGGGTCTGGATGTTTGCAAGTTGTTTTTCTTTGAAGAAGTCTTTCCAGTCACGAGGTAAGGTGACTCCTCCTTTCGGTGATAGTGCGCATGGGCATCGACTCCATCGTTAGATTATTTTTTACCCCAAACGGGTTCGGGTGTGTATTGCTGGGCTCCGAATCCGCTCTTTGGGTTCCCCACAGTCCACTCTACCCTCAACGGTAATGTTTCAGTACCCGTTTCCCTGTTCTCCGCGTTTCAAATAGATCGACAAACTCTCCATTTTTGATAGAAAACCTCGTGGGCAACTGTCGGGCCTTGCTGCTTTGGGCCAGCCATCTGCAAATGGAATGGACTCCATTCTATTTCAGTCCTGGGTGCCACGCCAAGTACCCTCGCCCCAACGTACATCAAGTTTGTAACCTGTGCCTCTCTTGAGGTACTGGGTTTTTCGGAACCCAGCGGTGCCAGGGGGCAACACCCGAAGACCTCGAGTCCTTCCTGTTTCGGACTACAGAAACACAGAGTTTTCTAGGTGAAGTCAAAGATCGTATTTATTGGCTGCAACCAGTAACAGGCATCCTAGAAGTACAACAGCATGTAGGTTCTCAGGAGACTGCTCAAACATTCGATCCAACTCTCTCCTTTTTATACAAAATATTATGCTTTAGGCACAAATTCCTTGTTTTACAGTTTAGGCAATTCGAATATTTTCAATACAAAAGAAAAGCAGAGTCATGATGACAAGCCCACATTTTAGTAATTCCAACCCATGATCAATTGCCCGGCAAGGTCCAGTATTTCCATCAGATATCGGTGAACCCCCAATAAAACCGGGAACCTCCTCCTTGTAAAACGAGTCGTAAAGAAGGGAACAGGGACAGGTGTGTGTAAGATTGTGCATGGTTTGTGCGCGATGAAAGGTTTATGACATGTTGCGCCTTGATACTAATCTTGCTCGGCCGCTGGGAAGGAGCTGACCAAACAGGTTTGGCTTCGGGCAGTGGAGTCAGCTTGCCCAGGTCACAGAGGAGTCAGCAGAGGCGTACGTGTCCTTCGGACTCGGGTTTGGCCTTCATTTATTTGGCTATGTGAGGGCAATCACAAAATGGCTGCCGTTCACAAAATGGAACCCGAGGGTTCAAGACGGAAACTCTGGTTTATGGGTGATCCCAATGCTCGAATACCCTGAAAATACGCATGTGTAGCGTATTTGTCATTTCCGGTCTGCTGATACCAAAATCGTAATGATGTGACGATGTTTATACCACGGGTCCAGAATTTTCAGTACCACAGACCCTCCTTTTGCCCTTACATAGGCAATAACCTATACTCATGCTAATCTGAGTCCAGGTCTATGTTCATAAAGTCATAGAGATGTTGCTGTAGCATCATCCTATTACTTAGTTAATCTCCTGATACAGGTTTCCATGTACATGATGCAGCGCAGAGGCCACATATTGCAGGAGCACACTGTACACACAGACAGAACAGGAAAAGAATGGCTAAGATTATCCCAATGACTATCAGAATCTTCCATCCCCAGGAGGATATCAGTTTCCAGACCCACCCCGTTAGTGACCAGTCTCCTTTGTCCACATGGATGGATTCGGAGATTTTGTGCAGTTTGGAGATGGCCTGGTATACTGTTGGGGCGTTGTCTGGGATGAAGACGCAGCAACTGGATTGGATCACTTTACATACCCCACTTCGGTCTGCAAGTATGACGTTTAATGCGACCCTGTTCTGAAGGGTCATAAGTCGGTCCGAATCGAGCTCGGCAGTCAAGTTACTAAGGGCACCAGCTGTTTCAATCACAGTAGATTCAACCACCCTTGTCAATTGCCTTATGTTCCTGCTGTTCACCATAGGCCCCCAAAACGGCAGAAAACCCTTTACGAAATCTCCAAACTCTTGTCCAGCAGTGTCGTCTTTACTCACGACACCTCTAACTACCCTTGTCCTGTGGTAATCTGCTGCGGCCGTGTAGGTGGGAGGCCACAGGAACGAGACAAAACATGTGCCCGAGAAGTCAGGGGGCAACCATGTATAGGCTCTATCATGGCAGATGAAATAGGTACCCTTAGCTGCTAAGAACGAAGGAGAAGTCTGGGACGTAAAAACATACGTTTCAGTGCAGACACTTTTCCCTAATTGAGCTCTTGGATTTTTGCCATTACCTTGCAGACATAGGTGCCCCTAATGGGGTACAATCCAAATCGGGGAACACCTCTTCGCTTGCTCGTTTTCACTCAAAGCAACTCTATATCCTGTTATGTTCCATCTAGTGTATGCTTGCGACTCATCTCTTGGAATCGTTCTATACGAATCGATGTCCCTGCTCATATTGGTGATTCCCACTATTAACGCTTTGCGCTCGAGTTACTTTTTGCAGGACGTGGGGGATATGGTTCGATGGCATATATGAACATCGTCTGAAACGACCATAGCGAACCATAGTAGCTGAATGGTAGGACCAGGCACGGAATACCCTTTTCGGTAGTATGTGGCATAAGACCACACACCCAACAGTTAGTTGTGTTTACCACTAGTTGGTGTTGGTGCAAAAGCTGAATGAATGAGTTATTGGTAAATTCTGATCTCCTAGCGGACTCGTGTTCAGGCAAAGGGTAAAAAGAATGTGAGGAAACAGTAGAAGAAGGTGAGGGTTGTGTAGTGGGTGTAAACGTCACTTGAAAGGTGAATAAAACATATCCTATAAAAAACATCACAACGCTAAACAACAAGGAAATACATAATATCAGGAATCGTGCTTTTGTCATCAGTGTACATATTCTTGTTTTAAAGTTCATCTCTTTGGCAGGTCTCTCCATCTTGAAAAATTCCACCCTCTACAATTGCTGCCCGCGGTTGGGTGATTCTGCTAAGGAGTGCTTCTGTCTGTCCAGGGCAACTCCCTTAGACCAACCAGAACCGTCGACCTAGTGTCTTCGGCTTCACCCCAAAGACTTTGGGGACTTTGGGCAGCCGCGACCCTAGCAGCTGAACTCGGATGGCGGTCCGAAAAACAAAAATAAGCAAATTTCTCAGAGGAGAGAGAGATGCACTCTCAAAAAGGAAAAGCTTTTATTCGTCCATAGTCATAGTTCTTGATCTCAAAAAGGGTTTATTTGTCCATAGTCACAGTTCTCGGTCTCAAATTGTAGTGTGTTCTTCCAGGTGCTGTTTGGTCTTGGAACAGAAGTTCAGGTTCGGTAGTGTTCAATCGAATTGAAGGTGGCACAGCTGCTTGCAAAATGTTGTCGCTTTTGTTCTCAGAGCTTGTTCCTTTTACGTGTGCATCGCTAAAAGGCAGAAAGCGAAGTACGGTCTCAGTCTCAGAGTCAGCGATCCCCTCCTGGACCATCCGGTCATACGGCAGGGGTAGAGGGACCCTCTTGCAATGGATCCCGTGGACCCAATGTTTCTTTCCTTCCACTCGAACAGCTGATCTTGTCGATAGAAGTACTAGATGGGGGCCGGTCCAGCGGGGTTCATCATTCTTTGTCCGCTGGAAATTCTTTATGAGAACATAGGCTCCAGGATCGATAGGATGCCCTGGAGCTTCAGTAGCTTGAGGTAGAGTATTGTGCACCTGTTGGTGTAAAACACGCAATTTAGCCGTCAATTCATACAGGTAATCAAGCAGTACAGGGTGTTCTATTTCACTGAACTTAACGGGCCTTGGCACTCCCCATACGTTGGCCGGGCGGCCGAACACGATTTCATGCGGACTAAGTCCCACTCTAGAGTGCACAGTCATTCTTGGTGCTTGCTTGGATCTTGGCTAACTTCAGTTTTAGTGTGCCGTTGTAGCATTCTACTAGTCCAGCTGATTGGGGGTGATTTGCAGCGTGGAACTTCTGCCGTATGCCTAGCCCTTCACAGACTCTTTTCATCACTCGACCCACGAATTCACTTCCATTATCACTCCAGACCATTCTCGGCATTCCGAATCTAGGGAAGAATTCCTTGACAAGGGCTTTAGCTGTGGACAAAGCAGTATTATCCTTTAACGGATATGCTTCCACCCATCTTGAAAAGGCACAAACAACAACGAGTACGTATTTCAAATTGTTGCACCTCTCCATGTGGATGAAGTCTAGCTGCAAAACCTCGAACGGATACGTAGGAGGAGCAAAATGACCAGCTGGGGTTGGGGTTCCCCTACCAGGGTTGTACTTCAGACACACCATGCAGTTCTTGACCACATTCTCTGCACATTTAGGAATTTTAGCATTTTGCCACACTGGAGCCAACAACTTGCAAATCCCTTTCACACTGATGTGAGCCATCCCATGAGCCATTGTAACCACTGCAGGCACATACGCATCGGGTAACAACCAACGCTGATGCTCTGACAATTCGACCCAACAACCATTCGCATCCAATTTACCCGTCTTCTCTCTCCACACACTCAATTCTTTCTCTGTAGCTTCAGTTTGAATAGACTTCACGCTTTCTATTGTATCTTCGCACATTCCGATTTCTGGGACCCATCTTGCAGGGCCTGCGACGTACATTCGAGACATCACATCCTTTGCAGTGTCTTTCGCAACTTCATCCGCAAATGCATTTCCACGACCAACATCATCCGTGACCTTTTTGTGTGCACTGCATTTCACAATCGCAACTTGTAACGGCAAGGTCAGTGACTCAAAAAGCACATTCACCAACTGACCATGCTGGATCTCAGTACAATGCGAAGTCAGGAACCCACGTTCACGCCACAATCGTCCAAAACTATGAGCAACACCAAAGGCG
Source organism: Lissotriton vulgaris (assembly GCF_964263255.1). NCBI lineage: Eukaryota > Metazoa > Chordata > Amphibia > Caudata > Salamandridae > Lissotriton > Lissotriton vulgaris. The sequence goes on from NW_028249480.1 coordinate 88,473, forward strand.
TATTGACTATCGGTGTACACATTCACTCGTTTTCCTTTTGCTAACACACACGCTCTTGTAAGTGCAATCAATTCTGCTGCTTGTGCTGAGTTGTGTGGGATGCGTGCAGTTTCAACAATCGTGTTTAAAGTCGTAACTGCATATGCCGCAGTCGTATCACCATTCGGCAACTTGAAGCATGAACCATCAACCCACAAAGTACCATCACATTCAGTAAGAGGAGTGTCCCTAAGGTCTACTCTTCCTTTCGTTTCCTCCTCTGTCCTAAAGAAACAGTCATGTTGCTCTTCAACATCTCCTGACTCTGCTAGGATCGGCAACAACGTGGCTCGGTTCAGAGTATTGCACCTCTTAATGTGCACGTGACTCGCTAGGAGAGTTAGCTCGCAACCTGACAATCGAGCACTAGTTAAGTGCTGTGTCTTGGTCCTGTTTAACAAAATGTCCACTGCGTGTGGGACCATTACCACTAACTCGTTATTCATCACTAGACCAGCAGACTGTCGAATAGAAATTGCTGCTGCTGCTGTGGCTCTCAGACAACTCGGCAATGCTCTAGCTACCGGATCTAAAGTCGACGAAAAGTACGCACAAGGGCGCTGCTTGTCCTCAAACATCTGTGTCTACACTGACAACGCACATCCCTCTCTCTCGTGGACATACAACGTAAAAGGCTTACTGTGGTCGGGGGTACCCAACACAGGAGCCGAACACAATGCATCACGCAATTCGGAAAAACTCATCTGACATTCTTTAGACCACGGAATGGGATTCAGCGTGTCTTTACAAGTTAATGCCACCAGAGGTTTGGCTAGCACGGAAAAGTTCGGTATCTATTGTCTGCAATACGAGGTAATATCCAAGAAAGCGCGCACTTCTCTCTGTGTTTTTGGCACACTCAATTTCGCGATTGCCTGAATTCTTTCTGGGGTCAGTTTCCTTCCCTCCTTCGATAAGAGGTGACCTAAGTAGGTTACTTCTTGTCGACAATATTGTAACTTCGAAAGAGACACTTTGTGATGCAAATCAGACAAATGACGCAACAACGACAAAGTTGCTTCTCTACAAATCCCTTCAGTGTCTGCAGCGATTAGCAAATCGTCAACGTACTGAATGAGAGTGGCGCCATCAGAAAAAACAATCGTATCAAGCTGTGCCTTTAAGGCCTGACTGTATATCGATGAGCTTTCACAGTAGCCTTGAGGAGCGCGTTTGAAGCGGAAACTTCGACCTCCTAAACTGAAACCAAAAATATCCCTGCTCTCCTCGGCAATCGGGATGCTGAAGAAAGCATTCTTCAAGTCAATCACCGAGAACCAAGTGGCTGAAGCTGGTATCATAGTCAATAGGGCAGTGATATCAGGGACAACTGGAAACTGTGGCACAACCATTTTATTCACCTCTCTGAGATCAATCACAAATCTGTACACAGGTGGCTTGGAAGAGTCAGTGCGCTTCAAAACAGGCAGAAAAGGACTATTGCAAACGTTACCTCTTGTCTCCTCAATTACATCTTTTTCAATCAGATCGTAAACGATCGCTAGCAACGCCTTTTCGCCTTCGCTAGAGATCTTGTACTGCGGAATGCGCGGAATTTTAACATTGGCTTTCAATGTCACGACATAGGGTGGAATTTCCAAAAGACCTACATCATTAGGACCAGTAGCCCAAAGTGTATCTGGAAGAAAAGATAGTTCGGCTGGAACGTTATCCCTTGACAAATACATCGGACATATTACTTTCCTACCCAATGTAAGTTGTACTCCCGAAGGAGAACAATACAATGTCGCGTACAATCTTTTCAACAAATCCAATCCTAACAAGTTTTCACCGCAACCTGTCGTCAGAATAAGGGGTGCTTCCAATTCACAAGGTCCAACAGAAAGAGACATAGGACTAGAGATCGGGTTCCTAACCGGGGCGCCAGAAAAACCTACTGAAACATTCATTTCACCAGACAAAGGTGCGCCAGGGAGTTTTGAGTGCATAATCGAACTCTTTGTAGCACCAGTATCCAACAGAAAAGGTTCTGACACACCTGATGTAATCACCTCAACATAAGGTCCGCTCTGATCTACTGGAACTGAAACAACTCCCTCTCTTCGTCCATGGCTGTCCTAGCAATCATTACCTCCCATATTCTCGTCTTCAGCATAGTAGTCATCGGCATAGTACTGAGTTGTCCTACCAGATGCGTTATTCTGTTGATCAAAACTATTCATTGAATTCTGGGGAGGAAAAGATCGTGCGTTTTGCGGGAACGCACCGCGTCCTCTGCCTCTCGGCGTTTGCTGTGCACCACGACCTCTCGCACTAAATCCATGAGTGCGCTGTAATAAGACTGGGCAACTACTCTTAAAATGACCCTCTTCTCTACAATACGCACACTGATTAGGACCGAACGGTAAACGTTCTCGAGGGAACTCATTTCTTTGTGAGTCTCCCGAATACTGCTGAGGCGGCTGATACTCGCGCTGGCTATTAGCACGTGGTGGATAAGCTTGCTGTAGGAGAATCTTAGTTTTTAACTCCTTAGTCTTTCTATCCGCTTTCTCTAACTCATCTTTGCGCCTATTTTCGTAGTACTGGGCTGTAGCTAAAATCTGCGCCGACGTGGAAACGGTCCAAGCACTTTCAGAGTCCTTCAATTTATTGCACAATTCAGGAAGCAAATTGTGTACGAATTTATCAACAAACAATCTCTGGCCACCCTCGGTAGCCATGTCCTGACCGCTATGATCTGCGAAAGTGTCTTCGAACCGCGAGAAAAAATCGGACACCGTTTCATCTTTCTTCTGTTTACACACAGACAACTTATCCCAATTGACACGCAATTCGGGCATTAATGTTTTCATATAGGTGATTATTCTACCATGGAGTTCTGCTATCAAAGGTTCGGGTTTAGCACCGCCAACTTGTCTGTTATCTATAGCAGCAACATTAACCCATGTATCACCTAACCCCTGATCATGATCGGTGTGGCGAATCTTTCCCCATAAAGGCTGTGGAACGACGTTCCCGAACAGCATGTCTATATTGGCCAAGTTCATAATGCATGAGCTTACAGTCTGTGATAATTCCTTGTAATACCCTGCAGGATTTTTACGGGGGTCAGGCAATGTCTGTTTAAGGGTTAAGACCTCAGCTCGCTTCCAAGGAACATGTACCCACACACGCTGAAAATGTGGTGGTATGGCTGGATTAGCATTCGCGTCCCCTTCCCTCCAAACTGGTGGAACCTCTCTCATGGGATACTGTCACGCCTTTTTCCTACCGGGTGCGTCATGCTCAAATAGTGATTGAGAAGTGGCCCCCTCACTCCGATACGACAACAATGTCACAACCGCTCTTTCAACATCATCACCTACGATCATGCCCTCCGCGAAATAGAACCGCACACGGCACAACTCAGGCGGGCTGCATTCCAGATCGTTTCCCTCCAAGTCTTCCCAGAGAAAAATACACATTTGCTCAAAAACATATCTCTGCTTCGGTGCTTCCCACTGACGGAAGACTTCCACGATAGACTGTTCATCATACTTTACAGTGTCAAGAACCCATTTACGCGCTAACCGATCTAGTAATTCTCTCTCTCGACGGTCGGGCAGTTGACTCCGCAACTGTCTTCGTTCCGTGTTAGGGGTCGTATTAGGCGACCCGAAGAAAGGTGAAAAAAGATTAGTGACAGTGTTTGTCATTCCTTGTCGAACGGAAGGAGAAGCTGACGAAAAGGCAGAAGGAAAGACATGTTGAGGTAGGGCAGAGGTGGAGGCAGTAGCAGAGGCAGTATTAGGAGAAATAGTCGATGGAATAGGCAAAGTCGTAGAGAGCACAGGTGCAGAAGGTAGCAAAGGCGACGGCCCTTGAGGGGGCTGCGTCGGAGGAGTAGGAATCAGCTGAAGAGGAGCTGATTGTTGCGGTAGAACCTGTGGTCCAACAATCGGTTGTTGCACAACCAAAGGTTGCTGAGTGTCATGAAACCACCTTCCCACAAACTCCATTTGATCTTGGATATCCCTCATAGAAACCCACCCCTGTCCCGTGCAACCAGCACTCCCATAAACCTGGAAAAATACAAAGGGCTAATAAGTATGAAGAGTAATGTTTCACTTTGGGTCTTTGTCATTTGCTTATATGTCACTTGTGAATAGCAGCATTGATGTATGAAAATAGAATGCTTAGAGGAACGTTTGTGCAGCTTGTCCTGCATCTGCAGCTGAAGAGGAAAAAAAGACGCGCGTTTAAAAAATCACACGCATTGTTTTGGTGCGCAGCGAAGGTCTGACTCATCGCTCTCTCACGGAGCATACGGCGGCTCAGGGCGTGGCACGCAGCGGTTCAGAACGTCCCGGGGTGTGGCTGGTCTATAAAAGCCACACCCAGGGTTCTAGAAGATGCTTAGTCTTCAGAGCATCTCAGGGACATCACAAGCATCGGAGCTCTTCCGGATCTACGCTGAAGGTGCCGGTTCTTTCAAGCCAAACCACAGGAACTTTTCTGATGAATCAAGAAAAGAAGAAGCTAAGTACTTACATTTGCCAAGGCGCCCAACGCTAGCTTTTGGACAATTTTTGGACACTTTTTATTATTAGAAATCTCGGATTATTCTTAGATAGTTTGTAGTTTTACAGCTTAGCATATGCATGAATCAATATGATGTTTTAATGCGGGTTGTATACAATGAAGGTGATGTTTTAGTGTATGTTCCGTAAATTTAAGAAGTTTTAGCAACAAAATCAAGAAAGGTTTTGGAAGTGATTTAAACTCTAGAATCTTCACAGAGAAGTCGTCTAGATCTACGAGAGAGTGAAAAGAAGTGAGTAAGTTAACCCTTAGATTATTTGCAGGGAGAAAGAAAGGTCTAAGGAAAGTGCAAATAAAGTGTTGTTTAATTTTTTAGAATTCAATAACAAAGTCTGGGGGCGGACAAACCAACCACCTTCGACAGAAAAGCAACAATCCTTCGCTTGACACATCTAGATGACGACTTCCAGGACGGAAAGTCCAGACTGGTAGATCGCAGGTAGGAGATTGCTTCAAAAACAAAGAAATTGTGAAAAGAGTCAGAAGTGGAAGTAAGGGACAAGGATAGGAACACTTGTTTAAGGAACTTCTTGTATTTTCGCAGGTCGACTACAAGAACACAAGTAGCGTCAGATCCGGCCTCTCTCCCTGACTGCTATCCATCACCCTAGTGTATGTACCAGAACCACAGGTTGTAAGGTAGGGTTCTGGGAGATTGGTCCATAGCGTCTCTGCAAAACCGATCAAGCACCTTACAGGTAAGGTTGGTGTTCAACTCAGGTAAGAGTGCTTGGTCACATCTGAGGTGCTGTAGCGCTCTGTGCATAAGGAGGTGGTGAGCTCAGTAGATGAGACATTAAAGGATCTTTGTCTAATTCTTCCTTTGATTTTTGTCCTTTACGTGGCAAAACTGGGTAGCCAACTTCCTACTTCTAAGCATTTGTTCGCTCTCTTGCTCTTCCTCGTTATCCCTGAACGCAACGGCAGCTTGTACCATTGACATACCTCGTTTATTTTTCTTCGCTAACTTTATTTCTTTCTGTTTGGCTTCTTTGCTCCATAGGCGAAAAGAGTCAAACATTGCCGGCCGGGCTTTCTTCTTAAAAAGTTTAACCTCCAAATTATCTAAGATTTACGTGTCAAAACTACCATATTGGGGCCATTTCAAAACACCATCGTTCCTGGTGTATCGGATCCATACTTCGTTATATGCGATGGGACCTACGCCATGTTTCACATATAATTCATAAGTTGGAGTTCCAACCGAAGGAACCGGACACGAGTCCTCCAATCGGGAATCCTTACTACAACCGAGACAAAACAAATTTCCAAGTTTGCTAAAACCAGGCATCTTCGCTCTCTAGTCTAGCTTCAAACTTCGAAGGATTATCGAGTACGATAGTCTCGTGAATGCACGAGTCCTTCGGCTTTGGCGCTTGCAAGTTCCAAATCAAAACCTATCCTCGAAAGGATACCAAAAACTAAGAATCAAACTAAGGACTGGGAGACGCTCCGCTTATACTTAACTGAGGTATTGATGACGTCACCAGAAGACTCGTCTATCGTTTCGCTCTACCAATCATCAAGGGTCCAAAACAGGGCGATAGTTAGGGCAGCAGTCCTCCGTAGCCATCGGGACGCGGGGAACCTCGCAGCAAAGACTTTCGGACCACGTCGACATGCAGGGGTCGATGAAGTGGCTGGCCGTCCTCCGGAATTTCCACACAAAGCTCCTCACGAACCTCTGGCTTGGACCGGTACCGCTGAAATCGCCCCACGTTGGGCGCCAATTGAGGTACTGGGTTTTTCGGAACCCAGCGGTGCCAGGGGGCAACACCCGAAGACCTCGAGTCCTTCCTGTTTCGGACTACAGAAACACAGAGTCTTTTAGGTGAAGTCAAAGATCGTATTTATTGGCTGCAACCAGTAACAGGCATCCTAGAAGTACAACAGCATGTAGGTTCTCAGGAGACTGCTCAAACATTCGATCCAACTCTCTCCTTTTATACAAAATATTATGCTTTAGGCACAAATTCCTTGTTTTACAGTTTAGGCCATTCGAATATTTTCACTACAAAAGAAAAGCAGAGTCATGATGACAAGCCCACATTTTAGTAATTCCAACCCATGATCAATTGCCCGGCAAGGTCCAGTATTTCCATCAGATATCGGTGAACCCCCAATAAAACCGGGAACCTCCTCCTTGTAAAACGAGTCATAAAGAAGGGAACAGGGACAGGTGTGTATAAGATTGTGCATGGTTTGTGCGCGATGAAAGGTTTATGACATGTTGCGCCTTGATGCTAATCTTGCTCGGCCGCTGGGAAGGAGCTGACCGAACAGGTTTGGCTTCGGGCAGTGGAGTCAGCTTGCCCAGGTCACAGAGGAGTCAGCAGAGGCGTGCGTGTCCTTCGGACTCGGGTTTGGCCTTCATTTATTTGGCTATGTGAGGGCAATCACAAAATGGCTGCCGTTCACAAAATGGAACCCGAGGGTTCGGGACGGAAACTCTGGTTTATGGGTGATCCCAATGCTCGAATACACTGAAAATACGCATGTGTAGCATATTTGTCATTTCCGGTCTGCTGATACCAAAATCGTAATGATGTGACGATGTTTATAACACGGGTCCAGAATTTTCAGTACCACACTCTCCAGAGCACAAGAAGGACGCCTGCGTCGCTTGTAAGTCGTTTCGGTCCAAGACAACTCTACCCGATCAGCAGGCTCGAGGACGAGAGAGGCAGCGTCAAAGCATTCAACACACTCTGGATATCTTCGGGGAAGAATCTGAATAAGCCGAGTCAGAAGCGTCTGCCATAGAAGAAGAGGCCCATCTCTATGCCAGAGCGCAATCGTTGGGGCAATCTGGGGCAGCCATGTGAATTCAATTCTACGTCATGCCAGTTCCATAGGCGACTGACCAAATGACCCTTCTGGCATCTAAAGAGGCCTAATAAACAGCATTTGGGTGTCAGCTCAATACTTAGTTATGTGGCATGAACCATTTCTTCGACAGCTAGTTGCCAGAAGGAGTGTATTTCATCGCAGGACCATGTTTAATGTAAGAAATCAGAACCCACAGTGTTGCAGCGCAGGCATATATCTGGGCAAGACCCGACCATTCGATGAAGGTGTTGTGCCGTTAAGTAGGTTCTTTGCAGAAAATTATAATGTATCAGTCGAAAATGGGCATTACTAGAAACCATGCGTATTAGTTCATAGGCCCGCTGCCAGTCTTGATCTTCCATTGGAATGTAAGGCCTGTGTCTAGTGCCTACTGTACTTGATCACATTGTTCTGTAAAGATGCATAATTAGGTGTCTACACGCTCCATACGTTAACAGTATCTCAAGGGTTTGAGTATGCGGTGGAGCTGTCGGATAGCATGGCCAGGTGTGTTTAGTTGTGTCTGCCAAGCCCGCATGCTGTAAAAATTGCCCCAGGCTTAGACCAAACTCTTTGCGGGCATGTTTAAAGGGGATAAGTCTCATCTGGGTACAATTCACCCTATTGTTTGCATCCCCCTCCCTCCATTCCTGGAAGGACATACTGAGTGCCATCTGCCTGATTGGTTTTAATATCCAGATTGGGAGCGTCCTATGGAATGGTGCGCGCTTAAGTACTCTCACTACAAACCATTGCCATACTCTGGCCGTCTGTCTCACAATATATGGAGTATCTCTCGGTGTACCTGATTCCATCCATTAACAGCTCTGGAAGACAACCAGCGTCCACCATTCCCGCCAAGAGCCGCATTTCCCAACTAGGGACTGTGTTGAGCGATCGAGCTGCGTGTTGCAATTGAACGGCATAATATTAGGGGTCCAAATGTGGGACCTCCAATCCCCCGCTGCATAAGTCCTGGTCAGTGTGGCCAAAGCCACTCTGCTATGTGTAATGGCCGTGTTGAAAGATTTAACAAGACCATGAAGGGCATGATTGGTGGACAACCTGAAAAACTCAAAAGAAGATGGGATGTCTTACTTCCATGCCCGCTTTTTGCCTATTGGGAAGGGCCACAGAAAGGAGTGGGGTCCTCCTTATTTTAGCTTATGTTTGGGTTTCCTGTCGGTACCACTGTGCCTTGTGAAGGAGGGATTGGAGAAACCTCTTGTAGAACCGTAGCAGATATAGTGGACTATGTGTTTGGCTTTTGCTCCAGGATGTATGAGTACATGCAAAAAGCATGCAAAAACGTTGATGCCAGCCTAGCTCCAGAAGCTCTGGTAAGGCTAAAAGGCTGCTATGGTTGAGTTCCAGCCAGGGCACATGGTGTGGGTTTTGGGTCCTGTGGCTCCTAGGGCTCTGCTAGGTAAGTGGAGTGGACCCTACCCTATCCTAGAAAGAAAAGGGGCGGTCACCTACCTGGTAGACCCTGGCTCTAATAGGAATCATAAGAGGGTCATCCATGTCAACCGCCTCCCACCCTACTATGACATGGCAGATCTGACCATGCTCATGGTTACAGATGAGGATCGGGAAGCAAAGAGTGATCCTGTCCCTGACCTGTCCAACAATCCAAAAGATGGGTCAGTGGAAGGTGTAGTCTTGTCGGACAACCTACTTGCCCATCAGGAGACTGATTGCAGGCAAGTCCTAAATCACTTTGCTGAGCTCTTCTTTTTGACCTCTCGCCAGACTAGCCGGTGTATCTGTAAAATAGAGATCCACAAGTTGATGGTATAAGTAGTGGTTTATTTAGAATAAAGATCCCATCCACAGGTGAACATCCAGCCAGCATCAAAGTATGGTTGTAACTGCCTGCTGAACAAGGCATAACATTCCAGGAGATGTGCAGGAGATTCCAGTGCCTCATGACATCAGCGCAGCTATGTCATGAAGCACAGACACACAGAACCAGGATGCCACACATCTCCCTTCTAACAACAAGAACAAAATTACAAAAAGGAATGAGTTAAAATTAAAGCATAAATCACACAGTCACGTAGTCCTTTAAATACTCAGGAGAATGAGAAACCCTTGCAGACTTGCGAGGAAGTGAGGAAGGTTCATCACTAGAAGTTTGAGAATGACGACTACAAGAAGCCTCCACAATATCATTTCTAACCACCACCACCCTGTTCAAATTCCAAACTCGATGGTCTGCAGTTTTGATGGCGTTCTTAAAAACTTTGATGACACGGATAGGCTTTTTAAAGGTAGCAGAAAGGGCCTTATTGTGTTTGCAGGGATTTTTAATAAGTACCCAATCGCCCACTTTGACAGGAGTGACCTTTACAGAATTCCTTGCATCAAAAATTCTTTTTCTATTCTCAATCCTAGAAGATTCACGCACCATCCAATCATCACTGACATCATGAGGACATGGTTGCAAATCATTAACCCATGCGGGTACCACAAGTGTATTAGGAGGACGTGACCTAAAAAGTTCAAAGGGGGTCTTCCCAGTAACAGCATGGGGAGATATCCTGTAAACCTTAACTTTCTTAAAAACATCTGCCCTCCAATCTGTGCCAGCAGACTTAGCCATTCTGATGGTTTCTTTAAGAACACGGTTGAATCTCTCAACAGTACCGTTGGTTTCTGGGTGGTATAGGGATGATTTTTTGTGTTTGATACCTTGTTCTAACAGAAATTGTTCCATGTCCTTAGACACTAACTGAGGACCATTATCCTTGAGAATGGTGTTAGGAATCCCCTCCCTTGCAAAAAGTTTGGCCAAGAAGGCCACCACATTTTTAGGCTCAATGCCACGAGTAATGGCAATTTCTGGCCATCTGGAAAAGAAATCAACAAGGACAAGAACATACCACTCACAACCAGCTGAGACAATGGGCCCCAAAATATCTAAACCAACCTCTTTCCATGGTGCATTCGGTCTGTCCCTAATCACCATAGGCTGGACCTTAGGTTTCGCCACCCTCTCACTAAGAGCACAGTCAATGCAATCAATAACCTTACGTTCCACTTCCAAATCCATATTTGGCCACCAATATGACCTCCTCAAAATCTCCTTGGTTTTAGAGACTCCTAAATGTCCAATATGTGCTAAAGACGTCAGCTCATCCCGAAGAGCTAGAGGTGGAACTAATCTAGTGCCCCTAAAAAGTAAGCCATCTTGTTCTGAGAGCTGATCTTTGACATGCCAACATTTCTCAACCCCTTCATTAGACTTGGGTTTAACCTTCCACCCTGACATTAACAGTTTAAGTACTTCCACAAGAATCAAATCTTCTTGAACCATCCTCAACCACCTCTCTTTATCAATGACAGCCTCCTCAACAACACAAACCATTTCATCATCTTCATCAAAATCTTCCTTACTATTAGCCTCAGAAACAGGAACAAGGTGAGATAAAGCATCTGCCACCTTGTTTTCCACTCCAGGTAGGTATTTCACATCAAAATCATAATCTTGCAAACCAACAACCCATTTCGTGATCCTACCGGACACTGCATCAATACCCTTTTTTTTCAAAATTTCACAAAGCGGCTTGTGATCCGTCCTAACTTCAAAGGTGGTTCCCCATAATAAGTTTTTAAGCTTCTTGACTGACCAGTAAACAGCGAGAGCTTCACGCTCAATCACCGAGTATCGAGTTTCAGCTCCTTTTAAACTCCTTGACAAAAAGAGGATGACCCTCTCAGTCCCCTCAAACTTCTGTACAAGTACCGCACCCAAACCTTTCAAGCTTGCATCAGTAATCAAAATGGATTTTTCAGAAGGATCAAAACTGCTTAGTTTCGGTGCAGAGGCTAGTCTCTCCTTGATGACCTCAAATTCCTGCTGACATTTTTCTTCCCAAATAAACTCCACTCCTTTCTTCAATAAATATCTCATGTTGGCACACAAAGAGGCAAAATCCTTCACAAACTTGCTATAATATTCAGCAAACCCCAAAAAACTCATCAATTCTTCCTTGTTCTGCGGGGGAGACATCTTAGAGATGGTAGAGATCAAATTCTCTTTGGGTAAAATTCCTCCTTCAGTGATTGTGTGACCCAGATAGTCAATGGAAGTTTTCCTAAATTTGCACTTCTCAATCTTGACAGTTAAACCTGCATCACACAGTCTTTCTAGGACAGCAAAAAGCCTAAAATCATGTTGCGAATTATCTATGCCAAACACAAGAATATCGTCTTGATAGACTCTGACACCTTGTAAACCTTTTAAGACTTTTTCTAATGCCCTCTGAAAAACCGATGCGGCTGACACTAAGCCAAATGGTAGTCTGACGAACCTAAAAGTGCCATAAGGCGTCACAAAAGAGGTCAAATCCTTCGAATCTTCTTCCAACCTAATCTGATGGTACGCGGACCTTAGATCAATGGTGCTGAAAATTTTAGCACCTTTAAGTAGCATAAGCATGTCCGCAATCTTGGGTAAAGGATAATGATCTGTAACTACACACTTGTTGAGCTCTCTTAAATCAACACAGAGACGGAGAGAGTTGTCCGATTTCTTGGCTGCGACAATCGGGGCAACCCACTCCGTTCCCTCTACTGTTTCTATAATGCCTCCCTTGACAAGCTTGTCAAGTTCATCTTTAACTTGTTATCTGACTGCTACAGGTACATTTCGTACCTTGCAGCAAACAGGTACAGCATCCTTTTTCAAAATGATACGATGACAATAATCATTAAGACACCCCAAGTCTTCCGAAAAAACTTTAGGAAATTTCATTTTCAGTTCACTAGTGAAATCATGAGAAACCAGTGAAACAGTTTGAGACGTGCAGGGAAAAGGCTCTTTTAGAACAATAGGAGGTGTCGAGTTTGGATCAAGCATTACGCCTAAATCCTTGAGAGCGAACCAGCTTATTATGCTATCTCCTTTTTGAGAAACATAAATTTTTGCTTTGGTCAACCTATTCTTATAATTAATCACTCCTTCAAAAACCCCAAGTAGTTTAATGGGTTGCCCAGCATAACCAAAAGGCCTTATATCAGGGCGAGACAGCTCAAGTTTTTGTCCCAACTTACTCAAGAAAAATTCTTTTGCTACAATAGTGATTTTTGCTCCAGAATCAAACAAAACTTTTGTGGGAAAACCTTCTACCAGAATTTCGTCACAAGGAGAATTCTTTGCCACAATCTAGGTGCTCATCTAAATTACTTTCATTTTCAAAATCATAAAATATTTCATTCACTCTACCTTTGTAGTTTCCCCCTTTACAACGTGAGGTAAAGTGTCCTTTCCTTTTGCACTTACCACAATAGGCCTTCCAACCTGGACATTGTCTATCCGTAGCAAAATGCCCCATTTTACCACACCTGTAACATTTTACTTGGGAGAAATCAAAACTGTTCTCCTTTTTTTTATAGGGAATTTTGCTTGAAACATTTTCATTTCTAGACTCTTTCTGGTGATTTTCGCCTACTCTAGGAGTAGATTTTACAACATTCACTGTTTCTTTAGTAGTTTTGTTTTCACCATTCTTTTTAATGACTTCCACACACTTGATAGAATGTTCTATCCTCTTTGCAATAGTAAGAACTTCCTCTAAAGAAGGTTTGTCCTTTTGCCACAATTCTTCCCTCACCTTTTCAATATAACATCCAAGCATGAACTGATCCCTTATATGTTCATCAAGACTTGCACCAAACTTACATGAGGAAGCAAGCTTCCTTAAAGCTGTAATATAATTCTCAATTGTCTCTTCTTCCATTTGTGTTCTCCGACCAAAATGATACCTTTCTAAAATTGTACTGACTCTAGGAAGATAATGTTCATCCAGTTTTGCAATACATATTTTATATTAATTTAAACTACCATCATCAAGGTCAGGCAAATGATCGAATACCTCTTGTCCTTCTGCCCCCAAACAGTGTAAAAGTAAAGCTGTCTTCCTTTCAGCACTCAAGCTAGATCCACATACCCTTGCATACCTTTCAAACACTTTACGCCATTTTTTCCATCTGATAGATGGATCTCCAGGTGAGGACAAGAAGAAGGGGGTGGCAGTTACATTTTGCATATTGTTGCTAAAACAGAAGAACCAGAGAAATAAAACACAAAATAAAAAAAATAAAAAAAAATAAAAGTCAAATATGTGTGGGTGTCACAGTAAGTGCACACAAAAGAACAGCTTCAAGTAAAAGTGCAGAGAAAGTATAGTGTGTGTGTGTCACAGTAGCAGGACACACAAAAGCAGCTTGAAGTGAGTGTGTCACAGGAGTTAAATAAAAGGTTGAATGAGTCAAAACAGTACCTTTATATTGTTCAATCCTTGAATAAATAAAAGACTTCAGCGTAAATTTGAAGATTAGGCAAGATTAGCGGTGATCAGAGCCACGAAACGCAACAAAAGCGTAATGTGTGTGCTCTGAAGAGAAAGTGACCAACACAAAATGGCGCCCACGTCAGCGTAACTCCCAGAGTACCTTGCGGGACGCTTGCGTCTTTCCCAGCAAGCTTCGCGAACAGAGGTGAAGACGAAGGAAGCTCGTTTGTTTATTTTCCAAAGCTCCGAGGTTCTGAAAACGCTGCTAGGCAATGGCGTTCTCTAAGGAGGCAGCTCGCGAGGACGTTGGGCGCTGCGTTGAATAAGCGCAAAAATGTTAGATTTAGCGATCGCAAAAGTCCAATAACAATGGTGACACCGCTAGAAATATCCAAAAATGAGAGTGAAAACAAAGACTTTGTTTTCTCTTAAGAAAGCTTTGTTTCCTCTTACCATTAAAAGACGAAATTGAAGTCCTTTTGAAGTCAAATGTCACTGACCTTTTGAAGTCAAATGTCCGTAATCTTCTTAAGTTGAATGCCACTGGTATCTCATAGAAGTTGTTCCAAGTAGAGTCCACGATTCTATCCAAGTAAAGGTGGAAACAAAAAGGAATGAGTTAAAATTAAAGCATAAATCACACAGTCACGTAGTCCTTTAAATACTCAGGAGAATGAGAAACCCTTGCAGACTTGCGAGGAAGTGAGGAAGGTTCATCACTAGAAGTTTGAGAATGACGACTACAAGAAGCCTCCACAATATCATTTCTAACCACCACCACCCTGTTCAAATTCCAAACTCGATGGTCTGCAGTTTTGATGGCGTTCTTAAAAACTTTGATGACACGGATAGGCTTTTTAAAGGTAGCAGAAAGGGCCTTATTGTGTTTGCAGGGATTTTTAATAAGTACCCAATCGCCCACTTTGACAGGAGTGACCTTTACAGAATTCCTTGCATCAAAAATTCTTTTTCTATTCTCAATCCTAGAAGATTCACGCACCATCCAATCATCACTGACATCATGAGGACATGGTTGCAAATCATTAACCCATGCGGGTACCACAAGTGTATTAGGAGGACGTGACCTAAAAAGTTCAAAGGGGGTCTTCCCAGTAACAGCATGGGGAGATATCCTGTAAACCTTAACTTTCTTAAAAACATCTGCCCTCCAATCTGTGCCAGCAGACTTAGCCATTCTGATGGTTTCTTTAAGAACACGGTTGAATCTCTCAACAGTACCGTTGGTTTCTGGGTGGTATAGGGATGATTTTTTGTGTTTGATACCTTGTTCTAACAGAAATTGTTCCATGTCCTTAGACACTAACTGAGGACCATTATCCTTGAGAATGGTGTTAGGAATCCCCTCCCTTGCAAAAAGTTTGGCCAAGAAGGCCACCACATTTTTAGGCTCAATGCCACGAGTAATGGCAATTTCTGGCCATCTGGAAAAGAAATCAACAAGGACAAGAACATACCACTCACAACCAGCTGAGACAATGGGCCCCAAAATATCTAAACCAACCTCTTTCCATGGTGCATTCGGTCTGTCCCTAATCACCATAGGCTGGACCTTAGGTTTCGCCACCCTCTCACTAAGAGCACAGTCAATGCAATCAATAACCTTACGTTCCACTTCCAAATCCATATTTGGCCACCAATATGACCTCCTCAAAATCTCCTTGGTTTTAGAGACTCCTAAATGTCCAATATGTGCTAAAGACGTCAGCTCATCCCGAAGAGCTAGAGGTGGAACTAATCTAGTGCCCCTAAAAAGTAAGCCATCTTGTTCTGAGAGCTGATCTTTGACATGCCAACATTTCTCAACCCCTTCATTAGACTTGGGTTTAACCTTCCACCCTGACATTAACAGTTTAAGTACTTCCACAAGAATCAAATCTTCTTGAACCATCCTCAACCACCTCTCTTTATCAATGACAGCCTCCTCAACAACACAAACCATTTCATCATCTTCATCAAAATCTTCCTTACTATTAGCCTCAGAAACAGGAACAAGGTGAGATAAAGCATCTGCCACCTTGTTTTCCACTCCAGGTAGGTATTTCACATCAAAATCATAATCTTGCAAACCAACAACCCATTTCGTGATCCTACCGGACACTGCATCAATACCCTTTTTTTTCAAAATTTCACAAAGCGGCTTGTGATCCGTCCTAACCTCAAAGGTGGTTCCCCATAATAAGTTTTTAAGCTTCTTGACTGACCAGTAAACAGCGAGAGCTTCACGCTCAATCACCGAGTATCGAGTTTCAGCTCCTTTTAAACTCCTTGACAAAAAGAGGATGACCCTCTCAGTCCCCTCAAACTTCTGTACAAGTACCGCACCCAAACCTTTCAAGCTTGCATCAGTAATCAAAATGGATTTTTCAGAAGGATCAAAACTGCTTAGTTTCGGTGCAGAGGCTAGTCTCTCCTTGATGACCTCAAATTCCTGCTGACATTTTTCTTCCCAAATAAACTCCACTCCTTTCTTCAATAAATATCTCATGTTGGCACACAAAGAGGCAAAATCCTTCACAAACTTGCTATAATATTCAGCAAACCCCAAAAAACTCATCAATTCTTCCTTGTTCTGCGGGGGAGACATCTTAGAGATGGTAGAGATCAAATTCTCTTTGGGTAAAATTCCTCCTTCAGTGATTGTGTGACCCAGATAGTCAATGGAAGTTTTCCTAAATTTGCACTTCTCAATCTTGACAGTTAAACCTGCATCACACAGTCTTTCTAGGACAGCAAAAAGCCTAAAATCATGTTGCGAATTATCTATGCCAAACACAAGAATATCGTCTTGATAGACTCTGACACCTTGTAAACCTTTTAAGACTTTTTCTAATGCCCTCTGAAAAACCGATGCGGCTGACACTAAGCCAAATGGTAGTCTGACGAACCTAAAAGTGCCATAAGGCGTCACAAAAGAGGTCAAATCCTTCGAATCTTCTTCCAACCTAATCTGATGGTACGCGGACCTTAGATCAATGGTGCTGAAAATTTTAGCACCTTTAAGTAGCATAAGCATGTCCGCAATCTTGGGTAAAGGATAATGATCTGTAACTACACACTTGTTGAGCTCTCTTAAATCAACACAGAGACGGAGAGAGTTGTCCGATTTCTTGGCTGCGACAATCGGGGCAACCCACTCCGTTCCCTCTACTGTTTCTATAATGCCTCCCTTGACAAGCTTGTCAAGTTCATCTTTAACTTGTTATCTGACTGCTACAGGTACATTTCGTACCTTGCAGCAAACAGGTACAGCATCCTTTTTCAAAATGATACGATGACAATAATCATTAAGACACCCCAAGTCTTCCGAAAAAACTTTAGGAAATTTCATTTTCAGTTCACTAGTGAAATCATGAGAAACCAGTGAAACAGTTTGAGACGTGCAGGGAAAAGGCTCTTTTAGAACAATAGGAGGTGTCGAGTTTGGATCAAGCATTACGCCTAAATCCTTGAGAGCGAACCAGCTTATTATGCTATCTCCTTTTTGAGAAACATAAATTTTTGCTTTGGTCAACCTATTCTTATAATTAATCACTCCTTCAAAAACCCCAAGTAGTTTAATGGGTTGCCCAGCATAACCAAAAGGCCTTATATCAGGGCGAGACAGCTCAAGTTTTTGTCCCAACTTACTCAAGAAAAATTCTTTTGCTACAATAGTGATTTTTGCTCCAGAATCAAACAAAACTTTTGTGGGAAAACCTTCTACCAGAATTTCGTCACAAGGAGAATTCTTTGCCACAATCTAGGTGCTCATCTAAATTACTTTCATTTTCAAAATCATAAAATATTTCATTCACTCTACCTTTGTAGTTTCCCCCTTTACAACGTGAGGTAAAGTGTCCTTTCCTTTTGCACTTACCACAATAGGCCTTCCAACCTGGACATTGTCTATCCGTAGCAAAATGCCCCATTTTACCACACCTGTAACATTTTACTTGGGAGAAATCAAAACTGTTCTCCTTTTTTTTATAGGGAATTTTGCTTGAAACATTTTCATTTCTAGACTCTTTCTGGTGATTTTCGCCTACTCTAGGAGTAGATTTTACAACATTCACTGTTTCTTTAGTAGTTTTGTTTTCACCATTCTTTTTAATGACTTCCACACACTTGATAGAATGTTCTATCCTCTTTGCAATAGTAAGAACTTCCTCTAAAGAAGGTTTGTCCTTTTGCCACAATTCTTCCCTCACCTTTTCAATATAACATCCAAGCATGAACTGATCCCTTATATGTTCATCAAGACTTGCACCAAACTTACATGAGGAAGCAAGCTTCCTTAAAGCTGTAATATAATTCTCAATTGTCTCTTCTTCCATTTGTGTTCTCCGACCAAAATGATACCTTTCTAAAATTGTACTGACTCTAGGAAGATAATGTTCATCCAGTTTTGCAATACATATTTTATATTAATTTAAACTACCATCATCAAGGTCAGGCAAATGATCGAATACCTCTTGTCCTTCTGCCCCCAAACAGTGTAAAAGTAAAGCTGTCTTCCTTTCAGCACTCAAGCTAGATCCACATACCCTTGCATACCTTTCAAACACTTTACGCCATTTTTTCCATCTGATAGATGGATCTCCAGGTGAGGACAAGAAGAAGGGGGTGGCAGTTACATTTTGCATATTGTTGCTAAAACAGAAGAACCAGAGAAATAAAACAAAAAATAAAAAAAATAAAAAAAAATAAAAGTCAAATATGTGTGGGTGTCACAGTAAGTGCACACAAAAGAACAGCTTCAAGTAAAAGTGCAGAGAAAGTATAGTGTGTGTGTGTCACAGTAGCAGGACACACAAAAGCAGCTTGAAGTGAGTGTGTCACAGGAGTTAAATAAAAGGTTGAATGAGTCAAAACAGTACCTTTATATTGTTCAATCCTTGAATAAATAAAAGACTTCAGCGTAAATTTGAAGATTAGGCAAGATTAGCGGTGATCAGAGCCACGAAACGCAACAAAAGCGTAATGTGTGTGCTCTGAAGAGAAAGTGACCAACACAAAATGGCGCCCACGTCAGCGTAACTCCCAGAGTACCTTGCGGGACGCTTGCGTCTTTCCCAGCAAGCTTCGCGAACAGAGGTGAAGACGAAGGAAGCTCGTTTGTTTATTTTCCAAAGCTCCGAGGTTCTGAAAACGCTGCTAGGCAATGGCGTTCTCTAAGGAGGCAGCTCGCGAGGACGTTGGGCGCTGCGTTGAATAAGCGCAAAAATGTTAGATTTAGCGATCGCAAAAGTCCAATAACAATGGTGACACCGCTAGAAATATCCAAAAATGAGAGTGAAAACAAAGACTTTGTTTTCTCTTAAGAAAGCTTTGTTTCCTCTTACCATTAAAAGACGAAATTGAAGTCCTTTTGAAGTCAAATGTCACTGACCTTTTGAAGTCAAATGTCCGTAATCTTCTTAAGTTGAATGCCACTGGTATCTCATAGAAGTTGTTCCAAGTAGAGTCCACGATTCTATCCAAGTAAAGGTGGAAACATTTCTTCTTTTTAAAAAAAAAAAAAATTAGAGATAGGTGTTGAGATCTTTTCTTCTAGTAAATCTCATCCTCCGTCGCCAAATGTAAAATAGAGATCCACAAGTTGATGGTATAAGTAGTGGTTTATTTAGAATAAAGATCCCATCCACAGGTGAGCATCCAGCCAGCATCAAAGTATGGTTGTAACTGCCTGCTGAACAAGGCATAACATTCCAGGAGATGTGCAGGAGATTCTAGTGCCTCATGACATCAGCGCAGCTATGTCATGAAGCACAGACACACAGAACCAGGATGCCACAGTATCCATGATGTAGACACTGATGAAAGACTACCCTTCGAGAATAAAACATACAGGCCGACTGAACATGTGAAAGAGAGCATCAAAGCTGAAGTAAGCATGATGCTGGAATTGGGAGTTCTAAAGCCTTCTGAGAGCCTCTGGACATGCCCAGTTGTCTTAATCCCCAAGCCTCATAACCAGGATGGTAAGAAAGAAATGAGGTTTTGTGTGGACTATCGGGGCTTGAATGCTGTGACCAAAAGCGATGCATATCAAATTCCATGGGCAGATGAACTTATTGACAAGTTGGGAGCAGCCAAGTATCTGGGCATGTTTGTTCTCACATCAGAGTACTAGCTGATAGGTCTGATGACTCCAGAAGCAAAAGAAATATCTGCATTTCCAACCCCAGATGGGTATTATCAGTTCACTGTAATGCCCTTTGGTTTGAAAAATGCACCTGCCACTTTTCAAAGGTTGGTGAACTAAGCCCTTGCTGGATTGGAATCCTTGAGTGCAGCATTCCACACAATATTGCTGTCTTTGGGTCCACCTGGCAGGATCACCTGATCCACCTTAGGAAAGTACCAGAGGCTCTGAGAAGTGCAGGCCTCGTTATCAAGGCATGCAAGTGTCAGATAGGGCAGGGAAAGGTTGCATACTTGGGTCACCTTGTGAGTGGAGGCCAGGTTCACCCTTACAACCCAAGATCTAGACCATTCTGGACTGGGTGGCTCCAACTACCCAGACTCAAGTGATGGCCTTCCTTGGCTTCCCTGGCACTATAGGAGGTTTGTGAGGGATTATGGCACCATTGTGGCACCCCTCACAGACTGACTTCCAGAAGAATGCCCACAAATAGTGAACTGGACTGTGAGCTTTTGACACGCTGAAGGAACCAATGTGCTCTGCATCTGTTCTGAAACCTGCGGATTATGTCAAGCAATTCATTGTGCAGACTGATACCTCTGAACATGGTATAGGAGCAGTGCTATCCCAAAAACATGACCAAGGTCAAGATCAGCCACTGGATTTCATCAGTAGAAGGCTAATCCCCTGGGAACAGCGTTGAAGTGCCATTTAGATGGACCCCTTTGCTGTGGTTTGGTTCCTTGAGAAGTTTAGGTCAAACCTGTTTGTCTCTCACTTCCTAGTTCAAACCGACCATAGGCCTCTCCGATGGTTAATGCAAATGAAAGGTGAAAATCCCAAACGGCTAAAGTAGTCCATCTCCCTACAGGGAATAGACTTCGAAGTGAAACAGAGACCTGGGATTGCCAGTGCAGGAGGACTTTCCAGGTTGTCCCATTTAGACTATGTTAAATGTTATGTTATGTTAAAAATACTTCTAAAGCGCGTGCACAACACAAGGTTTCATGGCGCTGTGGACAAGGGAGTCCTGCCACTAAGTGATTCATTCATAAGTCTGGCGACAGAGCCAGGTCTTTAAGAGTTTCCAAAATTGAGGATATGATATCATCGATCTAAAGTCCTGAGGGAGAGAATTCCAAAATTGAGGGGCCAGGACCGCAAATCTTAGTCCCCCCAATTTCTAGCGTTTAAAGGACGGAGTAGCTAGGGGATTCAAATGGGAAGACCTAAGATCCTGAGTGTGCATATATCTCTAACCCGAGTAGATACAGACACAGGGCAGTTGACATTGAGCTCTTTAAAACAGAGGCATCCCAACTTGAATGCACTGCGTTCGACTACCAGAGGCCAATGTAACTTTTTCATAAGAGGGGTGACATACTGCATTCGTGGCTGGCGATAGATGAATCTAGCAGCCCTGTTTGGCACTCGTTGCAGTCTTAGATTGATATGCCGGAATGCCAAAGTAAAGAGTTGGTGTAGTCGATGTGAGAGATGAGTAAGGCTAAAGCAACTTGGTTAAGAGCTTCAGTAGTGAGAAATCTGCTGTTCTCCAGTAATGGGGTATCTTTCATAGATTCACATGCTTGAATCATTCCCCATCGTCGAAGTGGGGTTCCCACACTACATAGAATAGCAACATAGCAATAGCATAGCGAAAGCATAGCTAAAAGAGCAATAGGAAGTATTGTAACATGGACGTTAATAGGAAAAAACTTGTAACTTTAATAACTTGTCCAAGTCATTAGATATGGTACAAACTCCAGCCAATCAGACGACAGCACCCTCTGGAACCTTCTCCTGAGAGGCTCAGGCTCTCAGATTTTCTACCGCACGTCGTGTGAAGGGAGTCTCCCTGAGCTCTGCTCAGTACCTCTACCTTTTCTCTTCAGAAACTCTTCAGAATATCTTCACTGCTTTGTCTACTACAAAGAGGTCAGTCATCAGACACTGTGAGTCTTGTGGGAAACTCCGGCTTCATTCCGAAGACCCCCACAAAAAGTGTATCTACTGCCTCCACCCTGAGCATCAGGTGAGAGATTGTAAAATCTGCAGGACTTTTCCTCAAAAGACTTTAAGAGACAGAGAGGGACGTCTACTTCTGTGGTTACAGAAACTCAAGACCAAGGATAATCCCTTATCAGATGTTGAGAGGGATTCCTCTCTCAGGACTGTCATCTCTAAGAAGAGGGCTAGTGAGGCGGAGATGGTATCTGCTAAGGCTAAGGTGCTCAAAAAATACCACACCTCTACTCATGAAGGCCAGACTTCTTCCTCAAAAAGGGCTCCTGCTCCTTCTAAGGAACTACCTATGCCCTCTACGCCTCCGAGATCTGCCTCTAAGTCTCAGGCGTCTAAGTCTCTTCCTGAGAAAAATTTGCCTAAAGAAATGGGTCCCTCATCGACGAAGACCTCAGTCGCAACTGCTACAACAACGACTTCCACCTTCTCTTCTCCTCAACCTACAATGATTATGTCATCGGCGTCCTCTCCGTCGATGTTTGTCATGGTGTCGGAGAAGC
The DNA here is from genome assembly GCF_964263255.1 of Lissotriton vulgaris. Taxonomy (NCBI): domain Eukaryota; kingdom Metazoa; phylum Chordata; class Amphibia; order Caudata; family Salamandridae; genus Lissotriton; species Lissotriton vulgaris. The sequence goes on from NW_028249480.1 coordinate 110,855, forward strand.
CTCTCTCGTCTGCCACCTCCCTCACTTCGTCGTCGATGGAAAAAGAGGACTGTCTCCAGTCGGTCGTCGACGAATGCCTCCTCGCCGACGAGACGGTCAATGGCTCCCAAGGCACTACCTGCTTCGTCGATGGATGCCTCGTCGTCGAAGGTTGCCTCGTCGTTGATGGGTGCTCCGTAGACGGTTGCCTTGTCAACAGCACAGAAGCCTTTCCTTACGAAACTTCAACCACCCTCTTCGTCGTCGACCGCTGAATCGTCGGTGGCATCCTTGGTTCCACCTTCAGCTTTGATGTCTCTAGTCCTCTTGAAATCTTCAGCAACACATTTGCTGCCTTCAGGAACGACGGATGTTTCCTTACTTCAACGTAGGAACTCTTCTTTGGATCTATTGCCAATTCAACCATCTCCAAATATTCCTGTGGAGCTTTTTGACTTTGGGGCTAATGAGGAGGATTCGGAAGAGGATGGCCGGTTCCGTGCTGCTCGTACTCCTTCCGAGCTTGTCATCAAATGCCAAGATATTGATGATGACCAAGGATATGATTCCTTTTTTTTGATAATCAATTTTATAAAGTTTCCAAAACAGCCAAACAAACAGCACCGTTCAGAGGTACACCGGATAGAGTCAGACCAAGATAGCCACAATCCACATCGATACATTAAATGAAATAAGTGCAGCCAAGGATATGATTATTACCTTGAGCCTAATACTCAACCACCACTTGAGAATCCAACTGTGCAGATGCCCATGTCTCTCATCACTAATTTGCAACATGTGCTTGATGACTACTACCGCCGATTTCCTCCCTCGGAGTCGGCCTCATCTGTTCCACAGATGCCTCTTCCTCTGCCTTCATCGATCATCGAGCCGCCACCTCCGGTGTCATCGATGTCTCATCACCCAGAGGACGCGCACACAACTGACGACAACAGAGAAGAAAGGGAGTGGGTGATAGATCCCTCCTTACTGAGTGGGACACTTATTAAATTCAGACTCCGTCACCTACTGACAAAACTGAAGAGCCGACCTGGCACCTATCCCTGTGTGCCATTCCCATGAACTCTGCTAGAGGGATGTCTTACACATATCTCAGGCAGTGAGTTAAAGTTCGCAGATTTATATATTGCAGCTCATCACCCGTGAGGGTTTCTAGACGCTGTCTATGGGCACTGGGAGATACAGTGATTTGCCCAGAATCACAGGATGTTGCACTGAAGCAGAGACTTGAGCCCGGATCCCCAGTTCCTGAGTCGGCAGCTCAGGCTGCTGCACCACATCTTCTCCCCCCTGTGAGGGCATATCTGCATGAAATGCCCCTGATGCCCCTGCAATATCCTAGTCGATTCCTGGCTATTGTAAGTGACCAGGGAAGTCATAGTAAGTACATAGGCTGGACACTCGTCATTATGAGTTTGCCAGCTCCATGATGGCTGCACTGATATATGTGATGTTTGGCACCAAGCATCTCAACATAATAAACTTGCACTGATTCCAGTGTAGATTTTATTAAAAATTGCACATAGAGGGGCCCTTAACGGGGTCCCCTGAAACCTACCAATCCCAAGTGTGGTCATTGACTGGCCTGAGCCAGCCTGCTACCCACCAGAGTGTGTTCTGACCGCAGGGGAGAGTGCCTGCGCACTCTGAGGCTGAGAACAATGCCTTTCCTGGATGGAGTTGTTCACGTCATTTGTAGAACTAAGAAAAACCCACCTCGAGGAGGAGTGGGGGCTTGGTGGTGCGGGAATCACCCGAGTCTACTCTTACCCTCCTTGTATATTAAAATGGATCCGGAAACCTTCGTCTGCAGAGAGAACAACCTTTATTACAATAGCCCGGGCTATGGAACAGAGTCCCAAGCTAGTCAGAGACAAAACCCAGGAGGCTGCTGCTTTACTCCACAGCGAACAAGCCTTATATAAATTTTTATTCCACTCTTTTGGCATTCAGTCCATTGTTTAATCAAGGTGGTGTTTTTAGTTGATGACCTGATCTAGGCGGTGTTTGTAGTTGATGACCTGATCAAGGCTCGGCATTCAGACCATTGTTCAATCAGCTTGATCAAGACTCTGCATTCAGACCATTGTTCAATCAGCTTGATCAAGACTCGGCATTCAGACCATTGTTCAATCAGCTTGATCAAGGCTCGGTCAGAGAGACCATTGTCCAGATGACCTGATCACAGTGTCAAGATGTTTACCAAGCAGGGAGCAGAAGATGAAAAACAAGCTTGTGTACACAGGGCATAGGTGTCTCATGGCCTTCTGTTGATGAATTGGCTAACTGCAAAGAACAGGGGGGGGGTCTTGGGTATGTGATAGTTTTTTTAGCATTAGCAGAAATGGAGGCTGTAGGCAGGGTTTTGTCACAAGATGGCAAGGAATGGAGGAATGTAAGGAAATTAATAGGACCTAGTGAAAACTTATTTTCTTCAGAACCTCCTTTTGCCATTGAGTGGCAAAACATGTTCTTAGGAAATGTCTATCTGTATTAGGTCGCCAATCGCTTGTTGAAGCATAATCCTTATGTTGGTGTCAGGTGTACTGACCGGGGAATTTGTAAGGGCTGTGTACACATAGCACAAAGCATTGGCAAGCACTGGATACACAGGCAGCATGAGATGATGATTGCTATTCCCAAGGCAAAAAAATGAGGATCCCCCTTCCCCATCTGGAAAGGAGGCCCCAAATCCAACCTATGAGGGACTAGTCGTCTTGTTGATGAATCTCAGAGGAAAGTTTATACAGTCGTTGGATAGCTTGATAGACTGATGGAGCGTTATCAGGTATGTAAATGCAGCAGCTGGAGCCGATTAATTTACATACACCACCACAGTCAGCAAGGATGATGTCAAGTACCATTCGATGTTGTAGTGTCAGCGGTCCGCCTGAAGATCTGCGGTGATGTTGCCCAATGCCCCTGCTGTTTCATTAATGGTTGCCTCCACCACTCGGGTAAGGTGTCGTATGTTGCGGCTGTTGACCATAGGACCCAAGAACGGTAGGAAACCTTTGAAGAAGTCCCCCGCCTCCTGTCCTGCAGTGTCATCGGCCTCAATTACTCCCCTAGGCATACGATGGTGGAGGTGGGGATTGGTCAAGTGATGTGTCCCAACAGCAGTAAAGGTAGGGGGAAGAAGAAAGGCCAAATAACACACACCTGACCAATTTCCTGGAAGCCCGGTATAAGCATACTGTCCACAAACAAAATAGGTATTTGGAGAAGCGATTAGGAGTGGTGGTGTCTATTGCCAGTCAGTGTGCTGACTATTGCGCAATCACTGACTCCTACCTCCCGGGTCCCCTGTCCTTTTATGCAGACTTGGCCATGCGTGTTGATCCCATTGAAAGCCTGCAATTTGGTGGGAACTTTGCGTCTGGACCGAAAGCGGGAGAAGATTATTCTACTTGCGGTGTTGAACACAACCAACTCATTGCGTTCAGCACAAGAGATGTTCAAGATGTTAGATGTCGTAGTAGGGCAGAAAGGATTACTGACATTGCCTGTTCTGTTTCGGGTGAAAGTGTCATAAAAATCGCCAATGATGGAGCTCGTTGTTCCATTGATCATATATGCATCGGTGACGAGCATCCTCCAAGCCAGACAGGACCCAAAAACAGAAAATGGATAGACGAAATAGGGGACAGTGTGTGTCATAGAGTGCGGCATGAGCCCACATACCCAACAGTTCGAGGTATTAATCACAAGCTGATGCTGGTGCAATAATTGTACAAAAGTATTGTTCATGAATTCCAGGCATTGTGGTAGTTCATGGGGTGACAAGGTGGTGTGGAGATGTTCTGCTGGTATCGGTGTCGGAGCTAGAGGACCTGGGGGAGAGGTCAGCAACAGAAACCATCCCACAACCAGCAGGATGAGGAGAGCAAAAAGTATAACTTGTGGAAAGGAAGCATTTATTGTTCAGAAGTTTGACATATTTCTTGTGCGCTTCAGACCCTCGGACCGCTGCCATTGTGCTCAGCCTGTTGTCACTAGCGGCTGTCTGTGATTGGTGGTTGCTTCACTGGATGTAGATACCAAGAGTCCTACGGACTTCCCATTGGTCCAGCATACCAGCACCAGTCTCAGCCGGAGATATCACAGCCCTACAGCCTATTAGGCACCAGACAGAGTCAAGGGCCAGCTCCTTTTCTTGGTCTCAAGTTGTAGCGAGTGGAAGAAGGTATGGAGTTGTATGGAAAGAGAGCTTCTTGTTCCTTCCTCTGATCCTGCAGAGGAGGGATGACTGGACCCCCTAAGATTCGATCAGTTTCGGCTTCCGTAGTGGTGTAATGAAGCTGAGCATCACTGAAAGGGACAAAGGTTGGTACTACTTCTGTGTCGCAATCCGGCAGTCCTTCTTTCACCCATTGGTCGTACGGGAGGGGGAGAGGCACCCTTTTACAATGGGTAGCATGTGTCCAGTTCTTTCTCCCTTCGACTTTTACAGCAGTGCGGGTGGCCAAAAGAACCTGTCGGGGATGCGACCAGCGGGGCTCCAGACACTTGGTACGCTGAAAATTGCGGATCACCACCCAGTCACCTGGTTGAATGGTGTGACCTGGGCCTTCGATTTTGTCAGGGATAGCAGCGTGTACCTGATGATAAAGAGTATGAAAAGAATTGGTTAACTGGCACAGGTAGTCAGTCAATACTGGGAACTCAACATCAGACACTTTCTTTGGCCTTGGTACGCCCCTTACATTAGCTGGTCTACCGAATACCTATTCGTAGGGAGATAATCCTATCCTTGAGTGGGCAGTCGCCCTCACTGTCAAGAGAGCAAGGGGCAGGGCATCTACCCAGGTAACACCTGTTTCCGCCACTATTTTGGCCAATTTTAATTTAAGTACCCCATTGTATTTCTCCACCAATCCGGCTTACTGGGAGTGATTAGCAACATGAAACTTTTGTCTGACACCAAGCTCGGAACACACAAACTGGACCACATTTGCTGTAAAATGTTGGCCATTGTCACTCCAAATCAACTGGGGCAACCCTAATCGGGGAAAGTATTCTTTCACCAAAACTTTGGCCGTTGTAATAGCTGCACAATCCTTGGTGGGGTAGGCCTCCACCCATCTGCTGAAGGCACAGAACACTACAAGGACATATTTCAAATTCGCCCATCTGTCCATGTGGATATAATCCATCTGGATGGCCTCAAAAGGAAACGTAGGTGGAGATAAGCCACCAGCGGGGGTAACTGTACCTTTTCCTGGATTGTGAATAAGGCAGATCATACATGACTTAACCACTTGGTCAGCATATAGGGGTATTTTTTCATTATACCATGTTGGCTCTAGTAACTTGCATATTCCCTTTGCACTGATATGGGCAGGGCCATGGGCCATAGTGACAACTGGGGGGACATGACTGTCTGGTAACATCCATTGCCTCCCTTCAGATATACGCACCCAACATCCCTCTTATCTCTTTCTCTGCCAGATGTTCCTCCCATGTGTGCAGTTATTTTGCAGTGGCATGAGGTTGAATCTCGACCACACTCTGACTAGTATTTTCCAACATTCCTCCTTCCACCACCCATCTGGCTGGTCCTGTCACAAACATTCCATCTGATTTACTTAGAGCAGTCTGTCTTGCTGTTTGGTCTGCAAGGGCATTACCTTCCCCTACATCATCAGTCACTTTCTAGTGGGCTTTACATTTAATCACTGCAACTTTTCTAGGTAATGTCAAGGCTTCTAGAAGTCTGTGTATCAGGGGGCCATGCTGTATTCTAGTCCCATGTGAGGTGAGAAAATGTCTTTCTTTCCAGAGTCTACCAAAATTGTGAGCCACCCCAAAAGCGTACTGACTGTCCGTATAGATATTAACAGTCATGTTTTTACTGATTTCACAAGCTCGTGTCAAGGCCATTAATTTAGCCGCTTGGGCCGATGCCTGTGGAATTTGTGCTGTCTCAACTACTGTAACAAGAGTGGTGAGGGCATGCGCAGCAGATAGTTCCATCCGATCTTTTAAGACATGAACCATATATGTATAGTGTTCCCTCAGCGTCTGTTAGGGGGTGTCTTGTAGGTCCACACGACCCTTTGTCTCTTCTTCAGTCCATAATATGCAGTTATGAGGGTCAGAATTTTTCCCTTGTGTCTCAGTAGGGAATAGTGTAGCTGGGTTTAGAATATTACATCTCCTAATGTCAATGTGACTGGAAAAAACAGTGAGCTCATAACCTGTAAGTCGTGCACTGGTAAGGTGTTGTGTCTTGATGTTGTTGAGCAAGGTATCTACTGCATGTGGAACCATTAAGGTCAAGGGTGAAGACATAACAATACCTGCGCTCTGGCGTACCATAAGTGCAGCAGCAGCAGCTGCGCGTAAACATCCAGGGAGGGCTCGGGCTACTGGGTCAAGTGTAGTCGAGAAATAAGCACAAGGGCGATGTTTGTCTCCAAAATTCTGAGTTAAGACCGCGCAAGCACAGCCATGTATCCCATGGACAAAAAGGAAAAATTGTTTGCCATAGTCTGGTGTGCCTAACACTGGAGCTGTACATAAGGCATATTTGAGTGTCTGAAAGGCAGCCACATGCTCAGTTGTCCATGGAAAACCTCTTTCTGGCATATCTTTAGTAGTGAGAGCTAAAAGAGGTTTGACAATGGCCGAGAAGTTAGGGATCCATTGTCTGCAATAGGAAGTGAGGCCTATAAAGGCACGTACTTGTTTCTGTGTCAAAGGGGGAGGCATGGAGATAATAAGGGACACTCGGTCAGTGGTAAGTTGCCTTCTCTCCTTCGAAAGGAGGTGGCCGAGGTAGGTCACTTTCTCTCGACAAAATTGCAATTTGTTCAAGGAAACCTTATGATTATGGGAGGCAAGGTGGTGAAGCAGACATACTGTTGCTTGTTCACAAAGTGGAACAGACATGGCTGCAATTAAGAGGTCATCTACATATTGCAACAGAGTGGATCCTGCTGGGAGCGTCGGGGAGTCCAACTGATTTTTGAGAGCCAGACTATAGATGCTGGGGCTTTCAGTAAAACCTTGGGGGGCGCGGCAGAACCGGAAACTCGGCCCACCAAGGGAGAAACCAAAAAGATGTCTACTGTATGGGAATGCTAAAAAATGCATTATTTAGGTCAATAAAAGAAAAATGAGTGGCGCTCGCTGGGACCATGGTCAAGCGGGCTGTCATATCAGGGACAACGGGATACTGTGAGACCGTAATTTTGTTGAGAGCCTGCAGATCGATGATAAACCAATACATTTTGGGGGCCGCGGGAGAGGGATCAATCCATTTTTTAAGACCTGGAATAATTGGGCTGTTACACTCGTTAGCACGTGTCTCCTCAACTACTCCCGTCTTCATGAGATCTGATATTATAGATAATAGGGCAGCCTCACCTTCCTGGAGAAGGCGATACTGGCGAAGCCGGGGCAGTTGGGCACCTTGCTGGATACGGACAGTATGCGGAGAAATGTCGAGAAGTCCTACATCAGTGTCAGAAGTGGCCCAAAGTGATAAGGGTAAGGCCTGCAGAACGGGAGGGAGGGGTCCAGAGAGGAACGAATTGGCAGAGGAATCTAGTGATATGGTAAGGGACACGCCATCAGGACTACAAGAAATGATAGCATGTAAAGCCTTTAACAAATCCATACCCAGCAAATTTTCACTGCATCCAGTCGTGAGAATCAAAGGAGCATCCATATGAGCTGGACCGAGTTCCAGCGGGAGAGGCTTAGAGACGGGGTTGGTAACAGGGACCCCAGCTAAACCCACGAAGACATTGAGAGAGCCAGAAAAGGGTGCCTCCGGTACCAAGGTGTGCGCAACAGAGATTCTAGTAGCCCCGGTGTCTAGGAGAAACTTCGTTTTATCCCCTGCAACTGACATCCCGACATAAGGACCTCGCTGATCCACAGGAATGGGCACTCTTACATTACCCCTTTCCTGGCTTTCCTATGGCTGGTAGAAACCTGTCTCATCGGTCTCATCATAATCATTGTTAAAGTATGTCCTAGTGGCCTCAAACCCATTGTCAAATCTGCCTCTGCCTAGGAGGTCCCATATTTCCTTCCCTTTGAGTTCGGGGCCTAGTTTTTCCTGACTGAATATTCTGGGCTAATACCGGGCATTCACTAACCCAGTGGCCATAAGCCTTACAGTAGGCACACTGGTCTTTATCAACGGGACCTGCCGAACTGATGGGCTTCTGTAAAGGAGACTGAAGGGGGCATTGGGGCAGCCTCTGGAATTGGTCCGAATGCGGACCTTGGCCTCTAGCATTTTGTTCCTGGGGTGGATAAGCTTGTTGTAACAAAACTTTCGTTTTAAGGTCCTTGTTCTTCCTAACCTCTTTGTCTTTATCTTCATTCTCTCTATTCTCCTGATGTTGGGCCATGGCAAAGATGCCTGCCATAGTCTGAGCTGACCACGTACTCTCAACCTTCTTAAGGCGGACCGAGAGATCCAGTAAAAAATTAGATACAAATTTTTCAATGAACACTGAGCCCGAACCAGGGGCTCTAGGGTCCAATCCACTGTGACTTTTGTACACAGTTTCGAAGCGGGTGGAAAAATCAGCAACAGAGTCATCCTTACGTTGTTTACATGCATTTATCGTATCCCAATTAACAGCTATTTTGGGCAAAAGGGTCTTCATGAGTTGCAACAGATGGCCTGGTAGAGCCAGAATAGCCGGATCAGGCTTAGTCCCTCCCTCTCTGTCATTCTCCATCCTCTCAAAGTCGGTCCAATCACCATGCAAAGCGGCATTATGGTTGGCATGGCGTATTTTGTCCCATATGTCGGGTGGTACTACTGACCCGAATAATAAGTCAATATTCTCTAGGGTAAGGACACCAGAGGAAACATTCTGACCTAATTCCTGATAGTAAAGAGCCGAATTCTTACGGGGGTCTGGTAATTGGGATTTCAATTGAAGAACATCCGCTCTTTTCCATGGGACATGCACCCACATCCTACGCCAGTGGGCTGGGGCTGCTCCAACACCCTGGTTATTGGCAAGCACTGCAGGGATAACGACGGGTGCTGTCTCTCTCATAGGCATAGCTTTGTCATTTGGAGATGGCGGAAAAGCCGCTGTGTCTCTGAACGTAATCATGATAACAAGGGCTTCATGCATATCATCTCCCTGAACATGACCCTTGGCAATAGTTAGTCTTAAATCAATTAATCCCTGGGGAGTATCTATGAACAATGCTTCGTATCTTTTCATTATAAGTGTGCACATATACTCGGCCATGTCTGTTCGTTGTATGGCTGTCCATTGTCTAAACGTCGACCAGATATCTTTAACGCCATAAATATGACTATTATTTACCCAAAATGCACATTGTTTTCGCATAGCGTTCCTTTCACTGCCCCCAGCGAGTTCAGCAGACCTCAAAGGCTCCTTTCTAGGGGTACTGAAGAATGCAAACAGGGTATTGGGCATAAGGAAGGACTATCTCGTTCGGTCCAAAGTGGCATAAGAATCACCAACAGGGGTACCAATAGACTGATTATCAAGCAGATGGGAATGTATGGTCGGGGTTGGGTCAATAGGTGAGGCTGTATGAACTGTCGGCGGGAGGGGTGCTGGCAGGATGACGGGAGTCAAAGGATCAGGCAGTGGTACAATGGGTGGGGCAGCCTGAACCACCACTGGTGGGGGTGGAGCGTTAGGAACATTTTGAGGAAGAGCGGGATACATAGGAGCCGGAGCATATGCAGGAGGTGGACCTTCAAGAATAGCATTCAACAACGAGTCCCCCTCTTCTCCTTCAACCTCAAGGTCCCTGGGAGAACGAGCGGGGTAACATTTTGTCACCTTAGCCCTATGATGCCTATCTGCCATTTCAACCCCTTCCTGAACCTTACTTTCTAAATGTGCTTTCGCATGATCAGCCATAGACATCCTCTCTTTCTTTTTATTCAACGCTTGCTTTTTTCTCATTTTTTGATCTATTTCTTTCCTCCACAATGCAGTGGCGTCAAACATGGCTTGACGAGACCGTTTTGCGGAGCAGCTGCTCCTCCAGGCTCGAAAGGGCCTGGAGATCAAAGGAGCCAAACTGTGGCCACTGTAATTCAACATTGCTTTGTTTCGTATATTTTACCCATAAGGGAGAAAACATGACAGCAGATGGCCAATATTTAACATACATCTCATAACTTAGAGTTCCTTCTGGAGGAAGCGGGCAGGCTGCCTCCAGAAGGGAGGCCTCTGTACAAACGCAACAAGATAACTTTCATGACTTACTATTGACTGGCATATTTGTACTTCATGTAGCAGAAACAAGAGTGACCCCTTTAACCAACCAGGGGATTGGAGTACTTTTAAATAATAAAATCAAAAGATCCCTTGGTGGACAAATTGATTACTGAAAATCAATTCACACAAATAGCCCATGTATTAGAACTCTACTGAATAGTAAAAAAGAAAAGACTTTTCTGCAAAACAATTATACTATAAATAATTTATATAAACCACAAATTTTATTAAAAAAGAGAATACATAACCTCCTGCTCTCAAGCAGATTACAACTAATTGTTAAAATTCATTTCATTTAAAACAGCACTAACATTCATTGTATGTGCTATGGTCTCTCGAGAGACACACTGCTCATAAAACAACACAATAATAATAATTCTAACCTTCAAATGCACTAAATCCCTATACAAGATAAAAAAGAAGAAAACAAGAGAGACATAAAACAGACACAAAAATTTGTCATAAAGTTACACATCCGGGTTTGCGCTAGTCAGGCTAATCCTTATACCAATTAATTTGTAATTTTGAAAGGATGAGCTGTTTTCCCACGATTGTGTTATGAAGCGTCGACGCATTTCGATGGTTTTAAAATAGTCCATCTTTTTCAAGACATTCACTTTTTGTCTCTCTCAATTTGCAAGGCACGGATTGGTTGCCACTGTGCTTTATTCCTGTAGACAAATACAGTCAACTATTTGTTTTAAAATCATGCATTATAACGCTGTCCCATGCATCACAGTATTCTTAGTTACAGAGAGCTTACAAATTATACCATTTCTCCTAGATATTCTGATTGTTTATCTAATTCCTATAGGTTAGCATTTCTTCAATTATATGCCATCCATATTCAGTTTATTTTTCCCATTTTAACCCGCTGTTATTCGCGATATTCTGATATATGGGCTGTACCTTTGGTGCGTAATGAGCACTCATTTTCAGAAATGCTCCTACTTACTAAGGATCTGTACACAAATTGTACCCTCCTTCCAGTAACTATCTTGTTATCAGACTTGATTATTCACTATTTTGCCCTCTCCTTTACCTTATATCATGTTATTCATCTCTCCTAGATGTGTCCCCTTTCAGCATCCTGCCATCTTTTCACTCTTTTTACAGGCTGATTCTAAAAACAAATTACCATATTGAGTCTATTTGTCATTGTTATACCATACATTTAATATTGAGACTTATCCCCCATTTAATCGCCCTACAGCTAAAACCTTATTACCTTTGTTAATTTGGCTGATGTGGCTTGTTGGTGGTCCCTCCTATGCATGTGAATTCACAAACTTTAAAAACAAAGATCACAAAACTCGAATTGATTTCTGCAACAAATTTGATAATACAAAGAATAAACAACTGTTTTTAAGGTGACCTCAACAAAATATTGAATTAAGCTGCCTAATTACCTAATAATATTACCTGCCTCCTATTATTGCATAAGCGTCTTGTTCCTTCTCTTTTTCTTTTATCTTTATTTCTTTGGGGCGGTGGTGGGGTACCAGAAGTTATTTCTTCCCCAGTCAAAACCTCTGTTCCTAAAATAACAATGTATCTTTTTATTCCACATATATTTTCCGATTAAATCCTTGCAGCAACATGATGCCGAAAAAAAGCAGGCAGGGCTTACCTATTTGTACACAAAGCGGCCAAAGGAAACGTCCCCCATACGGTGTGCGTTATCAGCGTAGTAACTCTTGTGCCCTCCGAGCTATAACTTCGTTTTAGATGTACGAGACAAAATTACCAACACATACCCCAAACTAGAGTGTATTAAAAATGACGGTTGCACTATCTATATCGCTAATCTCAGTACTCTTCTTACCAGAGAATGCGGGGGAAGCTCGATTCAAGGTGCCTGCATCCAGTCACCTTCTCAAGACTTCTCTGGACTGTGAGGAGCTTTTACCTGCCGTTTGTTGCCCGTGGGATGAAATTGTTGACTGTCTCCACGTTTCCCCGCACCCGCTTCGCGGGTGCTGCTTCGCGGGTGCCGGTTTGCGGTGCTGGTCATTGGAGGGAGCCCCTTTCCAGCAGGGGAGCTGTGTGCTGACTGCCGTAGGGCTTGTGGGCTTTGAGAAGAACTCTCCGAACGCCAGCAGGGACTCTGAGTACCAGGAGTCCCTGCACGACCTGGTCTGGTCCCGCGTTCGGCGGATAGCCCCGCCCACACCGCACGTTAAAGCCCCCCTGTGTTGCACAAGAAGGTGGGATTGCCATCTGGACTGTGAGGAGCTTTTACCTGCCGTTTGTTGCCCGTGGGAGGAAATTGTTCACTGTCTCCACGTTTCCCCGCACCCGCTTCGCGGGTGCCGCTTCGCGGTGCTGGTCATTGGAGGGAGCCCCTTTCCAGCAGGGGAGCTGTGTGCTGACTGCCGTAGGGCGTGTGGGCTTTGAGAAGAACTCTCCGAACGCCAGCAGGGACTCCGAGTACCAGGAGTCCCTGCCCGACCTGGTCCAGCTGGTCCCGCGGTCGGTGGATAGCCCTGCCCACACCACACGTTAAAACCCCCCCGTGTTGCACAAGAAGGTGGGATTGCCATCTGGACTGTGAGGAGCTTTTACCTGCCGTTTGTTGCCCGTGGGAGGAAATTGTTGACTGTCTCCACGTCTCGCCGCACCCGCTTCGCGGGTGCCGCTTCGCGGGTGCCGCTTCGCGGGTGCCGCTTCGCGGTAATGGTTATTGGAGGGAGCCCCTTTCCAGCAGGGGAGCTGTGTGCTGACTGCCGTAGGGCATGTGGGCTTTGAGAAGAACTCGCCGAACGCCAGCAGGGACTCCATTCTCAGGACTCAATATTGGCACCATCTTTTTCTGCTCTTCCAGGTGGTGGTCATGTTCCGATGCCACAGGTTACAGCCCCTTCGGATGTCATCCAACCCTCAGGGACTGTCCCCTTGTCTGTCAGACTGTCACTGACCCCCTCCATTTCGCAAATCCCGGCCATTAATGACTTTCCTCCCGAGGGTGTTGCTCTTTGCACGAACGGGTGTTGTAATACATCAGCTAACACCAACTCAACCTCGGGCTCTCCTACAAGTACAAGCAGTGTTAGCCCTAGCGTAAAGACTTGGGGACAGTTGGCTAGGCGCAAGTCCAAGCAAGCTGTTAAGGAATGTCCTACTGGTAGAAATTGTAGGGGGATTGTAGAGGGGAGCAAGCAAAGGAAAGCGCCTGCCAAACGATGTACAAAAATATGTAATAATTATGAGAGTAATGCGGATAGGGATGTACCTGTTGTGATTGAGGATCGAGACCTATTAGGTGACGTAAATCTCTGGGAAAGAATAAAGACCCTTTTGGATAAACCTTCCAACAGCCAAGAACGAAATGACCCTATAAGCTATTACACACAGCTGGCGGTGACACTTAGTGGAGACCCTGAGGTGGAGGCCCCCAGATTCCGAGCGGGTCTTGTGGCAGTAGCAAGCTGGCTTCGCACCAACTGCCTTCAGTTGAATGCCCCCAAAACTGAGGTGTTGGTATTAGGGAAGCACGCTGAGCTGTGGGGAAACCAGTGGTGGCCACCAGAGTTGGGCGTCACTCCGATTCCAGCCTCTGGAGTGAAAAATCTAGGCATTTGGCTGGACCCTGCGCTCACTTTTATGGATCATACCAAGAAGGTGGCTGCCATGTGTTATGGCATCCTGCGGGGTATCAGGCCGGTCTTAAAGTATTTTGATCCCCCTACCAGACAGCTTTTGGTCCAGGCATCAATTTTATCTCGGCTGGACTACGGCAGCTCGCTGATGTTAGGGATGAATCAGGCGGAGGCCTCTAGGCTCCAAAGGGTGCAAAACGCTGCGGCACGGGCCATTGTGGGCCTCCCCAGACATTGCTCCATGTCTGGTACCATCGTGGCCCTACACTGGCTTCCGGTCAGACAGCGGACTAAGTTCAAAGCGCTGTGCCTGGCCTTTAAAATTTTGAAATCTTCCTTGCCGCCGGCACTTGCCAATTTACTCACTCCTTATATTCCTCTGAGATCTTTGAGATCTGAGGCGCTCCACCTGGCAGTTTGCCCCCGTTTTAAACTGAGCAGAATGGGTGGCCGTTCCTTTCGGGTGCTCGCGGCAGGGTTATGGAACTCGCTTCCGGTGCGCATCCGAGCTCTTGATGACTTGCTCGCCTTTAGGCAGGCGATTAAAACCTTCTTGTTTCCCGTCTCCGAATAGTTGTCCTTTTCTTTTATTGTGTGTTATGTTATAGTGCCTGTCAAAGCGCCAGGACGCCCCTTTGCTGGGGCAGCTGTGCGCTATAAAAATATAAATAACATAACATAACATAACACCATTGAACCAATCAACACAAACCAAACCACAATGCCCCCTCCTAATGCCGAGGCAGATACCCCCTTACTACTCAAATTGAACACACTTTGAAGTCCATCATTTTACCAGTGGTTGAAAGGTTAAAGGACTTAACAGCTAGATTAGACCGCTTTGAGCAGAGAACTTTAGATAACTTTTTCTCTGTAAAGGCCCTAATCAAAGTGCATTCTAAAAATAGCCCCTATCTAGCAGTAGCCCAGAACCTAAACTCCACGGTTGCCCCAGTGGAATCGGGCAATAGTGTTCTGTCGCACCAACAGGGCACTGTAGGTTCCCTTAAAGGAGCAATTCCTCTGGCAAACGCTGCACTAACGAGTCCAGTTCTGGCAGCAGCCACAAACACAAGCATGGCCAGCAAACCAGTAGCTCGATCATCGCCTAAGGGTAACAAGGGGACTAGCATTAGAGCAGGCGTACAGACCCCAAGTACCAAACAGAATAGTAGTAACATACAGAGGCGTAGTAGCGATCCAGACCCGAAACCCGACCTAATTTCTGCCAAGATAAGCAACCTTTCTCATATTGATCTGCTTCCAGCCTGTATGCCCTATGTGGCTGCATTGGCAGGAGTCCCATGTCTAAAGCAGGGTAAGACCGAATCCTACAGTGAATTAAAGAACAAAACTACATTTTGGATAAACAATAACAGGCCCCTTCCGAGGGATATTGATGGTCAGATCATTCATGTTAGACAAGTTGGTTGGGTGGGAAGGAGAACTAAGGAAGTTCAAGGGGACTGCATCCTGGTTAACTTTAGGGACACCAGGGTGGCAAGGTTTATCTATAACCAGCAGAACATCTATGGCGAAGAGGGAATCCATGCTCACGATCTGGGATACTTTTATCCACGTCCATTAAATTGGCATCAGAGGCAGGGCCAAGGTAATCAACTGTGGGGAGGGCAGTCTGGTAATCATGATTTTCGCCCAAACTTTGCTTTCGGCAGTGGTACCAACGTCTGCGGAAGCAACTTTGGGCGCTGACGTGGAGACTGTACGCCCTTGAATTCCCCGCTAGCTCTAGCTGATAACAGTAGGTTAAATGGGAGCAGGTCTCCAGATAGAAGGGTTTCTCTACCTCATGTTCCCCGGCTACTTCCTGTGGTAACGGATTTTAGAGGTGATTTACTTACGTCCAACACTATTTATATAAATCACCCACAGGGTATAGAGGCGGCTGACAGGTCAATAATAAGGATCATTAGTTGGAATGTAGCTGGCATCTCAAGGAAGATAGAACTCCCCGATTGGAATACTTTGGTGGAGTCTTATAACATCTGTATCTTCCAAGAAACTTGGAGCCTGGAACCAAATCATACGGTTGGTTACCAAACCTTTTTCATACCCGCGATTCTCATATGGGTGAGCATCTTCCTGGGCTGTAGTATCACACAAAAACACAGCAGCTCGCCAGATATCCTTAGGATCACACTGAGAGGGCCAGGTGGAGGGAGGATTCTTGACATATTTGATATATATACCAGGAGCACCAAAGGTAGCTCTGAGTCCCCCACAGTAGCTTTGCTTGAAAAGTCCCTAGGAGGATGCAGTGATGGTACTCCAGTATTGATCGCAGGGGATTTTAATTGCACATATGAACCCCTCGCGGTAGATGATATCTTGGATGTGGTGGAGGATGACTCTAGGAGGGGCATACCAGCCTTAGCAATTCCACCTATAAAAAATGGACACAGAGGGCGATCCAGCTGAATGCCATGACTCTTGAGCTCGGCTTAAGAGCATTAAATGGCAGGACAGCTTCGGACCCTTTGGGTGCCCACACGTACAACAGGGTGATTCACACATTAAGGATTGATTATATTCTCGTTGATACAACTCTCTGGCAATTTGTCCGGGATATGGCAGTTATACCCACTGTAGATAGTGACCACAACTTGCTGTCTTTAACCTTAAAGCATTTGTGGCCTAGACAAAACAACGTAGCCTCACCATGTAAGGCAAAGTCTACCAAAAGAGTCTATCCATCTAATTGTGGAAGGCGCCTCAAGTGGAGTAAAATTGCCTTAGATGAAGCAAAAGTCCAGGCTATAGATATGCTATTAACAAATACGCTGGGCACAATGGAGGCGTCCACAACAGAGGATTTAGATCCCTCTAGATGCTGTTCCAGGAGGCTATAACCTCCATAGGGAACAAATTTATGGTACCAGTAGTAGGGGGTAGGGCAACTGGACACCAGAGGCCCAAGAAGAAGCAGGGATGGTACACACCATTATGTAGACAGAAGAAGTCTGCTCAATCCTTAATCAAGCAAGCCAGGAAAGAGTAAAACTTGGCGGCAGCAAATGCTAAAAAGGAGTGGGAGAACTTGCATTGACAAACCCTAAGAGAGGCTAGCGTAGGGCGGGACTCAGGTCGCTTTTGGAGTACTATAAGGGCAGAGAACAGGCCTGATAGTGACCTTATTACCTGTAACATCACAGGGCAGGCTTTGTTTGATCATTTTTTCACTTTGTATTCTTTCCAGCCAGAAGCTTCTATTATTTCCGCTCCTGGCAGCCCTCTAGCACCATCTGGAGAAAACACCTTATTCCCTTTTACAGCTAAGGAGGTGGAATACGCGATCAGCTGCATTGTGCCCCAAAAGGCAGCTGGCCCGACGGTATTCCTGGGGATTTGCTTCGCTCAAATTTGTCAAAGTGGGGGAAGCTCATTCATACCTTACTTAATGCTATCGACAATGGCGCTGCAATCCCAGAATCCTGGAAGGGGGCTGAGGTTGTCCCTATTTATAAAAAGGGCCAGAGGGATGACCCTTCCAACTACCGACCAATTAGCTTATTAGATTCTACCCAGAAGGTTGTGGGAAAGGTGATATTAGAGAGAATACACTTATGGGCTAAAGATAACGAGATTCTCTCTCATTATCAAACCAGTTTCAGAGCCGGCACTGGCACAATAGAGCAGGCTTTTAGACTGTTGTTAATTTATTGGAAAATAGTGGTTATAGGCAAAGGCAGTCTTTATCTCGCGTTCATCGACCTCGTACCTAGAGGTCGCCGATGGGGGGTGCTGTCAGACATGTGGATCCGTCCCTAATATTCTGTCTATCCTAGCGAGGCTACATGAGGGTAGCTTTGCGCAAGTTAGGTGGGGCACTGAGGGGCAGGAAACTAACAGGATACCAGTGGGGAGAGGGGTCCGCCAGGGGTGCGTCCTTGCCCCAACCCTCTTCTCGCTATATTTAAATGGGGTTGTTGAACATCTGCTTGAAAAACCATCAGACGCACCATCGCTGGCGGGGGAGCGAATCCCTGCACTCTTATTCGCCGATGATACGCTCCTACTATCTAAGACCCCGGTGGGCCTTCAAGGCCTACTAGACAGCTTCCAGGCTTTTTGCACCAAGCGTGGTCTGGTAATTAACACAGAGAAGACCAAGTATCTGGTGCTAAATCCCCCCCAAAAACTTGGGCGACCCCCTATTTTAAACCAAGTATCCCTTGAGAGGGTCACTGTATTTGACTATTTAGGTATTCGTATCACGGATACCATGCAGTGGGCCCCTCACCTTTCCAAAATGTTGCTAAGCCATAAGAGGGTTATGGGGGCGCTCCTTAAAGAGCAGCGCTCCTCTACGACTAGGCCGATTGCCCCTGTTATTGACATCTATAAGGCCAAGGGCGTCAGTGCTGCCTTGTATGGCGCTGAGCTTTGGGGCTTTTCTAATACTGATCTATTAACTAGGTCTGAGAACAAGTTTTTGAGGGGCATTATGTCACCTCCGCAGAGCACACCAACGCTACCACTGCTGTTCGACCTAGGCTGCCAGCCCATTAGCGAGCTGGCAAAATATCGGCCGTTGCTCCTGTGGGCTAGACTGTGGCGAACCCCTGAACTTACCAAGTATGCGGAGGTACTGTCAATGGTAGGATGGCAACAAATAAAATGGCTTAGAGATCTTAAATCCTTACTTGGGGAGTTAGGACGTAGCGAAGCCTGGACTAGCCGGTCTTCTCCCCCGAAAGCCACCCTAAAGATCCTTTACTGGAAATGGGCTGCCAATAGAACCACCACTGACCCATCTCTTGGCAGGCTAACGGAAGAGTTTCTAAAATATAAGGATGCACCATTCCGAGAGCTCTATCTAGATATTGTCTGGAAACCTTATGATAGGGCCCTATAGATTCAGGGTCGGGGCTCTCCCCGTGCGTGCATTAACGGCCCACTGGAAACCCCCGTCCCAAACTACATCTTTGTGCCCCTTTAGTACAACTAGCATTGAGACTGTTCCACATATTCTATTTGTTTGCCCGGCTTATGTACTCCCAAGGCAACGGTGGCTTAAACCCATTTGTCGGGCTATGGGCACCAGGCATTCAAGTGAAGCACTCTGCATCCTAATATCCGACACCCGTACACTATACGTCTGTGGTCTATCCAAGTTCTTATCGTGGACATGGTCCATCAGAGCAAAAAGGCTTGCGTTAAATGTTTAATCTGCTTCGTTTATACCCTATTTTTTAAAACAGTTTTAAAATGTGTGGTCCCAATTTTAAAAGAAAGTTTGTCTTTGTGTAAATGTTTTTTACATCACTGTAATGCTTTTATGATATGATTTTATCGAAATAAAGCCTTTGAACTGAACTGAACAGAACTTTCTCCAAAATGAACCACCTAAATTGTTTACAATCGTGGCCCATTTTAGGGTAATGGTCTGTCATAGGAGCATTTTCCTTATTGTTTTTCAATGCTGACCTATGTTCTAGCAGTCTAATTTGGAGTTCCCTTCCCGTCTCCCCCACGTAGCCAAGGCCGCATGGGCAGATATGGGGGTAAACCATGCTCTTACTTCTGCAATTATTAAGAGTAGTTACTCCCAAGTCCTTTCCATTAAAATTCAAAAAAATTGTTATTATACAGTTTTGGACAGATCGAGCATGAGCCACGTGGTTTCCTATTGCTCTTTGATTCTGTAAAGTAGTTTGGAAGGTCCCATCAATGTTCTTGTATGTTTTGAATAAAGTGTTTTGTTTTGTCTAAACGAAAACAATGGCTTTGTTAGTGGTGTCAGCATGCCGTTGTTAAGCATTTTCCAATTGCGGTTTACTGTATTCTTGATCTTATTACTCAAACCTGAGTATTGACTCACAAACACTATTCTGTCTAAGGATTTGTTCTTTTTTTCTTTATTCATGTTAAGGAGGTGATCCCTATCCTAGAATCGGGCTCGTTTTAAGGAGTGTTTGATCAGTTTTTTGGGGTACCCCTAGCTCTTAGTTTCTTTTCCATAATTTCAGCATGATGGTAAAAATCCTTCAGTGTTGTACAACCCCGCGTTTAATCTTAGGAATTCCCCAAAGGAGATGTTATCATTTTGTGAACAGGGGTGATTGCTCTGATATTGTAACAATGTACTCTTATCTGTAGGCTTGGTGAACAGCTCTACCTCAAGTGCCCCTTGGGAGTCCTTGATTTTAATATCCAAAAATTCTACACAGCTATCACTGTAATTTACAGTCAATTTTAGATTTTCTTCTCCCAAGTTAAGCCATTCCAAGATTGACAAAAAGTGCTCACTGGCACCATTCCACACGAAAATTATATCTTCTATAAAACGATGCCAGTGAGACACATTCTCATATTATGGTGCCATCCCGTTATAGATATGTTTGAGCTCAAAGTCGCTGACATAAAGGCATGCCAGACTGGGGGCACAAGTGGCCCCCATACTGGCCCTCTTGATTTGTTTGTACAGCTCATCTTTGTACAGGAAAACATTGTTTTTTGAGACCGTCTCAATACAGTTCAAAATGAACTGTTTGTGTTCGACATTTAGATTCTCATCATTTAAGATAGATGACATCACTTTTATTGTGTTATCTCGCAGGATATTTGTATGCAGAGCTTATTTTATCCATAATCACCAGATTGTCGGCATAGAGCAAACATGCAATATGCTTACCATCTTGTTTCGGGCTTGCCCCATTGACATTCTCCAGGGTCAATGGCAATTCTGCTAGGAACAAGGAAAACAGCAGGGGGGGCCAATACACATCCCTGCCACAACCCATTTCCAATCTCAATGCTCCCAGATAAACTTCCATCTATATCTAAAATTATCTGGGCCCAGTTCTTAGTATGGAGTATTTGAATCAGACTTAACAAATCTTTTGGGATTCAGTAGCCAGTTAAGGCCTCCCACAACAGCTCCCGGTTCACCAGATCAAAAGCTGCACAGAAGTCCACAAAACAGCATAATAAAGTTCCCTGCGTTTCAATCGACTTCCGCGCTATGGCCCATACAGCAAAGCAATGGTCAATTGTGGAGTGGCCGGCTTTAAACCCCCCTGTTCTGGGCGTATAAAATGATTATCTGGGCCTGCAGCGCGGGTAAGCTTCAAACTTGCTATAATTTTCTTTATACAGCTTGAGGTAAAGTCTTCTTTTATGTCAACCCTCACCTGTGGCCAAACTGGCATCCTTGACTCTTCTTGTATAGGCCATTTCCCATATATTTCTCCCAGGTAGCCCATCCATTCATCTTCAGGGACCATACAGTCTAGAGAACCTGCTTTTCTACCCACACTTTCTTGGACTAATTTCCAAAATCCTTTGACATCTCTAGTTTCAATTACCTCCAACATATTTGCCCAGCACTTATCTTTATAGGTTCTTTTTTTGTTCCGAATTAGTGTTTTGTATTTTGACCTTAGTAACTGGAGGGAAAGAGATAATTCCATATTAAACCTGACCCTTAATCTTCTCGCCTTCTGCCTGATCTGTGCCTTGGCTACCCGGCATTCATCGTCAAACCAGGTGTTAACATTTTTATTAACACTATGGCGCCCAGGCCCTGCCTTTCTTAATTTAATTTTTTTCTTTAAGGTGTCCACCAGCTTGCCTACGGTGGATTCGAACCAGGCAATTCCATTTCTTAATTGAATTTCTTCTACAGGAATAGCCTGCTGGGTTTGCTTTAATTTCTCGATATATTCCTCTGTTATACTAGTTGTCAACTGTTTTGGATAATCCACATGTACCTGCAAAACCCTTTCTCTATTTTTGCTTCTTGATAGATGTAATTCTGCCCTCA
The DNA here is from genome assembly GCF_964263255.1 of Lissotriton vulgaris. Lineage (NCBI taxonomy): Eukaryota > Metazoa > Chordata > Amphibia > Caudata > Salamandridae > Lissotriton > Lissotriton vulgaris. Next base: position 132,484 of record NW_028249480.1, read on the forward strand.
ATGGATAATGGTCGCTACCTTTCATTTTCACCACCTCAAAATTTTTAATTAGCCCAAAGCACCAGGCCTGACAAAACACATAATCTATTGGGCAGAGTTGCTGGCCCCTCAAAAAAGTGCGTCCTGCTGGCCGATCTGGCTGCATTCTCCCATTTACGCACACCATGCCCAGTAAACCCATCAGCTGAGTAAAAGTCTCATCCTTTGGCGAGATCTCTCCTCTAGAGAAAATGGCTACTTCGATATTATAAGATTCTAAAACTTCCTTGTGCCAATTATCCACCCTTTGGGGGGTCTAATCTATGATTACAATCACCGAACACCAATAATATATCCTTCTGATTCTTTACGCTAACAGACCTTATATCTTCTTTCAGTTTTCCCAAATTCACCTTGTATTCATTGTCCTTTCCCTACTGTATATAAACGTTTATAATACATATTCCATCAAAGCAGGGATCCCACTTCTGCAGTAGGACCCTACAGCCTAATGCCCAATCACAATGTAGTTTCAAATTCTGAACCTTCCTAGCTATCTGTGTGGAACTCAGTACTAGTTGGCTCACATATGGCCTCCCCAGAGTATTTTTCTTTGCTGCTTTAGAGTGTTGGGCGAAACCATCTGTAACTAGGGTTGCTCGGGTATCATCACACAGCCTCCTGCAGGCAGACAATATCATTACTCTTAATGAATTTATCAAAATTACTCTGAGTCGATATTTTCTTGTAGTGAAGAACTTAACAAGTCCCAATATTCAACTCTTGAAAAGCCCTCTTGTATATTACCCTCATAACTCAAAGTGCCAACTGCTTAGAAAAGTATACAATGTTAAACACACAGTGAAAACAAGAAATTAAAAAAACATTATTTGTTGTTTAAAAATTGAACAATTTATTACAAATCAATAAAATAGATGTTACAGTGTCTCTTTCAATTTGACCTGGTTGTCTTAAATCGGCCTCCCTGCACCCCTCACGGCTCCTCGCGGTCTGGATCCGGCCTTATCCTCACTACTGAGTTCCTGAAATTTACAGAAAGGAATTTCACACATGATTTGTTAGACCAGAGCCTCTATCCTTTGAGATACCACGAACAGACAACCTCCAATTAAAACGAGAGGGATAATTAACTTGCGCAGAATTGTTTGCCCTGATGAAGGTGATATCGCAATACACCGAAACGCTGCGTCGACAACTTTGACAACTCTGAACTTTGTGATTTTTTACTGTTCTATATGTGTATCAGCACATTTTTAAAAACACATAATTTTTAATGTATGGCACTGTACTGATGTTATCTAACATCTATTTTATTGATTTGTAATACATTGTTCAATTTTTAAACAACAATAATGTTTTTTTAATTTCTTGTTTTCACTGTGTGTTTAACATTGTATGCTTTTCTAAGCAGTTGACACTTTGAGTTATGAGGGTAATATACAAGAGGGCTTTTCAAGAGTTGAATATTGGGACTTGTTAAGTTCTTCACTCCTATTCTCCTTGTCCCGAAGTGGATCAATAAGGAGACCTCCCGTTTTTCTTTTACTTGATATTTTCTTGTAGCCATTTATATTCCATGATAGAACTGATTGATGACTGAATGATTATCTGGGCCTGCAGCGCGGGTAAGCTTCAAACTTGCTATAATTTTCTTTATACAGCTTGAGGTAAAGTCTTCTTTTATGTCAACCCTCACCTGTGGCCAAACTGGCATCCGTGACGACCCATGCTCCTAGTCGATTTCACTCAGGAACCCCTCCTCTTCTTACTCCCTAAATTCTGGGGATGCTAGGACATTAAACCTATTTCCAGCAAATATATCTGTAGTATCTTGCAAATTCGTTATCAGTTATAGTTATTGCAAGATCCTCCTTCTTATTTCAACTTGAGTTGATTAACCTTATCTGCCGTAACCCTAGTCCAGCATGATTCGTAAGGAAGCGCTGCCCCTGGAATTCCTCCCTTCTTACCAATCTAATCCCCTCCTTTTGCAGCTTATTTTTGGCATTTTCTGCAGCGGCTTTCACCAAGGCAGAGTAGAAGAGGAGCTTGGTCACATCACCCCCTTTGCTATTTGTAACAAACCCTACTTCTCTAAGGTCCTCTGTGCCAGTGCTGCCGAGGCTTGCACATTTTGACATGGAGAATATAAGTTGAGATCGATTTAGTGGGTTTAATTTCCTGGCTTTTTTCCGCCTTTGTCGTGGCCGGAAGGTTCTATGAAAACCCATAAGTCGGGGGTACAATCTTGCCTTACGCCGTGGATGTCTCTCATTAATCTAGCTTCCCTTCTCTTTGTTGGAATGTCTCCCTAATCTTTTTCTTTGGTGGTCTTACTACGTCTAGGATTTCCAGCTCCCAAATGTGTAGTTATCCTCAATTTTGTACCTTTCCCCTCTTTTTCTTTTTTCTTTTTCGTTGTTGGTGCCAGACTACTTTTACTGATCTTTGATCTTTCTAGCCTATTCCAAGGTTCTTCTCGTTCAGCTATCGGCTTTGCATTATACTCCTTTTATCTTTGCGTTATTTCCCTCTCTTGACATTCTTGTTCCTTCCTTTCTCCTTTCACTCTTCTCACCTTCCTTACATGATGTCTTATTTGTTGTCTTATTCTAAGGGCGACCTCCACTTCCCCTTGTCCTCGGTAATCCAATCATGTCATATCTCCTTTCACCCCATTTCCTCACAATCATTGGCTGTTGGGATATTTATACAGTTGGTTCCTCTTTCTTTAGCTTGGGAGCCCTTAACAAAGCTACCTCTTCATCCTTACTGCCTACCCCATCCTGTTCCCCACCAATCGGTCTAACTAATGCCGGCATTAACCCTCTGATTTGTGTCAACTCTCCCAACATTGCTTTGACTGCTCCCCTGGAACATTCTTGGCGAAGAGGACAGCCGTGGATTCAAAGAAACCCCAGAGATGTTAAATATGGTCTGGTTTGGAGAGGCTAGACCAACCTCGCCCATGGACTCAGAGGTTGGGTAGGCCTCGGCACTTGACTCTTTGTCCGTCACATCCTTCCCCTTGAAATGTCTTCCCAAAAAGTCTTTGATTGAGTTAGACACTGATGAACCACCTTTTGCTATTTTTGGTTTTGCTGATTGCGGTGTTAGCGTCAAGGATTGTACATTCCTTGCTACTTGTTTTTTCCTTCCAGTTGGCTCACTCATCGCCCCTTTTGATTTACCTACTCCGCTCCCTTCACCTGCCACTGGAATGTTCATCTCATTCTTTTTCCCGGTTTTTATAGTCTTACGGGTTCTTGCTTTGGCCAGTGCCATCTTTTAGATTATTTCCTTCTCTTACTCGCACTCTGGTCTCAGGTCACCAATCCTATAGCCTGTTTTAAATGCTGCTTCCCTATTCCTACCCTCCGCTGGGATTAGATCACGAGGCCCCTTTTGCCAATACCAATTCAATAACCTGTACCCATGTGACTAGCGCCGTCGCTTTTGGGTTAGTTTTAATGTCCTTGATTATTAAGAAAAACAATTACAGCCCTTCCATATTTTAAACCTATGTAGGGCAACTGTTCCTCACATACCTCTGTTTCACGGTTTGCCGCTGTGCACTCCGCTCTTCCAGCCCCCTGCTACCGTCGGCTAATTGTCTGCCAAGGTGCTGTCACCAACTCTAACTCAGCTGGTGCCCACAGCACTTCTTAGGGCCTGTGTTTTATTTTAAGTTTAATTTTAAGGGTAATCTGCCAGGTGCCAGGGTTTCGCCGCCTCAAGCTTCTCAGCTAAACTCTGGACCTCCCCCCTGGCCTCTGGCTGCAATTCTCGGCCTCCAGCAGGGCGCCACGGGCCCCTGGATCCTCTATTCACTCAACGCTCTGCTCGGCGTTCGCTCGGCGTTCAGCAAGAGCGGAGCAGGTGCAGGTACAGGAACCCCGGGACAAAAGGGCACGCGCACGCAAACACAAGCGCATGCGCGTGAGATCCAATACTTCGGCTTCAGGCGTCCGACGTCCAATGCTTCCTGGAGCTTCCTAGGGCGAGAGCAGGTATGATTGTGCGCGTGGTAACTGGAACAGTGTATGGAGAGGGAATATGATCAGCTCTCTATGCCTCAGTACCTTGTCCCAAATAGTGTTAGGGCCACCGGAGTACTTGAGTGGCTCAAGACTGCTGTGTGCAGACCCTATAGCTGGCAGCACCCTGGAATATGTATGTATAAATCAGATTATGTTAGAAGTAACCTGCAATATAGTGTCAGGCAGCACCCTGCCATGGAGTAGGATTTCTCATAGTATTCTATTTCCTGGCACATTAATGGTGATAGTCTTTTAACTGGCAGAAGAACAACACTGATCACACATTTTCCTGGGTTTGTCTTTAAATGACGTACACATTAGGAATGGCATTTCGTTCTGCTGGAATAATAACACAAGTTATCTTGCACTCTGCTATGATGTTGCATAGATTGTTGGCTGCAATGCATTCCATGTTTCATTCAAACATGCTTTCTACAGGGCACATATATGATTTGCTGCTGTAGAGAAATAATGCTCCTGTGTACTGTGGCAGACTCAGAAATATTGAAAATCTTCATGATTTCTCTTTCAGCACTTCATAGTAAAACCTTTCAATTTTTGACTCAATCATTTGGCAGAAACATAACCTAGTACCATTAATATAGTTGTGATGGGGAACATTCATCTGGGGTTAGGACTGGCTCGACCAGAGTGCTTGCTGACTTGGAGGAGCATGGAGTTGACCACCTTGCCTGGTCTGGAGTGGAACCAAGCCAGCAATGCTTTGCTGCAGGCTCATTTGCCCTGATAGCTGGTCAACAGTTTGAGGAGGAGGAGGTGAAGAGCTGGCTAAGTGTGCCATGAGGCTGGCAGTTCAGTACATCCCTGAGAAGTGAGCTTTGAGTCGATGTAGTGCTCCTCTTATACCACATGCAATTCACCCTCTCCAAAGCCTCAAGAATTCCTGGGTGTGAAGGGCGGCTGATTCTGATTGGGTGCTTGATAGTTTTCCAGAAACTCATGTTCTTGATTGTACATGTTTGTCAGTAGTCAATTAAACATGCTCAGGAGTTTTATCTCTTCAGTTGGCACAAGCTGCAATAAAAGTTTCTTTCCCATTGCAAAAAAATATGAACGGCTGACGAGCCTCTGTCTGTCAAAGAATGGAAGGGCTGAGGAACTGTCATTCATCTCACTGCTAAGCAGAGCAGTGTCATGCTTCACCCTCACTCAGGCCTCTGATTTTAACTAACATCGCTTAGATCACTGGGACTTTAGAACCCATTCTTTTAATGAGAAAAACAAAACTACAAGTCCAATAAGCAATAGTGGTGAAAGGTGTCACGCATGACCTGGGGCAACATTCGATTCAGCACATCCAAACCCATTTTTTAAGTATTCGACCCAATATTGAATTTATAACCTTTTTTTTTTATGTCACCAGAATACTAAAAACGTGTCTTTTATTTTCAGGGTCAATTAACTAATGGTCACCAGCTTGGAAGCTCTGTTAATTCTTCAGTATTTGTCATTGACCTCCATGTGTGCCTGGTTTCGGTCTGCTCCCTGCATCGATCCTGATAACTCACACAGGTAAGGAGCTTGTAGCAGCAACATGATAACCCCATACTCGTCTGTAAGAAGTGCGCTCGGAGGCAGGTATCCGATCATTAGGTCTTGCCTATTATATCACACATGGATTAATAGGCGAGTATATAGTAGGCAAAACAAAATCTCTACCAAGTGCGGATTACGTCCAGTTCATGGGATGCACTCTTATGAGATGCGCGTGCACGTCAAACCCATCAGCCTCGCACCAGACCTGCTCCCCCGCCGCTCGCCATATGCTCGTTCCCTCCCACCCGCTCGCTCCCCTGCTCCCACGCCCCCCCATCCGACTTGAAAAGAAGCCGCTCGCACACAACCATTACACTATTTGTGCCTCGCATTCCCCCATCAGACTACAAAGGAATGCCTCCCGCTCACCCGCCCCCTGACTCACCAGATGCTTTCGAGCGTGCCTGTTCCTGTTCCGTGCACTTCCCCCTCTTGTTCTTTTAAAGACGCTCCCTCCCCACTCCACATTGGGCATGTACATGGTATCTGTGTATGTTTTCTTTAATGAGCGCAGCACTTTGAGCTTCATCTTTTCCAATGCAGGTCACGCGCTTTTCTTACAAAAATATATTTCTGTCTCATAAAACATGCAAATCGCCTAACCAAAAAGTAATTAAAACAATGAAGTAATAGCAGAGTGCGAGTACCAGTATAGGACCTCGGTTTCTCATAGTCACCTCTCAGTGTCAATAACTTCTCTCTTTGGATTGGCTCTATTATTCGGAATGGCACTGCCCACAGAGATATGTTCTTGTTGCGGTCTTTTCTGCTCTCCAGGTAGATGAGTAAACAGATGTGAGATACTGGCGGCGTCCACCCCGAGAGCTTATAAGTGAAGGGGGCTCAATCTAATATATCTTTTCAGTCATCGGGCTAAAATAATAGTCTCATCAGACTAATGAAACCGCCCCCCCATCCGACTTGAAAAGAAGCCGCTCGCTCACAACCATTACACCATTTGTGCCTCGCATTCCCCCCATCAGACTACAAAGGAATGCCTCCCGCTCACCCGGCCCCTGACTCACCAGATGCTTCCAAGGGTGCCTGTTCCTGTTCCGTGCACTTCCCCCTCTTGTTCTTTTAAAGACGCTCCCTCCCCACTCCACATAGGGCATGTACATGGTATCTGTGTATGTTTTCTTTAATGAGCGCGGCACTTTGAGCTTCATCTTTAACAATGCATTCAGGTAACTGCACAAATTAGAATGCATACACCTTAAATGATAAAAATCACATTAAACCAGTTCTCCCAAAAAGTATAATTTAAGAATCGTCCATGCTCCCAAGCTGCTCCCCCGCCGCTCGCCATATGCTTGTTCCCTCCCACTCGCTCGCTCCCCTGCTCCCCCGCCCCCCCCATCCGACTTGATAAGAAGCTGCTCGCACACAACCATTACACCATTTGTGCCTCGCATTCCCCCCATCAGACTACAAAGGAATGCCTCCCGCTCACCCGCCCCCTGGCTCACCAGATGTTTCCGAGGGTGCCTGTTCCTGTTCCGTGCCCTCCCCCCTCTTGTTCTTTTAAAGACGCCTCGCCCCACTCCACATTGGGCATGTACATGGTATCTGTGTATGTTTTCTTTAATGAGCGCTGCACTTTGAGCTCTTTTTTCAATATTCAAGTATTTTTTAAAGGAGTCCGGCACACTGCGCTTCAGCTTCACAAATTAGAATGCAGACACCTTAAATGAAATAAAAATCACATTAAACCAGTTCTCCCAAAAAGTTTAATTTAAGAATCATCCATGCATCTCATCGATGGCTCACATTACACTTCCAGTTAAATCAACACAGAAGCTGTGGCAACAATCTCAGTGTCGTGTACCAAGCGCTGCAACTCCGGAGGCGGTGTCAGCACTTTGATGTCTTAGAATGCTGAGCACTGCAAATAACACCAGGGGTCAGACTAAACTCTAAATTATTAACCATAATTGGCTCAAATAGCAACCATTAGCACCACCTGGTTAGCTGCTCGCTTTGTTAGAACAAAAGCATTATTCTACTAAATACTGCTCTGGACTTTGTACGCCCTGCCTTGCCCTTCACTCGTAAAAATGCAGGTTGAAACAATCGATTTATTTTGCACTCTGTACTGTGAGCACCTATGAGGTGGCCCAACTTTATCCAATCAGAGTGTACTACCAAGTTGTCAGTGAGTTCGCTACTCCCTTATTGGCCGCTTCTGCGGACCAGGCTCAATCATACCAAAACACGCAAAGCACTATATTAGTCAACAAAATGATCTGCCACCAATCACTTGCAGCCTTGGTGTATTTATTTATTTTTGTGCATTTTTAACCCCTTCGCTGTGGGGGTTAATCCCCCGCTGTGCTGGGGGCTAGGGGGGCACGCACAGCGCCCCCATGCTCATGACGACCTGAGCTCGTCATGAGCTACGGCGCTCCTGTGCTCATGACGAGCTCAGCTCGTCACAGGTGTATTGCCTCCCGTGGAACGCTCAGCACAGCGGGGGAATTCTCCCCGCACCTGAGCGTTCCACGGGCCATGACAAGCTGAGCTCGTCATGAGCACCGGAGCGCCGTGGCTCATGGCGAGCTCACCTCGTCATGAGCGTCCAAGGAGTTAAGTAGTGCTCCTACCAAGCTCCTTAATAGCCTAATGAATCCTGGCAGTCGTAGTGCAGCTGAGCGTTAGTTCATACACTAAAACTAACCAACCTGGAAACAATCATGGGTGAATTAAAGGCCCAGGATTGAAGAGGCGCGTTTTTGGCGGCATTGAGCCATCTGGTAACTTTAACCCTACGCAGCTGAATGTAGCAGTATTTTTTTTTTTCCACCCTGTACTGTGAGCAGCTATGAGAGGCCCCAACTGGATCCAATCAGAGTGTACTACAAAGGGTCTTTTATTTGCCACTTCTACGGACCAGGCTCATTCATACCAAAACACGCAAGGCACTCCCCTTTTTTTTCTTTAAGTCGAGTTCATGGAAAACGCTGCCCCGCTGGGAATTTCTTTGACTTAAAGGGGAAAGTCCAGGCAGATGTAAACATTCCATAGTATTCGAATGTTATTCTTCTCTTCTTCTCTTCTGGCAGTTCATACGCCTTTTAGTCAAAACCTTTGCTGGGTCCCGTTTCCTTCTTTATCCGATAAACTCAATTCCTTGAAACCAGAGGCACCCCACTGTAACCACATCACTCAGGGACACCACCACATCACTCGGGGATACCACCACATCACTCGGGAACACCACCACATCACTCGGGAACACCACCACATCACTCCCACATCACTCAGGGACACCACCACATCACTCAGGAACACCACCACATCACTCGGGGACACCACCACATCACTCGGGAACACCACCACATCACTCGGGAACACCACCACATCACTCCCACATCACTCAGGGACACCACCACATCACTCAGGAACACCACCACATCACTCGGGGACACCACCACATCACTCGGGGACACCACCACATCACTCAGGGGCACCACCACGTCACTCAGGGGCACCACTCAATCACTCAGGGGCACCACTCAGGGGCACCAACACATCACTCAGGGACACCACCACATCACTCAGGGACACCACCACATCACTCAGGGACACCACCACATCAGTCAGGGACACCACCACATCACTCAGGGGCACCACCACATCACTTAGGGGCACCACCACATCACTTAGGGGCACCACCACATCACTTGGGGACACCACCACATCACTCAGGGGCACCACCACATCACTTAGGGGCACCACCACATCACTCGGGGACACCACCACATCACTCTGGGATACCACCACATCACTCTGGGATACCACCACATCACTCTGGGACACCACCACATCACTCTAATACACAACCACATCACTCTAATACACCACCACATCACTCAGCCAAACCACATCATCGCTCAGCACCACAACAGCACTGTTCTTGCTTGCTACCAATAAGCATTGCCATAGCCAATAGGACTCGCATTAGGAAAGTGTAAGCTATTTGCTTTGTGAATAACAATGCTATTAATTTATATATTTTCAAAGCCAACACATATTAAAAAAATGTGTCATTTACAATACCAATAGGTCACACTTTCCTAATGCGAGACCTATTGCTTTGCAAATGCTTGTCTTTCTTTCTCTCTCCCACTCTCCCTCCATATACTACCTTAATTCAGAAGACTTTACCATTTTTACAGCGCAAATGCTGAACAATACGTGTCTAACTGCCTAGAGTTGTCAGTATTTGGGTTGCAACAGGCTCCGTTGCACCCCAAATGCGGACAACTCGGACTTACTAATGAAATAATTATTCTGAGGCAGATGGAAAACAGCTCTGAAGGGGCTGCCAACAGTGAGCCCTTCTTCCATTTCATAGGCCAACAAATCACGCCGCATTTCACGTGCCTCTGCCTGTACATAAAGTATCCATGGCAAGGGTTATGCACGGACGCATTTTAAATGTGTTAACCTATCTAGATACGGCGAGTTCTTCTCCTGTCAGGCCTATAGCCGCGCTTCTCGAACCCTTAATGGTGCCGTTGTTAACACCCCTCTTACGTATAGAAAATAGGGGTAGCCTTGATACATGTACATCTACTATCAGACTCAGACCAAGTCCAGACACCATCTCTCTGGAAGATGGTCCAGCAATTCAGTTAGAGTCATGTGTTGGTAATGATCCTGGTAAACCAGCAGGACTCTCTTTTGTCTCCTGGAACATTGCCAGCCTTGCCAGCAAATTAGGCACACCCTTCTGGACCAGCTTTTTGGGGGAGGGATTGGACCTAATTTTATTGCAGGAAACCTGGTGTCCAGATCCCATTAATATCGAAGGGTATGCATCTTACTGCCTTAGAGCAACTAAATCTAGCTCGGGTAGGGCCAAGGGGGGTCTTTTGTTGCTCTTATCCACCAAGCTGTGTGACTGCACGGTCAAATACAGTACGACTGTGGGGACCCATAGCCAAGTAATAAGGGTGGAGTGCAGGAAGAATACTGATTTAGTTGTTGTAAATTTTTACAACAATATTTTTGACGCTACTAGAGGGGATATTTTACCGCCTCTAGAAAGGGAAATTGTTAAGGCCCTTGGTATCTCGAAAAGAAAGGCCGTGGTTGTATGGGCAGGTGACTTTAACTTGCAGCCCTGCCATCTGTCTAACGGGAATATCTGTGGCTTTGGGGCAGCAACGAGTAGCCAATGGGGGGGTTTGGGGGCGAGGGAGGATTCTCCTCACTTCCAACATTGCAGTTATGGTTCCAGATTAAATAATATGCTAGTCACGCTAGATATGACCCTGTTAAACTGCAACACTAACAACCAGGCAATAACATGCCCTACATTTACAGGCAGAGATGCAGGATCATTTATAGATCACATTTTGTTGTCTAGCGGTGGAGACTTTACTAATCTGTATGTAAACGAAGAAAGTCTCAGTGACCACAACAGCATTCGTGTTACCCTCTTGGGGCATGGTACTTCATTAGTTTTAGGTGGGAAATGTTCAACTGACCTAGTACCCATCAGACCAAAGGGTCTAAGGATCAAATGGACTGGTCTAAATTCTAAAGCTAAGCAGAAGGAGGTTCTTACCCAATGCAAGAATCAAATTAGTTCCTGTTTGGATGAGGATTGTGATTCTGGCTGCTTAATAGTTCATTTTGCTTCCATGAATAGTATAATTGATGGTATTTTTACTAAGGCCCTGTCAGCCAATAGTGTTCCGAAGCAGGGGTGGTTTGACAAGACCTGTATAGTCGCCCTCCGAGACCTAAAGAAGGCCTTAGGCACTAAACCACGTGTCAAGACGGATATACAGCTCTTTAGGGCTAGATATAAATTAGCAATCAACAAAAGGAAAAGGGTATTACAGTCCGAGGCGTGGGATAAGTTGAAGGAGGCTGCTGAGACTAAAAATAGCAAAATGTATTGGGAGACAATTAATAGCCCGTTTCTCAATAAAGATAATGTCCCAGAATTAACCTCTTACGTGGCATGTAGTGATTGGGTTAGTCACTTTTCCAAGATATTCAATCCAGAAGGGCTATCTTCTGAGTCACCATCACTAGAGCCTACTCCATGGCTGCCCCTTCCGTTGGGAATAACACTAGAAGAAAGCCATGAAGCAATTTCTTTAAGCAAAGGAGGTAAGGCCCCCGGCCCCGATGGGGTCCCGCTGGATCTATATAAAGATGAAACGGCCTTATGGGCCCCCATCTTGACAAGGATATTCAATTGTGCGGCAGAAACCAATTTCCCATCCACTTGGGGCCAATCAGTTATTATTCCGTTACATAAGAAAGGTGATAAATCAGAGGCCTCTAACTATCGTCCAATTTCATGATTGGACGCCTCTGTAAAGGTGATGAGTAGGATTCTGCTCAAGAGGCTGGAAGATTGGGCAACTGATTTTAACATTTTAACTAGAGTCCAATATGGCTTTCGGAAAGGCCTGGGCACATTGGATCAATGTGTAAACCTGGACCTTTTAATCAATAAATATACTGTGGCTAAAAATGGCAACCTCTTTTTATGTTTTGCTGATTTGAGCAGCGCTTTTGATTTGGTTAACCATAACATTCTTTGGGAGGTCTTGCTTGATGCAGGGGCCCCAAGGGAAATAGTTCATTTTTTGGCTAGACTTTATGAAAAACTCTCCTGTAAAGTCCGCTATGGCACCCTTGGTGAATGTACCCCGTTTTTTAAAGTGTCCTGTGGTATACGCCAGGGATGTGTTTTGGCCCCGCTTCTATTTTCCCTTTTTATTAATGATGTCGACCGTTCCCTGGTTAACACCTCAGCAGACGCCCCCCTGATTGGTGGTAAACCTGTACCGCTATTACTTTACGCGGATGACGCTGTTCTTTTATCTCGAACACAAATGGGCCTTCAGCGCCTGATCGATAGCTTTATGCAGTTCATTCAAGCAAGGCAGCTTCGTGTGAATAAAACTAAGACTTATGTAATGTCATGCGGTCAGGCAGCTAAGCAGGTAAAGCATACTTTTTTTCTGGATAAGGTAAAGCTGACTTCTGTTAAGTCCTTTTGTTATCTAGGAATCACATACAATAATAGTGGGTCCTGGACCGAGGAATTTGAATCTATCAGAATAAAAATGCTGCGGTCCACAAACAGTATTTTCCGTTTTGCCTCTAAACTTGGCTCACGAAGCATTTTAGACATGATGAACATATACAATGTATGTTGTGTCTCCTCTGCTCTGTATGGGGCAGGGGTGTGGGGACAGAGAGAGGGTATAGTCCTGCAGAAGGAGGAAAACAAGTTTTTAAGGAGGTTGTTATGTGTTCCCCCTTCTGCCTCCATCCAGCTGATCCATGATGAAGTTGGGATCGAGTTCATTTCTGACTTAGCAGCAGTTCGGCCACTCTTACTGTGGCGTTCTATTTGGGCTAAGACAGAGACTCGATTCACTCAGGATATTATTCTTGACTGTATAGGCCTGGACCATTCTCTACGTATATCATGGCTTAGATACATTCACCGCTGGTATCTCCTTCTTTTTAATATTGATGTGTTCCGTGAGCCTGAAGAGGTTGTTTCTATTTCAAGAAAAGAGATTAAGACAACGTTTCTAAACTACCGCAAGGCAGAACGTGATAAAATGTTTGGCAAGCTTGTTTCCGTGAAATTTTATAAAGATTTAAAGTTAACTTCAGGACTCCAATCTTATCTTGTGTATGTGACTCGTCCCTCTCATCAGTATGTTTTAACACGTGTTAGATTGGGCATTGTTCATCACCTGGTTGCTTTTCCAAACACAAGAACCAGTTCGGACATACCCTGCCCGTGTGACAGTATTTCCCGGCAGAGTAGTTGCCATTTCTTGCTTTTTTGCAAATTTTTTCATTTCTTCAGGTTAAAATACCTTAAGCCAATTTTTATTAAATATAATATTCGCACAACACAAACAGCATTAATATGTTTATCCTCATTAGAGAACGAGGAGATTTGTTTCTTTCTGGCTACTTTTATCTTGAAATGTACAGCTGCCAGGAAAAGTATTGTATTATAATAATATTTTTTATACTTACCTGTCTGTACTTATGTTATACAGCTGCCAGGAAATGTTTTATGATGCTATTACCGTTAAACACTCCTGTCTGTATATATACGCTTTTTAATTTTTATATCAATTTCTGTATTTAAGGTATTATCCATATCTGTCCACAGTATATTATGATTCTGATGTACAGCTGCCAGGAAAGGCCTCTTGAGTAATTCCTACTGATCCTCACTTTGCTCATCTAAGAATGTTTTGCATTATGTCGACTTATAGAGACATGTCCATCTACTTATTGCTGCACTCTAACTTTTTCACTCTGTCATTTTCTATGAGAGTTCATATGATGTTTTTAATATTTTAATTATGTACTTGCTTGTATGATTTGTATGCACAAATCGAATAAAAGCTTTTGAAATTGAAATTGAAAATGTGTTAACTGTTAAGTGGCCCCTGGACAGGCGGCGCCACGCTGCACCTACTATGACTCATACATTCATAGTCCAGAGACAAAACACCCCCTCTCACCCACCCCCCGCCTGCAGCCACCAATACCCCCTGCATGCAGGCCTTGCCAAGATGTATTCCTGGCGTCAGTCCACGAGACTGCTTCGGGAGCCTCATATAATAAACACGCACACATTCGCCCACACGTGAGTTGCTTTGAATCCGCCCTCTTCATTCATTGGTCTGTTCAACTGCCATCTGCATTTAGTTTCCACCCAACAAAGCATAAAGGTCAAGGATAAAGGATCGGGCAGTGGTCTTTCTACTTCAGCCATTGGTACTCATGCACCGAGACCTTTATTTCTTGCTGTATTACTTGCTCACATGTGTACATCCGATTTAAAAAAAAAGTTAACTTCAGTACCAAGACAGATGGATCAAGACTTGGCCAATCATTTTTCCCCCAAGTTTACCTCCATGTAATTCTTGTGTTTATCAAAGCCTTCAGGGAACAGCAATTCAAAGCCAATAATCCCTTTTCTTTGCACCAATAGGAATCAAATTTCCCTTTGATGTATATGAAAACTAAATGGGGTTTCTACACCAGATCCAAGTACACCGGCCTGCTTGGAAGTACTCCTATTACTCATATTATATTCAATGTTTTTTTCAATTTAAAATAATTTTATTGCAAGCATATGCAGTTTACGGCTGTCCCCACACTCAAGAGCAAGGTTAGCGCAACAGACTTTGGAAATACATGTTCAAGCAGAACAAGCATTTGCAATGCAATAGGTCTCACATTTACGCTAGTTTAAGCTATTGGCATTGGAAATTACAATGCCTTTTATTTACGTTTTAAAAATCAAAACATAAAATAGAGCAATTGTCATTTACAATGCCAGTAGATCAAACTTGTGTAAATGCGAGACCTATTGCATTGCAAACGCTTGTTTTTGTGAAACAAGCAAGCACCAATATTTACTATGTACATTTGTTAAAATAAAACACAATCAAATCACAGTATACTGTTCCGGAGGTTCAGTCCCAGAGTCATTATCTGTAACTGAACGCAGACACCCTAGGAAGCATGTGCTCTTAAGACAAGTTGCGTTCACTCACCTGAAGGTGACATGCTTCATCATTGGGCTATACTCCTCACCAGGCCGGCGCTACAATGCCTGGCGGGCACCACCAGAGGACACTTTGTCTGAGAACTTTTCTTAAGTACGCCAGATGAGCATAGTAGGACAGAGGATGTTGTGTCATAAGATGTGAGATTGGTGAAAGTCTGAATATAAGATCAACTATCAACCAGTTACCACAATATAGTTCATGTGATCTTCCTGGTCCATGTTGAGATTAAAAACAGTGGCAGAGAAATTGAGGAACTAATGGCCCCTATCACTGTGTGAAAGTGTCGATCACCTATGGACCTGCTGGTAAGCTGGGGTCTATACTTCTGGTCAACTTTTTTCATGCTTTGTGTAGTCATGGAGCAATCTGTTGGCATTTCCTCAGGCCCAAATATGGGAAAATGGGTAAATGTGACCTAATCTTCTCCACAGCGTGAGGAGCTCTGTAACTCAAAGCCCTGCACTGTGCATAGGTGATAAGGTGCCTATTACCATCTTACTACCACAGGTGAGCGCTGTCTAACAGAGTGCACTAGATACGGTAACCCTCCTAAAATTCAGGACTTACGGACTTATCCAATAGCAAGGACGCGCATTAGAGGGCAACTGGATTGAAAAGCACATGTTTCCTAGGGTGCCTGCGTTCAGTAGAGATAATGTCTGTGGGACTGAACCTCCAGAACAGTGTACTGTGAGTTGATTTATATGAAGAATGTGTATACTGGACTGTCATTTTCCTCAGCATCTCTTGTGCTACGTAAAATAAAACACAACACACCTGGAGACCAACAAATCTATCATACATTTAATGCAAAAATAGCAAAAGGCCAAGCAAACTAACAAGTGACAATTGTCTTTGCAATGGACGAGAGCATCCACCCTAAAGCAAGTTGGAGTATATAATGCTAATGCTACACAATGCATTTTTATACACTTTTCTCCTAATACAAGTCAATGAAACGTGAACACGTGATAGAAACAGTTACTAAAACAACAGTAATGAGTAGGAGGCAGAATCTTCTCTCAAGAGGAATGTGAGGAGTCCGTGAGGTGCAGATAAAAGATACACAGACAAGCTGCAGAATTCACTGTTTCTGGAAATAACACTTCTGTTTGTCAATATTCAATTTACTACAAGATGCAGGAAAGTGTGCAGATGGACATCACTAAATAAAGTGGTTCTGGGCCCTAATAGAATCATATAACTTTGCAGGCATATTAAGGCGAACAGACACATCAAATTATATAAGAATATCGTAATTTGGTAATGTAATATATCAATGCACGTTGTGGCATTGATGTGTATGATGTGTAAACAATTATCGGTATTAAAGAAACCAGTACATCCAGTTATGCTTTATCAATTCCTTCTTCCTAGAGGCCACCACTGCTGCTATCCAGCTGTATTCAGCAGTGCCTCCTGTGACCTGGAATCCTGTATTTAATCAATACCAAAGGTTATCAATGCTTCTATCCAACTCCGGTCACTGGTGGCACTCGCACCACCACCACCCTTGGGCCTGTTATTCTTTTAGCCAGCTCCAGTCAGTAGTGGCCCCTTGGACCTGTATGTAAGCCTACTAGCCAGCTCCTGTTAGTACTGGCCCCTGGGACCTGTTATGATTCTAGCCAACTTGAGTCATTAGTAGCACCTTGGGACTAGTGATCATACTAACCAGCTTCAGTCAGTATTGGCTCCCTGAGACCTAGTATCCTGCTAAGTAACTCCAGTCAGTAGTGACCCCTGTACCTTAAATCCTGCAAATATTCAAAATCAGAGGTCAACTCTACTGCCAACCAGTTCCAGTCAATATTGACATGCATTGTTACCCTGCCTGTAATGAATACCAGAAGCTAGCGTTGTTGCTAGCCAACTCAGTCACCAGTGGCCCGTCACATATTATCCTCAATAGGATCAATGCCCAAGGCCTGTGCAGCTGCTAACCTGCCCTAGTCAGCAGTGACCTCCCAGACCTGTTATTCTGCATCTAATCAGCAAGGCTTCGGCCATAATAACACTCTCCCCCACATCCTTATGGTATATTAGCAATGTAATTTATTTACATCATACGGTAGGTACCGCACTATATCACACGATCCCAAAAACAAAGAAATTCAAAATTTGCCTAACCGTTCAGCACGCCACCTTGTCAAAAATGACCAAATCACACCAAGCACTATAGCCTGCCACAACACATGGCACATTCAGCCACAACATGACCAGATACCACGGCAGGGATTTGGGGCCATTAATCCTCTGTTCGAGGCATATGTGCTGTAGATGCGCATGCTTTGCATTCTCCTGCCATCTTGTGTTGGGTCCGGATGTTTGCAAGTTGTTTCATTATTACCCTTAGATTTATATTCCGGCGTAAAAATTACCTGCGCCACTTAACAAATCTCTATTCGTTTCATCCCCTCTGATACTCTCACTCTTTGCTCTATTTGTTTCCAATTGTGATGGCTTATTTTCCTCCTGTTCATTACTTTCCTCCACTTGCAGCATTTCTAAGGACTGAATTTTTCCATTCTCTATCATTTTTATACTATCAGCTTGATTGTTTAGGGATTTATTTTTCATAACTGCTTGTACCTCCGATAGATCCTTATTAAATAGAGGGCAGAAGGGTTTTGTTGGAGACATTTGTTTACCCTCACCTTCACAATATGATATTTGGTCATGGTTGTTTCCAGTGTTCAATCTCACTATATCTGATGCATTTGTATTTTTTAGGTTTTGCCTGGCGTCCGCTGCACAGCAGCGTTCGCGCAGGCGAAATCTTATGTTACAACAGTACGGCTGTTGTCCCTCCTCTCTCTTCCATTGGCTAGCCCCATAAATGGAGGCTAGCCATTGGAAGAGAGATCTGCCCGTCATTGTCGGAGCAGATTTGTGGGCGTTCCCGAGATTTTTTCCCTCTCTGCCCCTTTGTGAACGTCATTCCGGCCAAAAACGCCCCCGAATCCAAACATTTCACTCCCTTGCGGCTGCAATTTTGCTGCTCGAGCAGCGTCTTAACAGGACATGAGGTAAGCCTCTGCCCCCCCTGTTTGTGCTGTTCTTTTATCTGCTATTACTTAATTCCTACTTATCTTTCATTCACCTCTTCATCGCCGATACCCGTCCCATCTGCTATGTGTCTCTCTCGATCTCTGCTCTCAGGCCTCATCTGCCCCGTCTCCCTTTGTTTTTGTTGACTCTCGCTTTCCTTCTGTCTCGGCTCTGTCTCTTCCCCTGGCCTTCCCTGTCTCCGCACTCAGCACTCCTCCATCCCTGTTGTCCGTCTCCTTTCTCTCTGTGCTCCCAGCCTCCCTCTCCCCTGGCCCTGCTCTCCTCTCTACTGCCCAGCACCCTCCTCCCACTCTCTGTTATGGAGACGGTAAACGTGCCATTTGACCTATAACTCCGCACAGGGCTAATCTACTGACAGCCCCACGGGATGCTCGAGCCAGCGATTGAAGTTTGCTAACCTAGTTTTAAATTTTGCTTTACAGTTTGTTGGCAAGCTTGTGCTTTTATTTGCGTGCAGATTAGCAAGTGTGCCCTTACCGTTTTAACACCCAAGTACACAAAATTAGAAAATGAGGCCAATATATTCTGCTGCTTTTGTCAGAAACAACTAAGTGTTTAATTTAGAATTGTTGCAGTAACAGGGTCCCTTCTGAAGCAGTCTTTTCATTCATTAGCAGCGGGTTCTGCAGTAGACAGTATTCTGTTTTGCTGCTCTCTTCACTCAGCTGTGACACTACCTATTAGCTTGCCGTTCGGATCACTCACTGAGCTGAATTTCATTTCTTGAAAGGCAGCATGATACGAGTTTGAGTCCCCTGGCAAACTCAGCTTCCCCCTCTCCCGTGGGTCTGTAAATTCAGCGCCATAATAACTGTGACAAGCTGTTACTTACAGTGCATGAAAAATTAGCGCTTTGTAAAATACAATGTTGCGTGTGTGAGGAAATGCCCCTCCCGTGCCGGTGTCACCCGCCAAAGGCAGATGAGTTGACCGGTATGATTTCAACCTGTGTCTCTTTCCCCTCTTTCATATTTCTCATCTTCCATTATTTTTTCCTTTTTTTTTCCTTAATTCCTACTAATCTTTCATTCACCTCTTCATTGCCTATACCCGTCCCATTTGCTCTGTGTCTCTCTCGATCTATGCTCTCAGGCCTCATCTGCCCCCGTCTCCCTTTGTTTTTGTTGACTCTCACTTTCCTTCTGTCTAGGCTCTGTCTCTTCCCCTGGCCTCCCCCTCAGCGCTCCTCTGTCCCTGCTGTCCGTCTCCTCTCTCTCTCTGCTCCTAGCCTCCCTCTCCCCTGGCCCTGCTCTCCTCTCTACTGCCCAGCACCTTCCTCCCACTCTCTATTATGGAGACGGTAAACGTGCCATTTGACCTGTAACTCCGCACCAGGCTAATCTACCGACGGCCCCACGGGATGCTCGAGCCAGCGCTTGAAGTCTGCTAACCTAGTTTTCAATTTTGCTTTACAGTTTGTTGGCAAGCTTGTGCTTTTATTTGCGTGCAGATTAGCAAGCAAGCTGGGTGTGCCCTTACCGTTTTAACACTTCCCTCCACTCTTCTGCTCAGCTCTGTTCTGCTCAATGATTGGTGTATACGTAAAATCAGGCAGCAGATCCCTGAGTTCTGAGGAATGATTGAAGCGTGCAATGTCGTACCATAGATGCGTCCATTCCTCATCGGAAATAAAACGGTGAATTAAGTCTTTCCACTTAAACATATACCGGGGGTGTAGGGAAAGCACTGTTTTAAGGAGGAAGCTATAGATAAATGAGATCACCCCTTTCATGATAGCAGTCTTGGTGAGAAAGGCCTCAAATTTTGTGAGAGGTCGAGTAGCAGCCTCCCGTATCTGAGGTGTGAGGGCCCAGTGCATTAATTGGATATACTGATATCTTTCTGTGTTCTTCAATACAAAGTCCCTTTAACATCGATCAAAAGTAAGGGGATCAAAATTGTGGAACAAATGTATTAGAGCTAAGCAGCCTCCCCTTCTCCAGGCATCAAAGGGTCCCTCATGTTGGGCCGGGGGGAAAGCTGGATTGAAATGGATTGGAGTGAATGGGGATGGAAAAGAAGTCCACCTGTCGTCGCCGGAAATTGAGTCCCACACTTCAAGAGTGGTGCGTGTGGGGCAGCTAAGGTCACCCTGGCAGCCGCCTGGAAGAGAAGGGAGGCTCCAGCTATTTCCTTATGGCACTATCGTCTTTGGAGACTGCTTAGCCTAGAACGTATGGCTGATATTTTCAGGGATAATGATAAGAATTTCGAATTTAAATGGGGCCCCCTTGTCTCCTTCCTCTCCCCGGGCCGTCCGTCTGCGGTGTGTCCCTCCACCATCAGAGCCCGCCATCTCTTCCAGTTTTGATCACAATCCCAGTGTCGACCAACCTCTCGTTAGTATGAACACGCCGCCACCACGGGTGGGGTGGGGGGTGGGCATTTTTTTTTGTTTTTTTCTTTGTTCCTTGTTAGATTCATAATTACTTATCCCATGTTAGGATGAGTTTGTCCACGCTTTTTGGCTATTCCGCATACAACACCTCGGTGGAGAAACCTGGAGAAATTACCGTTACCGAAGGCTGTTGAGTTTTCTTTAGACCTATCTTCTGGCTTAGCAAAGTTGCATGATCTTCTTTTTTTTCTTTTTTATCTCTCTCTCTAAGCTCCGGGGCACTTAGAAGCTGTATCTTTCATTTGGCTTATCTAATAAGAGGGGGAGCTGGTTTATATTGATCAATGCACTTTGTCCACCTGTTATAATTCTGTTGAGGCTTTCTGATCCCCTGCGTGCGACCAAGTGATGATGTAATTTTTGCCTGTGGACTGTGGGAAAAAAATAATAAACAATTTTTTTACATAAATCAGGTGGCAGGCCAAGAATCCTCTGTGCTCGTCTGTGCTCCTCTGTGCCCTGCAGCAGCCTCCGCGCGAGAAGCACCAGCAGCGCCTTAGCACCGCGGTGCCGGCAGCGGCCGTTCCTGCCCCCACAGCAGATCCATAGAACTTAAAGCGCCTGTATAACAGGACGCGGGTGAAGCAGGAACCGGTCACAAAACAAACCCTGGCAGTCGTCCCAGGCTCCGTTCCGCTTGCTCGTCAACTCCTCCTCGGCTCTACCCCTCGGCTCTAATCGATACGCTCTGCACTCAACGCCGAATCACAGTCCGACAACAACTGTGAACACCAACATAGGGAAGAATTGTGTGTTTCCCCCAGTTAGTGAAAAAAACAGCATAAGTCTTGGCTGCTTCTGCTGCACCCAGAGTCTAAAAAGCTTGTGTATAAAATTATTTTGATGTTTGTTACAAAGAAAAAAAGAACAAAGAGATATGAGTTTAGTGATTACAAAAAAACAAAAAAACAATAAAAAATGTGTAATCTAGTCCCTGTGTATGAGTGATGGGGTGGAATAAATTGGATTATGTGCACTAAATGGCATTGAAATAGGTGAATTAGTTGTCCCCTATTTAGATAAGTTATTGTAGATCTTTTCCTCCTTTTTCCATTGTTTTTTTCTTGCATTTTGTTCTTACCCAGGTAAAGGAGGGTAATTTGGGTAAACCTTTTTGGCTTACATAATTGTTAAGTGTTTGGGTTGCACATATTTGTAATTAGAGTAATAGTTTATGATATAGAAATTAATGAAGTGGTCCTATACGACTACTGGGGACATGTTTAAACGACGCCTTGAATGAATGATGTGTTGAGGGAGTGGTGTGTCTGTACAACTGTGAGAATAGTGTGCTGAATATTGCCCTTTTGCTGCCCGGATATGATTGAGCAACATATGGTACAATATTCAGAAGAAGATATCAATCGATTGTTACTTATTCCCTCCTTGTTAGGGGGTGAATCAGGTACATCCGGAACGCTGAGTTCTGATAAAAGTGAACGCCTTATACAGTTGCGTAAAAAAAACACCAGGACACAACTCCATGCGCAAGTACTGTTAGATCACCTTAAGAGCAATACAATTCCTGTAGGATTACAGGTTAAAAACATTCCAGTTATTTTTGTGAATGACAAACCCTATCTCCTAGACTTTAGTGGAGTAGGCACTAAATGCTCTTGTGATTGGATAGTGTTGTCTATCCAAACAGCTCTAAGAATTAATGAGGAAGAGCTTAAAGAGATAAAGAAATTGGAGGAAGAAATCGGGACAGATACCACTATAACTGATGCTAAAGCATTGCTTGAAACTATTGAAAAAACTATTTGTGACTTTAAAACACATACGGTAAATTTAAAGACTACTAAAGTGGCAAGGGATATTAAGAATTTCAATTTTGAAACTGTTTACCCTTACTTAAAGGAGGATTTTTTTAAGAACAATAATCCCAGTACCCTGAACCTACAATATAGAGGAAGATCGAGAAGGAACTTTATTACATTCTCTTAGTCTTCATCTGACTCAGACCAAAGTTCTACTGGTCAGTACCAACACTATCAACCTTACCCAAATTATTTTCAATACCCCAGAACCCTCCCTTTTTTTGGCAGAGGACGGAGGGACGGGGATCCAGAGGAGGATGGAGGCCTCCCCCTCCACAACCACCCCCAAACCACGGAGTTTTCAGAACACGGCATCGCACATACAACAGATAATTGTGCAGAGACTGAGATGACGAGTACAAATGAACTGATCCCTATCTACAATCTCTAAAAACATAAATTGACGAATGTAGAAGAAAAAGTGCTCCATAAAGGCTTGTCATTCGTCCCCTTGACGCCACAGGACCCTGTGAATACTAAGATGGAAGTGTTACAATTCCTGCGCAAAATTAGGCTTAAAATATTTTTCACAGACATGGACGAAGCCACTGAAATAAATACTAGTGGCCTTAAAATGAAGTCCACATTTTGTCCTGAAAGTGCTACTATGCCGGATGAGATTCGGATATTCGAAGAACAAATTTTGAATGAAGTGGATGAAGTTAGCGGTAAAAAAGTATACTTCAAGCCAAACTTTTCCAAACAGGAAATGGCAGCCCTGAAAGATTTATCTAGTAACCCCCTTACTGTTATTAAACCTGCAGACAAAGGGGGTGGGATTGTACTGTGGGATGTCAATGAATACGATAATGAGATTTTGAGACAATTGCAGAATATAGATCACTATCGTCCCATTAAGGAAGACCCCATGGAGAGTCTCAAAGCACAGATTATGGAGTTTACCACACTAGCCTTATACATAGGATATATCTGTAAAAAGGAACATGCTTTTCTGAATGCCAGTTCACCCAAAATACCAAACATATATGTCCTACCCAAAATGCATAAGGACTTACAGCATCCTCCAGGTCGTCCTATTATTGCTGCTTGTGGTTCCTTGTTGGAGCCACTCCCTAAATATATTGATGTCTTCTTAAAACCATTTGTACCAGAAACCGAGGCATATATTAGAGATTCAATGGATTTCATTTCCAAGATAGAGGGCTCGGTGTTTGAAAGTGACCACCAGTTGTTGGTCACTTTCGACATTGAAAGCCTGTATACTAACATCCCTCAGGATGAGGCCCTGCTGATACTAGAGATAGTATTAGATAAAAGGACGAGACCCCATGCAGTACCTACCAGTTTGATCGCATCCCTGGCTAAACTTTGTTTAAAAAATAGTTTTTTTGCGTTCAAAGAGGATTTATTTTTGCAAGTTAAAGGGGTAGCCATGGGTTGTTGTTTTGCCCCAGAAATTGCTAATTTGGTTATGGACATGTTCGAAAGAAATTACATCTTCAATGACAATACACCATTCCGTTCCCACATTACGAAATGGAGTCGATTTATCGACAACATTTTTGGTAATTTGGTCAGGAACCCTTGAAGAACTAAGTGATTTCCATGATTGGCTTAATGGCAGATCCAGGGACTTAAAATTCACTATGGCCCAGAGCCAGGAGGGAATTAATTTCCTGGACCTGAATGTAACTCACAAAGACGGAAGGCTAGAGGTTAGTCTGTATTCTAAACCTACAGACCGGAACACCTTACTTCATTTTAATAGTGGACATCCTAGAACATTGAAAGAGAACCTGCCTTATGGGCAATTTTTAAGGATTAGGCGCAATTGCACTAATAGATGTGACTACTTTGCGAACGCACAAAAACTTCAAATGAAATTGATAAACAGAGGGTACCCTAGAAAATTGGTGAAAGCAGCACTTAAACGGGCTTGGTTTACACCACGGGAGACTCTGCTCACACCAAAAGAAAAACAGAATACTGAAAAAATGACCTGTGTCTTAACATACAGCCCCAGAGCGAATATGATCAAACGAATCATTTTGAGGAACTGGCGACTAATACAGCAGTTCGACATCCCTAAACCTTTATTTGCCTTTTGCAAAGCTAAGAATATTCGTCAACATTTGGTGAAGGCAACTAGGCAGACATCAGAAAAGGGTGACTTGAGAAGTATGTTGCACCTCCCCCCTGTAGTTGGACACTATAAATGCAACGGCTGTGTTGTTTGTCAACTGACTAACAATACTAAACATGTAAGGATCAAGAACCGTAAGCATATACAAAAAAGCTTCTCCAATTGCAACACCAAAAATGTGGTGCACAGCATCTCCTGTCCGTGTGGGAAAACCTACACAGGGCAGACCACCCAGAACGTGAAAATGAGAGTAATACAACATCAATCCAGAATTAGATGTCAGTATTTGGGAGCGCCATTGGTCCAGCATTACATTGAAATGGGCCACAATGAAAATGATATAAATTGGTCTGTTCTACTAGTAGTGAGAACACAGAGAACCCCAATGATGCATGCAACCCTCAACAGACTGGAAGCCAGAATGATTGAGAAATATGAAACTGCGAAAAGGGGTCTGAATGACCGGGGTGAAATATGGGCATTAATTACAGCGTAATGTACTTGAGATATCAACTGTGCACCTATTCTGTTGTTTTTGATAATTATTCGCGTTACGTTATGATTTGCTGAATATGTAACATTTTGTACAGAAATATTGATGTATATAGATTTGTTTGACAGTGAAATATGATATGGTCCTTGTGTGAATACTTAGGACTGTATTTTATATTTGTATAGGTACAGACACACACGAGTGGTTTGAATTAGGGTCTTGTGTACACACTGTGTTTTTAATAATGGTGGAATGATGTTCACCCTCTGTGCCCCCCGTCCATAGTCGTTCTCCGATCCGTTTCTCGTGTTTTTAGCACGTGCCACACCACATGTGACGAGGGTTTTGTCACCTTCGTGGGAGTCACACATATTGTAGCCAGTTGTGGGCTCTTTGATCCCTAGTGAGAAGCAGCTCTATTTTACAGATTTTAGCATAGGGAGGAGCCGCGTTTTTCACTCATTATTTGCGTGGCCCGTAGGAAGTGTTGAGTTATTTTCCCCACATTAGCCAGAGTGTATGTACGGTGCCCCGGTTTACACACATACTTTTCTTTTCACACCAGGTTGGGCAGGGTGAGTGAACGTTGGTTAGACTAAATGCTTGGCCCGTCATATATTTTTGTGACGGAGAACCCCAGTCACAGGGGGTATGACGTTTGCTACTTCCTTGTGGAGGTACTGGCGGGCGTCCTGTGGAGCAAACCCGACCTGTTTGGCGGCAGTTTTTCATTGAAGGAGAGAGACGTTCTGGAGTTTACGGGCTAGTAATAGGTGAGAGAAGTGGCAGACTGATAATAGATGTAGAAAGTGGGGTAAGGGTTGTAGAGGAGTTAGGTTGTGAGTCACTGACAGTTCTGTCTTGGTCTCCCTAGCGAGCCAGTGGAGTGTGGATACATTTGCACACACGTGAGACGATTTGTTCGTACCCAGCCAGACTTCGTGTTAAGGTAGGAGACCGACTTACCCTGATAGAGGTTTTACCGGAATGAATCACCATGATAAGCACCGTTTGCAATTCATGGATTTTGTCATTTCGTCTTGCAGAATTTGCCTTTGGTTTTGGTTTTTGTGAACGATTTCCGGCTGCCCCTGGATTGATTTCTTTTGTAAGTAGCGAGTATGTAGTGACTTGGAGATGCATGCTGGGTGCATGGAGAGCCGTGAGGTCCTGTTTCCCTCAGTAGCGGTTAGTCACACTTGATAGTGTTCCTTTGAACAGCATGTGGCATTGGTGATTGGGTCATTCCAGCCTGTGTAGCGCATAAATCACTTGGAGTGCATGGATATGGTCCTAGGATTGCTTCTAACACCCCACGCCTGCCGGTGGTAGGATGATGGGCTTAAGTTACACACGACCCCCTTTTTAGTTTTTCTTTCTCTGGGCACGGTGACTACCGGGCACGGATTGTGAGGATTGGTGAGGAGGGCACAGAGTACGTGAATGGATTCCTAAAATGGCTTTCTATTTTGGATTATATGTATTTTTAGGTGGATTATCACCCTGTCCTGAAGAGGCCAGATTGACTGGAAGGCCGAAATGCGACCGCGTCGACACTTTCATAATGGAGGAGTTTTTAGGATGATAATTAATTTGGGAACTTGTAACCTTTGTGACACAGGTTTCGATTGAGGTTCGGTAATTTGGGTTTTCGAACCATCTGTGCTATACTACCTCCAAGTGCACCTCCTAGAGTGAATGGGAGGGCACTCAGCCTTTGCTGAAATATTCTGTAGGGTGTAAATCGTATAAGTCCTTGTGTTTTTGTGTTATGATTTTGTTCATTGGTCAATTTTTTGTGAATGTTTTGTATATAGGTGTGTATATAGTTATGTATATGATGGTATATGTTGTACAAAAAGCTTGTGTATAAAATTATTTTGATGTTTGTTACAAAGAAAAAAAGAACAAAGAGATATGAGTTTAGTGATTACAAAAAAACAAAAAAACAATAAAAAATGTGTAATCTAGTCCCTGTGTATGAGTGATGGGGTGGAATAAATTGGATTATTCTGAAGTGCACTAAATGGCATTGAAATAGGTGAATTAATTGTCCCCTATTTAGATAAGTTATTGTAGATCTTTTCCTCCTTTTTCCATTGTTTTTTTCTTGCACCCAGAGTCTTATGCATCTTTTCAGTCTAATTTTTCTGTCTGGAAAAAGATTGTGTCCTGGTTTTCTGCACCCAGTAAATCCAGGTGAAGAAAAACCCAACAACTGATAATCAGGTGAAATAAAATGAGCACATGAAAGTACGTGTGAGAAGTTGGCCTGATATATGATGTTTCCAATTCTGGAACCACCTTGTATCAGTCCAAACAATCCCTTATGGTGTCTGGTTGTAAGTCAACCTTGTTAGACAAGCTATCCTAGGGGTAGCATGGACTAAGCAGCCTTAAAGGCTTAACTTAAGAGGTTGTGTTAAGCGAGCTGTTTTACCACATACAATCCTGTAATATCAAATGAAAGGACACCACACAAGTATATATTATAAAAATATATGTGTTTATTTCTAAAATAATCCCCAGTACTCTTTATGAGCAAAGGGGCACAAGCGTTAAATCAAAAGCACAGTATAACAGTCAAAGTTGCACAATTATGGATGAGGGCGGGTGGCCACTCAAACCATATATTAAGAAAGTGGTATAAGAGATACCAATCGAACAGTGGTTTGGCCTAGGGCCTAGGGAATCGCTGGGAGCAGTCGGGACTAGCAATGCTGAAGTCGGGAAAAGCCCGCGGGATTCGGGTGCAGCACGTAAAGTGCGGCTTGCACCAATGCAAAGTCAATGGTGCGTAAAAGTTACACAAAGTGAGTTTAAAGATACTTCCGCTGAACCTAGAGGAACAAAACTTAAGACACAGACCCTAGAGGTGTGTACCAGTGTGGGAACACCGGCGTTGCAATGTTACCTCACCCACAGGAAGCGGGTGCACAGGGTCGAAGTGGCGTCGAGTTTTGACACGCAGGCTCTTGGTGCTTGGAGCTGAAGATGCTGTAGGCGATGGGAAGCAGAAGTGTCTGGTGGGATCCAAGGGTGGACCCAAGAAGATAAGTACCTGAAAGCAGAGGGGACAGAGTCTGGGTCACTCAGCAGTGACCAGGGTGGAACCAGGACGGAACCAGGCAATGTCGGGCGCAATCAGGTGGTTGTCGAGGAGCTTCTCTCCGCTGTCACGTGGGCTCTGGGGCATCTGCGATGTCCAGGAGCAGGTCACGATCTGTCCCACGCAGGCTCTCGCCGTCAGCGCAGTCGGCTTCAAGATTGGAGCAAACAACACTTGGCAAGAGCAATCCACGCGGAACCGGAAGATTGCTTCTCACTCGGGCCAGGAGGGTCAGAGTGGGGGCTCCTTTTCACAGGAGCTGGTGCAGATCTGGAGCAACCAGAAAAGCAGGTCGAATTAAGGTTTTCGTCGGCACAGGGGCCACAAGACAGCTGGCAAGTGACCGGGCCAACGCGTTGAGCCAACACGAGCAGAAGGGCCCCACGCAGCACTCGTCGAGTGTGGAGGGGTGATCTTTGGTGCAAGGGTAGCTCAGGGTTGGGGCTTCTCAAACCCCGGTGTACAGCTTCGAGGGTCACTCATGGGCTGCGCAGTCAGCGTCTCGTGGCCTTTTCAAGATGGCGTGCCCCACGCTTCCGGTCGCCTCCACGGGTCTCAGCTCTGCAGGGACTGTGGATCGGGCTGGAGGAAGGCAGGCAAGCTTGATCTCGTCGATCTCTGTCGCTCGAGTTCCGGCGGGAACTGCAACAAAGCAAGGGTTGAGGTGCTGGATGGTGCCTGTTTGCACAGGGTGGTCACTCCTTGACCACAAGGGAGATTCTTCAGTCTTCTATGTTGAGTAGGATGTTGAAGGGTCCAGAGTTTCGTTTCTTATGTTTCGTCAGGATAATCTGAAGTGCATTGGCACTGCTCCCACTCTTATTCGAATCTGGGGGGCGTGATTACCTGCTAGGTCCCCTCCTATGGGTGGGACCCAGGAAGGGGGTGGATACGCCCCTTTCCTTTGATCCAGGCCGCGCTGGGACTGGGGCTGGTGTGCCCCAGAACCGGTTTGGCCGGATTATGCAAGGGGAAGCCTTGTGCTCCCCAGGCAGTGTCTGGTTTCTTTGAAACCTCCCTGCTACAATCCACTATCTCCTGTCTGGGGTGGTTTAACACCGCCCTGCGACAGGAAACCCTTTGTCCAGGCCACCATTTGCTGAGTTTCGGTCAGCAGCAGGAGGCCAGACCCGTGTCTGTGGCAGAGGCATCCATTTTGTGGATCTGAGGCTCATTTTAAATCAACCGCGTTTTAGCAAAAGTAACACGTCGTCCCCTCTAGAGGGGTGGAATGCTACCCCCGTCGCCAGGACTGGCGAGGGGGTAGTATTCCAAATCGTATGACACCTTACACGACATGTTTTGATAAAGCCAAACCAAAGATGACATATAACCGCGAGGATTATAATGCACCTACTAGTATATGGTATGGCATTATCCTAAGGGAATTGGTCCCGACAGCTGCAGACAGGCTCAGCTCATGGTAGAGCACCATCTCACATTAAACAACGCACTCTGCCTCCAGGATTGTTAAGGCCTGCCATAGGAGTGACTCATAGGTTTATATGTGTCCAGATAGGGTTAGATATAGGCATACTATATCTAAGCAAGGGGTGATTACACCACCTTGCCCCAGCTGAGTGATCAACCAGTTTTGGATAGCCAGCCAGGGGTGGCAAAAGATATGCTGCAGCCCCTGGTAGGCCCTGGGTGGCACCTATGCCCTGTGCACCTATAGTGCACTGTACAGGGGCTGATAAGGTGACCCAAGCCAATTTAGTTATGCACCTAGGGTACATGGAGTCCATTTTACATTGAGAGCAGATAGCCTGGGGCCCTGATTAGTCGAAAACCAGCTAAACACAGGCAAAAAATCTGGGGTAACCATATTCAGGTAGCCACCTTCCTACAGTACGCCTTAATTTCATTGCCCTTGATTCACACTCTGGACCACAACAGGACTCACCAGGGGGTACCGCCACGCAACGCCTAAACGGAGGTTTCTCTCAGCCTCTCAGCCTGCATGCAGCCGCGGCGCTCTCTGCCACCGAGCGCCGCAGCAGAGACCGGGACTCGGGGAAAGGACCACAACCCCCAGCATTACCTGCGGCCGGAAGCCGCGCACAGAGAGTTGGCGCCAGGCGGCGCATAAAGTCCAGCACCACCCCCGGCAGAGCGGGGGACACAACAGGACTCACCAGGGGGTACCGCCACGCAACGCCTAAACGGAGGTTTCTCTCAGCCTCTCAGCCTACACGCAGCCGCGGCGCTCTCTGCCACCGAGCGCCGCAGCAGAGACCGGGACTCGGGGAAAGGACCACAACCCCCAGCATTACCAGCGGCCGGAAGCCGCGCACAGAGAGTTGGCGCCAGGCGGCGCATAAAGTCCAGCACCACCCCCGGCAGAGCGGGGGACACAACAGGACTCACCAGGGGGTACCGCCACGCAACGCCTAAACGGAGGTTTCTCTCAGCCTCTCAGCCTGCATGCAGCCGCGGCGCTCTCTGCCACCGAGCGCCGCAGCAGAGACCGGGACTCGGGGAAAGGACCACAACCCCCAGCATTACCAGCGGCCGGAAGCCGCGCACAGAGAGTTGGCGCCAGGCGGCGCATAAAGTCCAGCACCACCCCCGGCAGAGCGGGGGACACAACAGGACTCACCAGGGGGTACCGCCACCCAACGCCTAAACGGAGGTTTCTCTCAGCCTCTCAGCCTGCACGCAGCCGCGGCGCTCTCTGCCACCGAGCGCCGCAGCAGAGACCGGGACTCGGGGAAAGGACCACAACCCCCAGCATTACCAGCGGCCGGAAGCCGCGCACAGAGAGTTGGCGCCAGGCGGCGCATAAAGTCCAGCACCACCCCCGGCAGAGCGGGGGACACAACAGGACTCACCAGGGGGTACCGCCACGCAACGCCTAAACGGAGGTTTCTCTCAGCCTGTACGCAGCCGCGGCGCTCTCTGCCACCGAGCACCGCAGCAGAGACCGGGACTCGGGGAAAGGACCACAACCCCCAGCATTACCAGCAGCCGGAAGCCGCGCACAGAGAGTTGGCGCCAGGCGGCGCATAAAGTCCAGCACCACCCCCGGCAGAGCGGGGGACACAACAGGACTCACCAGGGGGTACCGCCACGCAACGCCTAAACGGAGGTTTCTCTCAGCCTCTCAGCCTGCACGCAGCCGCGGCGCTCTCTGCCACCGAGCGCCGCAGCAGAGACCGGGACTCGGGGAAAGGACCACAACCCCCAGCATTACCAGCGGCCGGAAGCCGCGCACAGAGAGTTGGCGCCAGGCGGCGCATAAAGTCCAGCACCACCCCCCGCGACGCGGGAGCGCGCGGGCAGCGCCGGGCTAAGCCCGGGCGAAGGGCGGGCCCTCTATGGCCCTCAGAGGCACAAAGAGGACGGGACGGGCCACCACTCTTGGTTCCATCATAGGATAAGGTATAGTCAGGTTCCATCCTTTTAACCTCTACCGCTTTGAACTAATTACTGTTGTCTTCCGGATCCAGACTACAAACTATAATGTCCATCTGGGAAGAGCTGAACGACCTGTGTGGCACAAACTATATCCCGGATGCATTAACCCCCCCCATAGTGGCCAGAGACACTGATTTAGTACATTTCTCTCCCCAGGCATCTCCCGATATAACCCTCTCTCTATCCAATAAATGCAGCTCCTCTCTACTTGCCCCCAACCCAGCCTCATTTACGTTGGAAAAAGCAGAGACTCGACCAAATGACTCTGCATCCCCCCTTCAAGTGACCCTCCTGGCCCAAATTGTGCGACTGTTCATCACTGCTCTATCTCCACTGGTAGCAAAAATAAATGACTTGGGGGACAGGCTGACCAGGATCGAAAAAACTGTAATTGGGTCATACCCATTAACTGGTAATACTGTTATACCCACACGTTCTACCCCCTCTAACATCCACCATAACACCCGGGAAAGGTCTAACAATGCTCCCAGGATAATTCAAACTTGCAACTCCCCTCTGATACCACCCACTCATACTGTAAAAAAAGCTACTTGTAATCCTGAACATGCCCCACATAGAGCTCATATGATCCCCCTAGAAAGAAGACATCGTATTGATCTACCCCCCGAAGCCACCCCATACGTCACTGTTCTCTCTGGGGTCCCTCCTCTCAGTCCGGGCAAACGTGAGCTACACCAGGACCTACTGAACATAGCCATCTTTTGGCTCAAAAACAATAGATCATTACCACCTACGCTAGACGGCGGGATAATGAGCGTCAGAAGGGTGGGGTGGCTTGGTCATCTACCCAAAAATGTTTCGGGGGACTTGATTTTAATTAAATTTAAATACAGGAACATTGCCCCCTATTTGAGATCTACCAAACCCAAACTTGGAGATGGTTCCATCTGTATCTGGGACCTGCACGATTTCTATCCTGGTCCCCGAGCACCGAATCACCATAACATCGGGTGAAATAGGGGGGATTCTGTGTATCTTGGGTTACTACTTTGAATAGTAGTTTTTGTTAAACTATTTTAGTTGGGTTCAAATCAATTCCTATTTTAATTATGAAATGTATTGTCGAGATATTTTTGTATGAAATGTACTTCATTTTGCTGCTTTTATGGTTTTTAAACTCAAAAGCCGAATAAAGCTTATTTTGATCCTTTGATCCTTTGATCCACTCTGGACCATAGTTGAGGGATAGGTCTAGGCATAGTCCTCGCAGCACACAATAGATCTGCTTGAGGCAGAGGCCAAAACTCAAAAGTCAGGAAACCAGATACAAGTAGGTGGTAACTCAGGGCAGGGGAAAACGCCTGTTGTCCGTGGAGGAGTCATTCCCTTCCCAGAAATCTGCATTACAAATTAATTAATAGTATATATATTTTTTAATATCTGTTTGGTGCCAGTCCATATGACTTTCATATCTGCTTTTGGGATTCTATGTTGCAACTCCATTGGGTACATGTATCCTTTGTGAGCTTAATAAAATGTTGAAAATTCTACAAATCCTCACTCCTACATCCAAGTACTCTCATGCTACCATTCTACACTCTGCTCTGTCTGAAAAACAGCTCAACATTTTCAAAATTCTGCATTGATTTAGCTTGTAAATTATATTTTTGGAAATGTACATGTATTAACTATTTAATTTTAATACTATAGGTGATTGAAATTACGGACGAAGAAAGCAAGATTTAGCACTAAGCAACTGAATGTCAGTGCCATAAGAAGGATTATTTTGAAAAACTGAAGAACATCCAGCATTCTACGTTTAAACAATTTCCAAAAATCTAAGTGTGGCAAGGAAAGTACTATACCTGTAAGTGAAGTCTCTAATTTTGCATTTCATTAACCCAGAGCAAAGCCATATCTGTGCACACAGCATCAGAAATAATGTAGAAAGAACGCTTCACCATCCTCATCTGAAATATTATCAGAAAGACAAATTGCCTCAGCATGACAGAATAACGTTCATTAAAGCATCATGTAATTCTAGAGAGGAAGCACACACTACATAAAAGAAAGTTACAACTAAAGGTTTCTTCTGGATACCATCAAAGAAAAGACGCTGAAAGAAGACTCCGAAGCTGACACGTTAACAACCAAAAGATTGGAAAATCACCTTTGTTCAACAACTGTTTTTAACCAGTTACGCAAGTTTGAGACTATCTGCCTCGGGATATAACACCTTGACCCACTCTGCTCACTCTTGCGAAAACCTTAAAAATTCTCCACTTTATTGTGTTCACGACCATCTCAGATTGTTTCCTTTTTATTGTGTACTGTTCTGTAATTCTATGTAAATCGCCTCAACATTATCTGTTGTTCAGGAGTGATGTGTAAAACTGTTAAATATAAAAATGGATTAAAGGAGCACCGTTGCGCTATAGCTTATGTAAATAAATCCTCATCCTCAGAACTACAAACCTTAACCTTACACCAAACATAGAACGGGGAGAAGGAACTGATGTTCTGCGACTAATGATCCACAATAGTACTCTGCACGTTCTAACACCCTCAGTTACTGCCACTACATCAGTGCAAAAAGGTACTTATCAGTTTAATCAATAAATATCAGACTAACACCTTATTACTGCATTGCTAAGAACCTATACAAATAGATTTGAGAAAAACTTCAGTCACAAATTAAGTTGCTGCCGGAGAGGCTATTACCTAAAAACTATTATCTGCTAGAAAAATTTCAACAGGTGTTACAGGACTGCTTCCCGACATTTTTTGCTCAATTCAAGTGTTGAGAAGATTACACACAATTTCTTTTAGAGATAAGTGCTTAACATTATCTAAACAAGCCTGACTCTCAAATCGAGGCAAAATAACCGAAGTTGGGGAAAAAAGTTACCTGTGCCCAAAAAGATACAGCCATAAAGCTTATCTCACAGAATTTGACAGTATGCACACAGGGGGAAACCACTCTCAGTGCAAAGTATGCCAAAAAACTTTCAGGCGTAAATCTTATCTCACTGAGCATATGAGAATCCATACTGGGGGAAAACACTCT
Organism: Lissotriton vulgaris; assembly: GCF_964263255.1. Classification (NCBI taxonomy): domain Eukaryota; kingdom Metazoa; phylum Chordata; class Amphibia; order Caudata; family Salamandridae; genus Lissotriton; species Lissotriton vulgaris. The sequence goes on from NW_028249480.1 coordinate 167,112, forward strand.
CCGTGCAAAGTATGCCAAAAAAGTTTCAGGCGTAAATCTTATCTCACTGAGCATATGAAAATCCACACTGGGGAAAAACCTTTTCAGTGCTCTGAATGTCAGAAAAGGTTTAGTATCAAACCGAGTCTATATCGACATGCATTAACCCACTCTGTGGAAAAACCTTACCAGTGCGCTGAATGCCCAAAAAGTTTCAACCAAAAATCTTATTTCACTGAACATATGAGAATCCACTCTGGGGAAAACCCTTATCAGTGCTCTGAATGCCAGAAAAGGTTTTGTAACAAACCAAGCCTATCTCGACATGCAATAACCCACTCTGTGGACAAACCTTATCAGTGCCCGGATTGCCAAAAATGTTTCAAAAACAAAAGCAGTCTCACTCAGCATACAAGATACCACTCTAAGGCTAAGGAAAAACTTTATCAGTGCTCTGAATGCCAGAAATGTTTCAGTGAAAAAAGCTGGCTCACTCGGCATACAAGAACCCACGCTGGGGAAAAAACTCATCAGTGCACAGAATGTCAGAAATGTTTCATTGACAAAAACAGTCTCACTCGGCATATAATAACCCACACTGGAGAGAAACCATATCAGTGCACAGAATGCCAGAAATGTTTCAGTTGCAAAAGCAGACTCACTGAACATACAAGAATCCACACTGGGGAAAACCCTTATCAGTGCTCTGAATGCCCAAAACATTTCAAACTTACATCACTTTTAACTGCACATATGAGATTCCACACTGGGGAAAAACCTTATCAGTGTTCTGAATGCCAGGAAAGGTTTTGTAACCAACAAAGTCTTTCTCGACATGCAATAACCCATTCTGTGAAACATCCTTATCAGTGCTCTGAATGCCAGGAATGTTTCAGTAGAAAAAGTAGTCTCACACGGCACATAAGAATCCACACTGGGGAAAACCGTTATCAGTGCACTGAATGCCAGAAATGTTTCAGTCAAAAAAGCTGTCTCACACGGCACATAAGAATCCACACTGGGGAAAACCGTTATCAGTGCACTGAATGCCAGAAATGTTTCAGTCAAAAAAGCTGTCTCACTCGGCACATAAGAACCCACACTGGGGAAAAACCTTATCAGTGCTCTGAATGCCAGAAATGTTTCAGTGAAAAAAGACATCTCACGCTGCATATAAAAACCCACACTGGGGAAAAACCTTATCAGTGCTCTGAATGCCAGAAATGTTTCAATGAAAAAAGACATCTCACGCTGCATATAAAAACGCACACTGGAGAAAAACCTTATCAGTGCTCTGAATGCCAGAAATGTTTCAGTGAAAAAAGACATCTCGCGCTGCATGTAGTAACCCACACTGGGGAAAAACCGTATCAGTGCTCTGAATGCCAGAAATGTTTCAGTGAAAAAAGGCATCTCACGCTGCATATAATAAACCACACTGGGGAAAAACCTTACCAGTGCTCTGAATGCCCTAAAGATTTCAAACTTAAATCACTTCTAACTGCACATGTGAGATTCCACACTGGGGAAAAACCTTATCAGTGCTCTGAATGCCAGAGATGTTTCAGTGAAAAAAGACATCTCACGCTGCATATAAGAACCCACACTGGGGAAAAACCTTATCAGTGCTCTGAATGCCACAAATGTTTCAGTCAAAAAAACAATCTCACTGAGCATATAAGAATCCACACTGGGGAAAAACCTTATCAGTGCTCTGAATGCCAGATATGTTTCAATCGAAAGAACAGTCTCACTCAGCATATAAGAATCCACACTGGGGAAAAACCTTATCAGTGCTCCGAATGCCAAAAATGTTTCAGCCAAAAATCTCATCTCACTGAACATGTGAGAATCCACACTGGTGAATAAAATTATCAGTGCTCTAAATGTCAGAAAAGATTCAGAGGTAGAGATGGTTACAAGCGCCATAAGAAAACACACCATCAAAATAATCAGTTCTCCGAATGCCAGAAAAGCATCAATTTTAAACTCAATCTCACTCTACATGAGCAGACGCACACATGGGAAAAACATTACCAATGCTGTGAATGCCAGAAATTCCTATTTGATAGGCACAGCCTCACTAACTATATGCAACTCCATACTGATGAAACACCTTATGAGTGCTCTGAATGCCAGAAAAGCTGCAGAGAAAAACGCTATTTCACGATGAGAAACTCCACACTAGAGAAAATCCTTATGCCATAAAAGGTTGAATCTGAATCATCATTTGGCCCTTCTCTTCCAGGAAGTTATGGATCTCTTTGCCAAGGGAGCTATCAAATGTGTCCCTGTGCCAGAAGTAGGTCGGGTTGCTACTCCCACTACTTCTTGGTACCCAAGAAGGACGAAGGCCTGCACCCTATCGTAGTCCTCAGGGACATCAACCGCTTCCTCAGAAAGAAGAAGTTCAAGATGTTAACCTTGGCTCAGGTCTTGTCTGCCTTCGACCCTGGAGATTTTATGGTAGCGTTGGACTTGCAGGACACTTAATTTCACATCCCCGTCTTGCCTGCCCACCGGCATTACCTATGGTTCACGGTAGGCCACATGCATTTTCAGTTTACCACGCTCCCCTTTGGCCTTACCAGCCCCCCCCCACTCCCCAGGGTGTTCATGAAAGTGATGGCGGTGGTTGCAGCTCATCTGCGCAGATCAGGGGTTCCAGTCTTCCCCTCTCTCGATGACTGGCTGTTGAAGGTGAGCTCGCCCAGGCTGTTGTCTCCCATCTCCAGACTACGATGGACTTCCTGCATTTGCTGGGGTTCACAGTTAACGTGCTGAAGTCGCACCTGATTCCCTCCTATAAGCTCCTTTTCATCAGAGCGGTTCTGGACACAGCACAGTTTTGGGTCTATCCTCCCTAGCAGCAAGTCCAGGATATTTGGGCTATGATACAGATGTTTCAGCCTCCATCCCGGTGTTCTGTGAGAATGACCCTGAGGCTGCTGGGCCTCATGGCCTCCTGCATCCTGCTGGTGCATCATGCCAGATGGCATATACGTGCTCTGCAGTGGGACCTGAAGTTCCAGTGGGCGCAGCACCAGGGGAATCTTTCCGATGACTTTCAGATTTCGGAGCGGACTGCAAGTCAGTTGCAATGGTGGTTCAGGAACCAGGATTGGGTCAACAGCAGATCCCTCTCCCTTCCCCAACCTGAGTTCACAGTAGTGACGGATGCCTCACTCCTGGGTTGGGGCAGCCATATGGGAATGGCGGAGATCAAAGACCTCTGGTGTATGGCGGAGTCCAGGCACCACATCAACCCTCTGGAGCTCCGGGCGATTTGTCTTGCACTGAAAGCATTCCTTTCTGTGAAAGGAAGAGTGGTGCAGGTGTTCACGGACAACACCACTGCCATGTGGGACTGCAAAAAACAGGGCAGGGTGGGGTTGTGGACCCTATGTCAAGAGGCTCTTCGCCTTTAGACATGGCTGGTACATCAGCGCATATCTCTGGTGGTTCAACGCCTAACAGGTTCACTGAACGTCAGGACGGACAAACTCAGCCGCCAGTGCATGATGGATCACAAATGGCATCTTCACTCGAAGGTGGGGCTAGGTCTCTTTCAGTAGTGGGGAGAGCCTTGGTTAGATCTATTCGCCACCGAAGAGAACGCTCAATGTCAGCAGTTCTGCGTGTTAGAGTTTCCAAGGCTGCTTTCGCTCGGCGACCCTTTTCGTTGCGAGTGGAGTTGTGGCCTCCTGTATCACTTCTGCCAAGATTGCTGAAGAAGATCAAACGTGATCAGTCCCAAGTCTGGTACCCCGAGCCCTTGAGCATGGCCAACGATCCTATTTTTAACAGATTTTTGAAGTGCATTACTCTTCTCTTTCCTCCTTCCCCTTTCGTAACGCCCTAGTGGGAGTTGAATCTTGTCCTCACTTATCTTATGTTTGCTCCCTTTGAGCGCCTACATAATTGTCCTCTTCGCCTCCTTAGAAGACTAGTTTTTTTGCTTGCCATCACCTCTGCTTGCAGGATGAGTGAGCTTCAGGCTTATCCTCCAGACCTCCCTTTCTTGCTGTCCATCCAAACAAAGTAGTCCTCCGTGTAAGCCCTCTTTTCTGCCCAAAGTGATTGCCTCTTTCCACATAGGTCTGACCATCAGATTACCTACCTTCTTCCCACCTCTGCTGTGTTTTTCTCTGCCAGGCGCACAACATATAGACTGTTCACACACTTTCTGTAGTATGCTTCGTTCTGGGCAGATAAACTCTAATCCCCACTCTACTTCTATCCTCGTGTTAGTGCAGCCCGATGTAAACAGTAATTGTAATGTATTTAGATTTACATAACACTTACTACCCCATACGAACTTTGAAGCGCTTTTTCGACAAGTAGCACGCTACTCCAGCATCCAAAAATGATTATTGGTGAATTAGTATAGGGAAATATAAAATGTATATGAGAGCTGGACATGTTGGTCTGTTAGTTGGATTAAAAAAGATTGTGGTTTTTCGGCGAGTAGCATGCTACTCCAGATCCCAACAAGATGAATAGACAGATCAATTATGGTGGGGAGGTTGTTTTATTGTATACACACAACTGTACAAAAATTAATACAATTCTGTTGTAAAGTTGTATCCAAGAGGCAAGTATAGTCTCTGATAATAATGTATACAATACTGATAAGTTTTAAGTGGGCTTGCCATCAAGACTGATGCCCCGTAATGTTGATGCAAAATCATCTGTGCTGGACTATCTTAGACTCTTGTTGAATTGTACCATCCACCTTGTGGGTACTGCTATTCATATCAGGTCCACGTTGTAGGCAGACACAAACGCCTAAATTGTACACTATTTATATTAAGCATAATGTAAGTGAGCAGGTGACAGTAACCACTGTACGAGCTGTATTAGGTGCTTAGAAGTAGAGTGACATAGAGGGCGATAAACACTCCACTAAATCTTTTTTTATTGATAAAAGTCCTCATAAGACCATACAATTCAATACCATGTACAAATAGCCCATTGGGGAACAGTTCAGGCATTATCTGGGGATTACACATCCGAGAAACACAAGTGTCTTTCATGAATACAAATTGACTACTCCTCCAAGGACTGCACTGTATTATTGACACGGGCGAAAAGGCAAACAAGCAGTCAGGAGGCGCACTGATTGTATACCCCCCACCTGACAGGATGGTGATAGACCCCAACCACCTGCAGGGGAAACGTGCCACCTCACTTAATAGCTGCCAAACGCTTTACTATGTAAGCAGACTGGTGGTTTACAACTGCGCCTACGTTGGGGCACCACATGTTTTTTCCATCATAATCTGGTGTACTCCCCCTGTGTGGGATGATAGCTCCCACTGAAAACTGCACCGTTGTGTAGTCTGGGACAGTGCACCTTCCATGTAATTCTGAACTGGGCCTTTAAATACGGTACTATTTTGTGTGCCTATTTAATTCAGGTATACAAAGAATGTGGTACTACTTGTATACTAGGGTAGGACAAGGAAGATTGAATTTCTATGATGACAGAAATGTTTTTGTCAAAGTGCTTTATGCCCTAAACACTCCCCCGTACCCTGAACATAATGAGATTACGTAGAATACACCTCTGCGTGCCTAATGCTGCCATTTGCATTTCAAGACCAGTGATTAATGTGGCTTTATCAAGTTTAAAGCCATTCGGCGTTTCCGACCTGTCTGATACTTGCATATGGAAAATATGGGTCATTTGAACCGAAAGATAGATAAACATATTCATAGGTCACGATTTATGCCTGCATCTAATATAAAACTGTAAATTAGGAGAGGTGATAAGTGAGAAGTTAAAGGCAGCTGCTAATCGAGCTGCATTTGTATATAGGCCTTCCTATATTATGAGATCTATTCCTGCTTCAGTCTTAATTGTAATGAATACTTTAATACCCAGGCATGAAGTCATCGTCGAGCTGTTTAGATAATCCACCTGTCTCGCCACCACTTCCCCACTGCATCCTTAACCAGTGGCCTGGCCAGGGTGCCCTGGGCCCCAAGGCAAGAAAGGAAATGTGACCCCTGCCCTCTGTTTGGACTGTGGAAAACAGCAATAATCATTGTTCTGTGGGCCCCCCAGGCCTCCGTTTGAACTGTAACAAACAGCAGTTATACGGGTTCAGTGGGCCTTTAAGGCATCTGGGACCTGGTGCCACTGCACCTGCTGCACCAATGGGAAGCTGAGCCCCTGCCCTTAACAGCTTCTTTTCTAGCCCCACTGGAGAACCGAAACAGCCAAGTACTGATATGGCCATATATGCAGGCATGCAGCCTCCTCTTCTACTGAAGGGATTTAAGTCGCATGAAAGCAGCATGCGGGAAACAACGATTTTCTGAGGTAAAGTCAACCAACAGCTCGTCTGTTCCAACCTGAATCCATTTAAAACCAGGGACGAAAAAATGGTTCATCGTCATCCCTTGCTTATCAGAAGGGTAAAACAGATTCATCTAACATTACAGTGTACCACATAACAAATTGTGATTCTGTTTACAAATTAAAACTAGCATGCATATTGAAAGGGCAGCCTTTGGCCAAAATAGCCATTTTCCCTACCGATACTTTTAACACATCTTATTCAAAAAATGCTAATTGCATTGTCATCCGGAAATAGTCATTAGCGCCTACTCATAACCAAATGCCACTTAGAATTGTCTTTCACTTCAAGCTTTCAAAGGTAAATTGATATAAAAGCAGTATTGAATTTTTTGACATTGTGTACTCTTACCAAAATTTAGAGCATCAATTTTATATGACACGCCATAGAAAAAAGGAGTTGTTTATATATACTAAACCTTCAGAAACGTTTGATTAACCAGTTATAAAGTCACGTCTAGCTTAGTTAGTTTATAGTCTTCTTTTTTTTAATAGTAATTATTTCACATTGTTACTGGATCTGCATGGCTAAACACTTATAAGGTCCCAAAGGCGAGACCTATTGGCTATGACTATGCTTGTTATTGATTGAGTACATTGAGCAGCAGCACTTTTGATTAGGTCCTGAAGAATGCCGCAAACACCTATTTGGAGGGTTAATAGGCTGAAACATGGAGAAGTGTGGCTCAATGATTAGAGCGGCAGACCCTGATGCAAAGGTCTAGCCCGGGACCAGGGTTCAATTCCCCGCCTCGGCGGTTCTTGGGCTCAAAATTCCACGGACCTGATAATTCTGCCTCAGTGCCTATTCCAATCATGGAGTCCCACTCTGCAACTCTGGGCAATAGCTTGCTTAATCTCCACAACGGCCCCCACAACGCTAAGGATGCCTGGCCTCCACCTTGGGGATGCCCAGAAGTGGACGCCTCACAGGGAAAGCCATGATGGGTTCCACAGCGGTATTCGTACAAGCGCCTTGAGACCCTTGCGGGTGAGTAGTGCGCTATACAAGTATCAATTTACATTTACATTTAAACATGTTGACCTCTTATTGACTCTAACAGTGCATATATATTTCTCCTACAGTGTCCTTGTTTTTAATCCTGGCCCAGGGGCGTACAAATAATGGAAACCGCATACCCTTTAGCAAGTTTTAACTTTTAACTTCTGCTGCCCCCACTACCCTGAGCTCATTATTGTGATATTTAGTATACCTTTCTCCATAACAAAATATGCCTGAACTCCTCCCTCTCAGTGAGTGGGTTGTTTCATGGTGCAAAGAGATTCCCAATAAGGAAGCGTGCCAACTATGGTGGGTGAGGGAAATCATCCTTTTAAAGGGATATTTCATCTTAGCTAGGTCTTCATTTGCAACAGTAATCATCATAGACCCAAGGGTTTCTTGATTGTGGTAGAAATGCATTTTAACACCTTCATTGTTCGTTCAAGCACAGACCATTGCATGAAATGTTGTGATCTATGTAGGGAAAATACTCTGTGCACTGACAAAATGTGTTAAAAAGACAAAAAGTTGATAATCGCATTTAATAACTTCTCAAACCTGGATTTATCTAGAAGAGAAGTCTGTTAATTCTATCATATTTTTGATACCACAAGGTAGAAGAAATTAGGGGATCTTTATCTGATATCTTTATCAGTAAATTATTGAACATAAACTTTTCCAAGTATTATTACTAAAGATTAAGAAATTGGTCTTTTCTAAACTAACCCCAGTGCGTATGACTACAATAACCACCTCTCTCAAATCAATATTGTGCTTGTTTTAGTGAGAAAGCTAAATGATCTAGGAGAAACCGGAAACTGGCGTCAGTATTTTTCTTAGGAAGCTTCAAGTTAGAGAGTGAAAACCCTTTTAAGAATACCCCAAACATTGTGATAAAGATAGATAAGCAAAGCTCTCGCAACCACAACTTAGTATAATCAAAGACAGAAAAACGTCTCAACAAAGTAAGTGACAGTTCAGTAATAAACAACAGCAGATCCTTGTGTCTTTTTGTCTTTATCCTTCAGGAAGGTTGTTTATTTGATCCACATTCAGCCGACACGTGTTTCGTCGTGTTAGAGTTGAGTCAACACGACTCTTCAGGGCTAGTGGTGTGACCCACTGGTCAGTAGGTCGGACTTAATGGACACTTTAGCTTCGGGTGGATAGTTCAGTATATGAAGTTAATGAACCTCGGAATATAGGCAATGATTCTCCGCTCTGAGTTTAGAGCAATTAGTTTTTCCTCTGTGTCTAAGAACTCCAAACCAAGTATGGTGGATGTACGCAAAGGAGTACTGGATACGTGTGTGTACCAAGCCGTACCGGGAGGGGATCCAAATTAAAGGTTTACAGAAAGTAGTTACGGTTCGATCCCTCTGTGGATTGCGAACAAAGTTGCGGTATCCCTCCTCTGTGTGTTCCCGGTCGCCGTGTTTCGAAACACCACTAGCCCTGAAGAGTCGTGTTGACTCAACTCTAACACGACAAAACACGTGTCGGCTGAATGTGGATCAAATAAACAACCTACCTGAAGGATAAAGACAAAAAGACACAAGGATCTGCTGTTGTTTATTACTGAACTGTCACTTACTTTGTTGAGACGTTTTTCTGTCTTTGATTATACTAAGTTGTGGTTGCGAGAGCTTTGCTTATCTAGGTTTGAGAGAGTCTCTTGATTTTCTAATTGAACGGTTAAGGGCTTCTCCGTTCGCTCTTTACGCACCACACCCTTACTTGTGTTTAAATAACCTTTTAACGTTTACTTCAGGTAAGAGCGCCCTACATCCTCTGAGAGCCTAAAAAACCCTTCATGGTGAGCCATAATTGTGATAAAGATATTTCAATATGTTTGACAAAAAGAATAGGTACATTTCATGACAATATTGAAAGGGGAACTAAAAGGAACAAATATTTACACAACATTACAAAAATATTAGAGACTAAGTTTCAGCAATATAGGAAATACTGAGGTTCATGTACTAATAATCCATTTGGTAGAAAGTGGTTGCTTGTAGAGTCAGCACACCATTTTGTCTGTGATAGCTTTTAAATAAAGGCATTTTTAATGCACCCCATTTTACTTTCAGATTCACAAATGTCCCCTTGGGTTACTACCTCCTGTTACTGTATTTCAGTCCACATATGGTTTCAAAACTCAATACATACCTTAACAATGTATTAAATATTCAGAAGGGAAACTATTAACATTCCCCTTCCAAATTCTGAATTGGTAAATGGGCTTAGTACATTTCAAAAAGGGGTTTAGCATTTGCAAACTCTGTGAATTACTGAACCAGTGGATTTTTTTAACAATAAAACATGAGGCCATTTTGCTCAATTCCCTCCAAATTAAGTTTGCTAATAATGTTAGTTGGATGATAACCTGTGCATGTAGCTATTTAGTGTTAATGTTGCTTCAGATCAAATAAAAACCATCACACATAACTCTTACACAATATTTAAAGACAGAATTTCGGACATCCAGCGTTAATGTTTTGTTAAATATAATTGCAAATGTCACTTAAACAGGAAAGCAGCTAAAGCAGTTTCTGGACATAAAATAGGATGTAATCATAATCTTTAGATACATTTTCTGAGTTTCAGGAACAATGTGTGTCTTCTGGGTTTACTCCAAACCACTATAATAAACATATTCAATGATTTTAGATTTGATCTGTTTGTACTGGTTTATATTGCAGACAATAATTTAGATGTAGACCAAGGATCAATTCCACCCTTGGCTTTTAAAATCTACTTATCAATGATCTCTATTAGTGTTATCGCAACTAAAACTGTACTAGAACTGATCTGAGAGATGGACCTTCAAGTATTATGCTCAGTCAATTTATTGAACAAACTATGGAGTTAAAATCTGAATAGATTAGATCTACAAGCATTGCCTGACCACTGTATTTTACATCAATAGATTACTTCTCAGCACGTTTTCTCTAAGTACAATTCAGTCATCTTCTATTTTTCGGTGAGCTCGTGCTGGGTCTGTTAGAACTCTTTCAAAAATATGACATTTAAATGTCCAAAAAATCAGGAATTCTAGTTTCAAGCCTGGTCAAACCTTAATGAATGCTACACCAAAATATACCCTTGTGTTCCTACAGTTTATTGTGCACCATGATTCAGAAATGGCATGTTTTCGCTTTCGGAGGTAACATTCGAAATATATTTATTGTTGTTGCCAGCCGAAACATTATTACTAATTGGGAAGATAACAACAAGTGATCTTGTGATGCTTGCTGGAATGGGAAGTGTTTAATCAAAAAGTGGATGGAATTCAAGTTTAGGACACAATTTTACAAAAGTGCATGGATGTTGTATATATTTCAAATTGGTGATCTCCAAAATGGCCTAAATCAATAAATTGAATTGAAATTCAAGTTTATCATTTGAATCCTACTATTGGAAAATATGTGATTTTGAACCCCATGAGGTGGTTCCTTTCCAGAAAGCATTCAGGTTGTAATCATGAGTCAAATAATGCTGAGGAGGTTAAAATATTCAAATTGAATTCTAATTACATATGAAATGTTCATTGTTCAATATATTTCTCTTAGTATTTTAATGTGAGGACTTTAATGCTTAAGCAAAATAATTAGTATTTGTTTTTCTATATGTAGGAAGCATTACATTAATAAAATCACTGTATCCTACCTTCTTTGTTTCCTTTCCTGTTCTTTATGAACTTTTCTATTGTTGAACTTTAAAGATTGCCCGAATTTAGGAATTGTGTTCTACATAACTTTGCTGTGTTACAGTATGTTGATTTTTATGTACTACTTTTGTCTCTTATGTGTATGGCAAATTATGTTTTGTTTTGCTTTAATAATGGGCTTATGTTTATTAGGTTTTATTATTCAATAACATGTTTCAAAAACAACAAATAGTAGTTGATATGTATTTACAACTGTAGCATTTTTATTGTATGGGCAGTTTCAAAGCGGCCAAATATATGGTCTGTGGGATGACGGAGGACCACATTGGCATCAGCAGGGAGAGGTTTGGGCAGGTGATTAGGGGTACATGTAAGGTTGGAAGTAGGGGGAACAAAGCATGTACATTGTGTGGACTGTGACTCCTGGAGTACTTGTGAGGGATACCATGCTACCCTGTAAATGAATCCCCTAGTGATTATTATCAACAAACTTTATTCGGTTTTATAAAAGAAAAACATCTTCCAAGTTACAGATAGACAAATATAATATGTCCAAGTTAATCAGAACACTAGATAAAATCTTGAACTGGTGTAGAATCTTCAACAGCTCTGACGGGCCAGAAATGTCATAATTAGTTCTGTCCCAAGCTATACTCCCTGGTATAGGAACGGCTGTGATGTTCACTGATGACAAGTCTCTTTGTTCACGATGGGATGATTTGTGTGGCTTGAGAAGAAAGTTGATGTTCTTACTTGCTGTGTCCATTTTGACATATCTTCCATTTATCAGCATTCCCAAAGTTATTACCAGAGTCAACCAAAGTAGAAGAAAAAGCTCACCCAACACAATCCAAAGTTCAATCCATGGTGAAACCAAATAGGTCTTTTCCAGGTGATGAAAAAGGTCTGTTGCTTGTTCTTTCAAAGTTCTTTTTACTGGCGCAGTTTTAGGTTCGCGTGGATCCTTGGAAAATGTATTAAAGTTAATGAAATAGCCAGAGGCAGTTCTGTCAATTGTTGGGATTGCATCGGGATTCGTTGAAATCGCTGGAACCTCAGGGTTACTTGTAACATTTGTGTAGTCAGATGCTACTACATTGTAGACAGGCGTTTCTTGACGAACTGTTATTTGGGTTTCAAGAGGTACAAGTTCCATAGCTTTGTTGTTTAGTCCTTCATTTCGCACTGCAGATTCTTCAAAGGTGATGAGTCTCTCAGTTTGAACCTCTTAGATAGTAGCCAGAGCTGGGCGTCTGCTATATTGGCGGAGTCCACTTGGCCTACAGCTTATCATCGGCCACATGAGGTGGTTTGACCAGGTTGATAGACACAAACCTGTTCTCCTTTTTTCCAGCAGGGGGCGGCAGTAATACTGTTCTTGATCTATGGATTGCTAGGACAGGTACTGGTTGTCAGTAAGAAGGCCCAAATACCTTCTTGTTCGCGATCTTTTCTCTGACCAGATCACCAAGCTTTGGGATCCAGACAGGCCTTGCTTGGAAGGTTGGTTTCTCTTCAATGGTGGTTGGCTTCGTGAACACATTACTTTGTTTCGTTCTTATTTTATTTAAGTAAAGTAAGACAGCCAAACGATCTTTGATATCAAAGAGTTTTTGGTGTACCAATCGAGGTCCGCTACTAACATTCTGGTCCCAAAAAGGACTTCATATGGACTGATACCTCCCAGAGAACTTCTTGGCAGATTGTTAAGACTACGTTGGACACTTATTAGAAGTTTGACCCACCCGTCACCCGAACCTAATACCCTAGCTGTTATAGATTGCTTTATGTCCCGTTTTTTTCTCTCCTCTACCGAATTTCCCTCAGGATAGAATGGACTAGAGTACCGCAATGCAACGCCCAGATTGGCCATGGCCTCCTTGTAAGCTCGAGAGCTAAGCGCAGGACCCTGGTCAGAATGTAGCGTGCCGATAAAGACTCGCAAATCTTTTATAACAGTTCGAGCGTCAACCGAGCGCTGAGGCCAGATCCAAATGAATCTTGAACACAAATCCACTGCGATCATGATATATTTATAATTGCCATCCCTCTGTAAGGGACCGCAGTGATCCAGGTAAACGCAAGCTAATGGTTTATCTGAAATCAACAGGGGCGTCTGCGCAGGACATTTCACAGTAGAGACTTTCATCTTTTGGCATATTTCACATTCCAAAACATAGTGTTCGAGGCATATGAGCTGCAGATAATACACTGTGCATTATATCGCCACCTGGTGTTGGGCTCGGATGATTGCATGTTGTTGTCGTCTTGGAAGAATTATTTTGTAGTCACGATATAGGTGACTCCTCCCTTGGACGATAGTGCGCATGGGCATCGGCTCCATCCTTAGATTGTTCTTTTCCACCACTGGGTTCGGATGAACTTTTTCCGCTTCGAAGCGCAAAAACTTATTTAAACTTCACCTAACTACCTTCGACATCGACTAACATCGTTTTCGACTCCATCAGCTCGATTCCGGTCATCGACGCTGGCCATTGGGCCTATCCACGCCTTGAGGCCTACACCTTATGGAAAGAACGCCATTCAAGAAATGCCCCGTGTGTGGAGCAAAGTTTCCATGCAGTGACCACCACGAGGTATGTAACCTGTGCTTATCGCCAGAATGCGATGAATCCAGCTGTTCAGCCTGCGCGTCCTTTTGATCCAAGAAAACCATCCGAGATCGTAGGGCCCGTCGACACGACATGCAGAGATCAGCTCCGGAACAGGTGGATATCTTCGACGAGGAGGTTCTGCTCGTTCCCGAAGAGGTTTCCGATGATCTCCAAATCGTCGTATCAGAGGCAGACAACTCAGACTACTCCATACCATCGGGTCAGCGCGTGAGTACTACTGCCCATGCACCACACACAGCACCCAAACCTAAGGCAAAGGGCAACACTCTGCCTCCTGGGCCCAGTCGAGACCGAAAAATCACTTCGAGCCCGGATCAGAAGAAAATAAGTAAGCCTTCCGGCAGCTCCTTACCGAGCAAGCCGAACGTGTCGATCCCACCAGCTCCATCGGCACCGAAACCGAAAGAAGTCTCGGCTCCGTCGACTTCTAAAGACAAAGGTGCGAAGCCAGCATCCCAAAGCCTCGAAGCCGACGAGACCAGCTTCCACTCTGAAGCCATCACCTTCGGTATCGAAACTGACAAGGCCTGATTCCGATGCACCCAAGCACTCAAAACAGCCTACCACACCGAAAACAACACATTCGGTGCCGAAAACTATGCCAAAGGACACTGAAACACCTCCTAAGGCTAAAGAAAAGCAGCAACCTCGTTCGGATCCGAAAAAATTGTCGCCGACAAAGGTTACACAAGGAGAAGAACTTTTCCATGGCAGCTCTACATGCCAGGAAAGATGCATACTGGTAAGTAGCATTTTCCTTCTGGTTTGTTTCCTCATGCGCGGCCACCAGTATCTCTGCTTTAATAATGACACTGTGGCGGAAACACCTGCATGTGCAGAGGCGAGCCCGTCATGTGCTGCTGAAGATTAGTCCTAATCTATGTTTCATGTTTGGAATGACTCTATCCCCCACTTCAGGGATTTGAGCAAACGGAACATTGTTCGCATCAGTTATGTATGAGTATTTGAGTGGAAACCCTTTTGGTAATGTTTACCACTGTCTTTGCTTGAAGCATTGACAGCCAACATTATTTTGCCATTTATTTTTGTTTTTGAACGAGTGATTGCAGCTACGGAAGCCGGTTGCACAGCTGCCTACGGGCTTCATCAGCCAATAAATTCCCTGCAACGTGAACGCCATCACATGAGTGATTTGTAGTTCTTGTCGTAACTGAACTACTTGTTCCCAAAGCAACTTATGCTTAATTGTGCCACCCTTTGCATCTTTGTAACTGTTTTGAATCCAGTTTTGGAAGTATTCATTTTAAGATTGAACACAATAATGCGAATCGCACACTATGAGTTTGGGGAATTCGCGGTCCGTATTCTCAAGCGCCATCTTGAATGCTTGTAGTTCAGCTCGCTGAGCTGTACAATCTCCTAGAGATTGAGTTTTAGTGACCATTGGTCAGAATTTGCCATCGCGCCAACAACCTTTAACAATCGCGCAGGCCGCACTATAGGATTGTTTACCCTCCGTAGCGGGTTGAGCTGATCCGTCACTAAAAATGATACATTCATACTGTTCTAGTGGCAGAATTTCAGTAGGCAGAGGACATTCTTATTCGTATTGTAAAAATGCTTGTGTTTTCAAATAAGGCTCAAAAACATAGACAACGTCTGTCGCAGCAAGAGAAATAACCCATTGTATCCATCTCAGATGTAAAGCTTTAGGAATGCTCGCTTTTGTCACTGCCTCTAAGGCAGGTACAGGTGTAACGACCATAATGCGCTTACTCTGTACTATGGCCCTCTCTATCGCTACAGCAGTTTGAACAGCTGTCAGAATTTTTTCTGTAGAAGTGAATTTCATTTCTGCTTGTGTGTACAAATGTGATTTGTAAGCTATTTGTACTTTTTCACCTTCGTTAAAAGTTAAGTACGTGAATCCGCATTGTCCTGGAATGATTCGGATCACTAAGTTGCGTATGTTTACACGTTTGCAAATGTTTTGTCACTAACATCTCTGTTTGCAATGAACGCAAAATTTCAGTGTGTTTTTGTGTCTGTTAACTGTTTTAAAATCAGGTTTAATTAATGCGTAGAGAGGTTTTACCCTTTCTGCGTAATTTAGAATGTAAGTTCTTCCGAAATTCAGGGAACCTAGAATCGACTGTAAGTTTGTGTATAAGTATATTTAATAGTGTTCTATTGATCTTTGTAAGCATGTATGAGTGAATCTATAGGTAAGTGTTTAGATGTATGTGTAGATGTAGGAATCACTGAGTGGGTTTTTAGAAACTTGTATTGGTGTGCCAATGGTTTCAAATATGGTACTCTATATTTTATGAGTGTTGAAAGGTTATACTAGTGTATGATGAGATGTATCGGATTGTCACATAGATGATGTCATCAGTGATGTCATCTGTGATGTCATTTGAGATGTCATCAGTGATGTCACCAGTGATGTCACTGACCATGTCATGAATTATGTAATATGTGACATCATCAGCAGTGTATTGCGGGTGAGCCAGTTATAGTTAGTACAACTAACTATAACGGAGGAATTTCAATGGTTTTGTACGAGTGAAATGTCCTGCTAACTATAATACCCCTAAAACCTATGGTTTTTTCAGTGAATTTATAAGGTTTTTTAAATGCTAATTCCTAACTATAACATGTCTTAAACCTATGGTTTTTCCAGTGAATTTCAAAGGTTTTGTAAATGACATTTTGTAATGTATTAATTGTTATATTTATTTTGTTGATACTGATTTACTACATTTTTTTTATGATTTATTTTTAGATATTTTATTTTTTTAATTACATTATAATTACATTATACATTACATTACAAAATATACTTTCTCAGAATGAATTACTTTAGTTTAAATACTTTGCAAATAGGCAATAGACTTTTAAGTACAGTAGTAACA
Organism: Lissotriton vulgaris; assembly: GCF_964263255.1. NCBI lineage: Eukaryota > Metazoa > Chordata > Amphibia > Caudata > Salamandridae > Lissotriton > Lissotriton vulgaris. Next base: position 183,640 of record NW_028249480.1, read on the forward strand.
GTTGTTGCAAAGGGCAAAACAATTTCAAACACAAAGCAACATTGAGCTCAATGGGAATTTCAAGCTAAATGCAATTAGTTACTTTATGGATTACTTTTCTAACCACAGGACTGGATCCTAGATTCAGTCCTTGAACATCTCCTGTAAACAGTTGAGTGAAAGCGTTTTGGTTACAGTAGTGATTTTTAAGGAATAATATTGTATTTTAAAAGTTGACAACTTTTTCACATGGAATCACCAATGTTATCCTATGGGAGGAAATTCACTTAGCAGATAAGTAGTGTTATTGTTACTTTTTCTTACTCAGTGGTGGATCCTGGATCCAGCACTGGTTCATCTCCTGTAAACAGTTAAAAGAATGCGTTTAAGTCATACAGGCGATTTTTAAGGAATATTTGAAGTTTGTGAAATTCGACACTTAGAAACATTTCTGGTGAAAACCAGACAATGGATTCCTATGGAAGGAAATACAAGTTACTGGTAAGTACGGTTAGGATTATTTTTCAGTGTCAGTGCTGGGCTAAAAGATGCAGCACTGGGATCTCTCATGATAACAGGTGAGTAAATCGGACTTCGTTGTTCGGCTGATTTTAGGTGAATATTTTAAAGTTCCAAATCTCCACACTTAAAAGAATTTCCAAGTGAAACCAGTCAATATTAGCCTATGGAAGGAAATTCAAGTTACTGGTAAGTATGGTTAGAATTACTTTTCAGGATCAGTACTGGGCTCAAAGATGCAGCACTGAGGTCTCTCCTGATAACAGGTGAGTGAATCGGAATTCGTGGTTCGGCTGATTTTACATGAGTATTTTAAAGTTCCAAAACTCCACACTTAGAAGAATTTCCAAATGAAACCAGTCATTGTTAGCCTATGGAAGGAAATTCAAGTTACTGGTAAGTACGGTTAGGGTTACTTTTCAGGATCAGTACTGGGCTTAAAGATGCAGCACTGAGGTATCTCCTGATAACAAGTGAGTAAATCGGAATTCGTAGTTCGGCTGATTTTACTTCGGTCCACTATATATAGATCCACTTTCCTACACCATCCCCTCCCTTCACCACTGTGCAAGCACGGCCTGTGGCCATTTTAATTTGGGAGATTAAGTTCATTTGAATCCTTAGGGTCCCTAGAGTCCAACTAGCCCACTAGGTTCCTCCAGTAAGCGCCACAGAGCTGCAGTGCAGAGAGGTGTAAAAAGTGGCACGGCCTGGACCACCTCTCTGCAACGCACCTGGTGGGCTAGTTACCCCCTGGGGCTCTCAGGATTGAAGGGAAATTATTTCCCCAACATAAAACGAACCACATGGCGTGTTTGCACACGTCACCTCAGGCCCCGTCCCCTCCCTTCCCCAATGTGTAAACACACCTTGGGCCATTTTAACTTGGGAGATTAAGTCCCCTTGAATCCTGAGCGTCCTTAGGGGCAAATTGGCCCACTAGGTATCTCCAGTAAGCGCCATTGCAGAAAGGTGTAAAAAGGGGCATGGCCTGCACTACCTCTCTGCAACGCAGCCAAGTGGCGCTTACTGGAAGCACCTGGTGGGCTAGTTATCCCCTGGGGCTCCCAGGATTGAAGGGGAATTATTTCCTCAACATAAAACACTTCACCAGGTGTGTTTGCACACGTCACCTCAGGACCCGTCCCCTCCCTTCCCCACTGTGTAAAGGCGCCCTGTAGCCGTTCTAAGTTGAGACATTAAGTCCCCTTGAACCCTAAGGGTCCCAAGGGTCAAACTAGCCCACTAGGTACCTCCAGTCAGCGCCATAGAGCTGCGTTCCAGAGAGGTGTAAAAAGGGGCGCGGCCTCTGAACACCTGTCTGCAACGCAGCTCCCTGGCGCATACTGCAGATATCTGTTGAGCTAGTTGGCCCTCAGGAGGCTGTGTTGCAGAGAGGTGTTCAGAGGTCATGCCCCTTTTTACAACACTCTGCAACGCAGCACCGTGGCGCTTACTGGAGGTACCTGGTGGGCTAGTTGGCACCCAGGGACCCTCAGGATTGACGAGGAATTAATTTCATTACTTAAACCGCGCCACAGGGTGTGTTTGCGTACATGTTAACTCAGGCCCCCTTTCCCCACTGTGCAAACTCGCCCGTGGCGCGTTTTAAGTTGGGGAATTAACTCCCCTTCAATCCTGAGGGTCCCTGGGGTGGAACTGGCCCACCAGCTCCTTCCACTAAGCGCCACAGAGCTGCATGGGCCCCCTCCTGCAGCTTCTTTTAGCCCTTAGGGACCCCATCTCCTGGGGCTCTGCCTCGTTTTTTCACCACATTGTTGGGGAGTGGGGCCGCGTGGCCCCTCTCCCGGGCCACTTATGGCCCCGGGGACCCCATTCCCCGTGGCATGGCCACCTATTTTACATAATTTTACCAAGGATGGGGGCTGCGTGGCCCCACTCCTGAGGCTTCTTTTAGCCCAGGGACCCCATCCCCCGGGGCTCTGCCCCATTTTTTTTAGTTTTTTTGGCTTGGGCCACTTATGGCTCCGGGGACCTCATCCCCTGGGACCAGGCCTCTCATTGGGGACCGTGGGGTGGGGGGTCCCCAATCTCTCCACGGTCCCAGCCGGCTTCCGGCATCCTGCGGGAGCCAGGATTGCTTTTCCACATGGTGAGCTGCTGACATGCTGCTCTCCATGTGGAAAAGCAATCTGCTTTGCTTCATCGAAGTGAGAGCATGTTTCCTTGCTCTCGCTTCAATGAAGCAAAGCAGTTTTCAATGGCAGGGTGGGAACCACGAGGCTCCCACCCTGTCATTGCAAACTACAGTGTCCTGGGCGGTGGGCACCCCGGGACACTGCAGGAGCCGGCCCTGGGGGGTGGCGGTCCCCAGGGCCATTGAGGGCTCCAGGAGGGGGGCTGCGCTGCGTGGTCCCCCTCCTCACATTTTCAGAGCTCTGGTGGGTGGGGGCCCAGGGGCGGGGGGTCCATCATGAACACATGCCCTATAAAGATAAGAAACCTTTAACTTCAGAAGGAAAGCAGACGAGGCTGTCCAAGTGGGAGGACAGAAAAAGAGAAAAGTATACGTAATGGCGAATGCTTGTTCTTTGACTAATTTGAACCGTAGCTCTGCACTGTTCGTTTTCAGGCGTTATCAATCCCTTAAGGAGCGTCTGTATCCCACAACATGAATGGCATGGGCAAGCAGGGAGAGCACAAGGGGATATGCAGTGACTAAGGAAAGGAGAGACGTGCCAGAGAGTCATTGAAGGGTTCCTGATTCCTTTCCAGCAAAGGCATTGGAATACATCAATTAAGATGTTTCTGGGAGCAGCCGTCTCAACTTAAAGCTATTGGGGATAGTCACACAGAGGCTAATGCCATGGAGTGTCGCCCATACATGATCAATCACTTTCCAAGGACTAAAATGACAGGTGACGCTCTCCAGAGGTGCAGCCCCACTTCTCCCGCCCCTCACTAAGCCTCGCAGTTTACCACGCAAGTTTCGACAAATGTCAACACAGCAAAGGCTATAGAAACCAATTTCACTGGGTAAATATAGGATTTGAAACTGGTGAAGGAGCAGGTATGAGCCAATAAGGGGGAGCAGGAAGCCACCAGAGACGTAGCCAGAACCAACCTAAGGTGCCCCTGGGAGCACATCATAGGCTGGGAATCAAAAGATAGATAAATGTCACCGACAAAAGAGAGACAATATGAGGGTTGTGTATTTCAAGATGGAAACAAGGACACCAGGAGAAGAGACAGGCATTGAAACATCTCAGAAGACAGCCCATGGGATGGACATGCGAAGAAAGACCGAGGGACCAACATGTAATCCTAAAGCATCAACAAAGGCAAGGGCTGAGCTCAGGAACAGAAAAGGTAGGCAACAGACCACCCTTGGAAAAGCACTAGAGGCCCAGGCGAGAACCAGAGCATAATGACCTTCTATAGGTTGGCATGGTCTTATTGTGCTCCTCTATTTGCAAAGCCCCACATAATCACCAGACATCTGTTCCTGCATAAGCAACCTGACCCTAGAATCAGACACACAGTGCTCCCATCTATAGTGAGGCCTTGGAGTCAGCCACTTGCAGTCAGAATAGAGAGTACAAAAATATTGTAACGTGAATATCTACTACCACAATATGGTGAATGTTCTCTATACAGTGTTTTTTATGGGATAATATTTAAAACGGTACATGAGGCAGCAGCACTGTAGACTCGAGGTCACAACGAGGGAAGGCCTCTCTGCAGCACTAGGGCTCCTGGCCAAGGGGTGAGGGGAGTGCATGCACCAGCAGCCACAGTCTGCTGCTGAAACGGCAGCACTGTAGGCTCAAGGTCACAACGAGGGAAGGCCTCTCTGCAGCACTGGGGCTCCTGGCCAAGGGGTGAGGGAAGTGCATTCACCAGCAGCCACAGTCTGCTGCTGAGACAGCAGCACTGTAGGCTCAAGGTCACAACGAGGGAAGGCCTCTCTCAGCAGCACTAGGACTCCTGGCCAAGGGGTGAGGGAAGTGCATGCACCAGCAGCCACAGTCTGCTGCTGAGACAGCAGAACTGTAGACTCATGGTCACAACAAGGGAAGGCCTCTCTCAGCAGCACTAGGGCTCCTGGCCAAGGGGTTAGGGAAGTGCATGCACCAGCAGCCACAGTCTGCTGCTGAGACAGCAGCACTGTAGGCTCAAGGTCACAACGAGGGAAGGCCTCTCTCAGCAGCACTAGGGCTCCTGGCCAAGGGGTTAGGGAAGTGCATGCACCAGCAGCCACAGTCTGCTGCTGAGACAGCAGCACTGTAGGCTCAAGGTCACAACGAGGGAAGGCCTCTCAGCAGCACTAGGGCTCCTGGCCAAGGCGTTAGGGGAGTGCATGCACCAGCAGCCACAGTCTGCTGCTGAGACAGCAGAACTGTAGGCACAAGGTCACAACGAGGGAAGGCCTCTCTCAGCAGCACTAGGGCTCCTGGCCAAGGGGTGAGGGAAGTGCATGCACCAGCAGCCACAGTCTGCTGCTGAAACAGCAGAACTGTAGGCTCAAGGTCACAACGAGGGAAGGCCTCTCAGCAGCACTAGGGCTCCTGGCCAAGGGGTGAGGGAAGTGCATGCACCAGCAGCCACAGTCTGCTGCTGAGACAGCAGCACTGTAGGCTCAAGGTCACAATGAGGGAAGGCCTCTCTCAGCAGCACTAGGACTTCTGGCCAAGGGGTTAGGGAAGTGCATGCACCAGCAGCCACAGTATACTGCTGAAACAGCAGCACTGTAGGCTCAAGGTCACAACGAGGGAAGGCCTCTCTCAGCAGCACTAGGGCTCCTTGCCAAGGGGTGAGGGGAGTGCATGCACCAGCAGCCACAGTCTGCTGCTGAGACAGCAGCACTGTAGGCTCAAGGTCACAACGAGGGAAGGCCTCTCTGCAGCACTGGGGCTCCTGGCCAAGGGGTGAGGGAAGTGCATGCACCAGCAGCCACAGTCTGCTGCTGAGACAGAAGCACTGTAGGCTCAAGGTCACAACGAGGGAAGGCCTCTCTCAGCAGCACTAGGGCTCCTTGCCAAGGGGTTAGGGGAGTGCATGCACCAGCAGCCACAGTCTGTTGCTGAGACAGAAGCACTGTAGGCTCAAGGTCACAACGAGGGAAGGCCTCTCTGCAGCACTAGGGCTCCTGGCCAAGGCGTTAGGGGAGTGCATGCACCAGCAGCCACAGTCTGCTGCTGAGACAGCAGAACTGTAGGCACAAGGTCACAACGAGGGAAGGCCTCTCTCAGCAGCACTAGGGCTCCTGGCCAAGGGGTTAGGGAAGTGCATGCACCAGCAGCCACAGTCTGCTGCTGAGACAGCAGCACTGTAGGCTCAAGGTCACAACGAGGGAAGGCCTCTCTGCAGCACTGGGGCTCCTGGCCAAGGGGTTAGGGGAGTGCATTCACCAGCAGCCACAGTCTGCTGCTGAGACAGAAGCACTGTAGGCTCAAGGTCACAACGAGGGAAGGCCTCTCTCAGCAGCACTAGGGCTCCTTGCCAAGGGGTTAGGGGAGTGCATGCACCAGCAGCCACAGTCTGTTGCTGAGACAGCAGCACTGTAGACTCAAGGTCACAACGAGGGAAGGCCTCTCTCAGCAGCACTAGGGCTCCTTGCCAAGGGGTTAGGGGAGTGCATGCACCAGCAGCCACAGTCTGTTGCTGAGACAGAAGCACTGTAGGCTCAAGGTCACAACGGGGGAAGGCCTCTCTGCAGCACTGGGGCTCCTGGCCAAGGGGTTAGGGGAGTGCATGCACCAGCAGCCACAGTCTGTTGCTGAGACAGCAGCACTGTAGACTCGAGGTCACAACGAGGGAAGGCCTCTCTCAGCAGCACTAGGGCTCCTTGCCAAGGGGTTAGGGGAGTGCATGCACCAGCAGCCACAGTCTGCTGCTGAAACAGCAGAACTGTAGGCTCAAGGTCACAACGAGGGAAGGCCTCTCTCAGCAGCACTAGGGCTCCTGGCCAAGGGGTGAGGGAAGTGCATGCACCAGCAGCCACAGTCTGCTGCTGAAACGGCAGCACTGTAGGCTCAAGGTCACAACGAGGGAAGGCCTCTCTCAGCAGCACTAGGGCTCCTGGCCAAGGGGTGAGGGAAGTGCATGCACCAGCAGCCACAGTCTGCTGCTGAAACAGCAGAACTGTAGGCTCAAGGTCACAACGAGGGAAGGCCTCTCTGCAGCACTAGGGCTCCTGGCCAAGGGGTGAGGGAAGTGCATGCACCAGCAGCCACAGTCTGCTGCTGAGACAGCAGCACTGTAGGCTCAAGGTCACAATGAGGGAAGGCCTCTCTCAGCAGCACTAGGACTTCTGGCCAAGGGGTTAGGGAAGTGCATGCACCAGCAGCCACAGTATACTGCTGAAACAGCAGCACTGTAGGCTCAAGGTCACAACGAGGGAAGGCCTCTCTCAGCAGCACTAGGACTCCTGGCCAAGGGGTTAGGGAAGTGCATGCACCAGCAGCCACAGTCTGCTGCTGAGACAGCAGCACTGTAGGCTCAAGGTCACAACGAGGGAAGGCCTCTCTCAGCAGCACTAGGACTTCTGGCCAAGGGGTGAGGGAAGTGCATGCACCAGCAGCCACAGTCTGCTGCTGAAACGGCAGCACTGTAGGCTCAAGGTCACAACGAGGGAAGGCCTCTCTGTAGCACTAGGGCTCCTGGCCAAGAGGTGAGGGGAGTGCATGCACCAGCAGCCACAGTCTGCTGCTGAGACAGCAGAACTGTAGGCTCAAGGTCACAACGAGGGAAGGCCTCTCTCAGCAGCACTAGGGCTCCTGGCCAAGGCGTTAGGGGAGTGCATGCACCAGCAGCCACAGTCTGCTGCTGAGACAGCAGGACTGTAGGCTCAAGGTCACAACGAGGGAAGGCCTCTCTCAGCAGCACTAGGGCTCCTGGCCAAGGGGTGAGGGGAGTGCATGCACCAGCAGCCACAGTCTGCTGCTGAAACAGCAGGACTGTAGGCACAAGGTCACAACGAGGGAAGGCCTCTCTCAGCAGTACTAGGGCTCCTGGCCAAGGGGTGAGGGAAGTGCATGCACCAGCAGCCACAGTATACTGCTGAAACAGCAGCACTGTAGGCTCAAGGTCACAACGAGGGAAGGCCTCTCTCAGCAGCACTAGGACTCCTGGCCAAGGGGTTAGGGAAGTGCATGCACCAGCAGCCACAGTCTGCTGCTGAAACAGCAGAACTGTAGGCTCAAGGTCACAACGAAGGAAGGCCTCTCTCAGCAGCACTAGGGCTCCTGGCCAAGGGGTTAGGGAAGTGCATGCACCAGCAGCCACAGTATGCTGCTGAGACGGCAGCACTGTAGGCTCAAGGTCACAACGAGGGAAGGCCTCTCTCAGCAGCACTAGGGCTCCTGGCCAAGGGGTTAGGGGAGTGCATGCACCAGCAGCCACAGTCTGCTGCTGAAACAGCAGAACTGTAGGCACAAGGTCACAATGAGGGAAGGCCTCTCTCAGCAGCACTAGGGCTCCTGGCCAAGGCGTTAGGGGAGTGCATGCACCAGCAGCCACAGTCTGCTGCTGAGACAGCAGAACTGTAGGCTCAAGGTCACAACGAGGGAAGGCCTCTCTCAGCAGCACTAGGGCTCCTGGCCAAGGGGTTAGGGGAGTGCATGCACCAGCAGCCACAGTCTGCTGCTGAAACAGCAGAACTGTAGGCACAAGGTCACAATGAGGGAAGGCCTCTCTGCAGCACTGGGGCTCCTGGCCAAGGGGTGAGGGAAGTGCATGCACCAGCAGCCACAGTCTGCTGCTGAGACAGCAGAACTGTAGGCTCAAGGTCACAACGAGGAAGGCCTCTCTCAGCAGCGCTGGGACTCCTGGCCAAGGGGTTCAGGGATTGCATGCACCGGTAGCCACAGTCTGTTGCTGAGACAGCAGCACCGTAGGCTCAAGGTCCCCAGAGAACACTCCCTGCCTCCACTCAAGTCACCCAGGACTCGGATGATGCGGGCATCGTCACTGGCCTCTTAAGCTGCTGCTCGCGAGCCTCATAGGGCACAGGAGGTCCATCCACCTGGCCTTGAAGGAATGGGCACACCTTCTTACCAAACATACACGTGAACCATCTACCAATCCCCACTGCCTTGGCATCTTTAGAAGTCTGGGCTGCACAGGCCTCGCACCTACAATGGATACAACTTTCCTTCATTGTCTTTATAGTTCAAATATTCCCCTCCGTCTGCCACGACTGCCAGAACACAATCCCATCTTAGCACACTGACTCTGAGCACCATCTGTTGGCATGAATCCCAGCTATCATATAACAAAACGGGGTGAAAGGGTCTCAGGGAAGTTTAGAGACTCAATCAGGCTATATCCCCTCCTTACTGACATGAAATACTGAAAGAACCTGAGAGTCTGAAAAGAACTAAATGTGTTCTCACAAGTGAAACAACCAGTGTCCAGTGTTAGGTAGCAAAGGAAGAATCCCTGTCAGCTATCAAGCAGAAGTGCATATGCCAACGCACATTGTCACCAGCAACTGTAGGTGTATCCCCATAACGATGGATTCCCATCAAAGTCTTGCAAATGATCAATTCTATCATTTGGTCATCCAAGGTAGGGATGGTAAGTCTCTAGATCATTGAGACACAGTCCAAACCCTCCATGAGGGATAACCCTCCACAGTTGCTCGAAGACCATATGTTTGATCAAGAATTGGGAACTAATGCAGTGCAAAAAGGAATAAGTGAGATTAAAATGAATAGAAAAAGGCAACAAAATCAACTTTAATAGCTGCCAGTGTCTTTCAGATTAAAACCAAGAACAGCGCATTTATAGCAGTTCCAACAAATAGCTGCTGAGGGGCCGACATGTTTCAGCCAAACGGGTATAAACTCCTAAGGCTTTCTTCAGGGCCTCTGTTCTAAATAGGTCTTGCGACTGCAAAATGTGATATACTAGAATATACAAACATAACTTATAAATAGAAAGAAAGTGATAAACCATAAAGGATATACATAGCTATTCCTCCATGTTACTTGGTGTATTGTTCACCTAAGTTAACAGGGGATAGGACCTCACCTCACCGGAGACTCGGATCCAGGCCCGAGGCAACAACGGTGAGCGCGTGGCCTCCTCTATCCTGAGCTTGGTCCAGGTGAGGTTAGGTCCTATCCCCTGTTAACTTAGGTGAACATTACACCAAGTAACATGGAGGAATAGCTATGTATATCCTTTATGGTTTATCACTTTCTTTCTATTTATAAGTTATGTTTGTATATTCTCGTATGAAAATTACAAAAAACAATTTGATGGACAGAATGTAGATCAATGTCTTACATTCACCCCAGTACAAGGATCTGGGCCTAAATCCATCGTTTTTTGCACTCCACACCACCCTGGGTCAGATAATGGCTTTATGCAAATCAGCTCTGACCCTGTGCCCCATGGGAACAGTCCAGTCCGAACTACAGCAGCCATATCTTTCCCAGACCGGAATCAAGCATCCGAGGACCGGACCGGTTTCGAGGTAACACCTCTCATCAGCCCGGCTAGCTTGACTCCAGTGGTGTGGAGGCTCTGGGACCCACGTCTGAGCTACCCCAGTACACTCAGGGAGAAAATTACAAAAAACAATTTGATGGACAGAATGTAGATCAATGTCTTACATTCACCCCAGTACAAGGATCTGGGCCTAAATCCATCGTTTTTTGCACTCCACACCACCCTGGGTCAGATAATGGCTTTATGCAAATCAGCTCTGACCCTGTGCCCCATGGGAACAGTCCAGTCCGAACTACAGCAGCAATATCTTTCCCAGACCGGAATCAAGCATCCGAGGACCGGCCCGGTTTCGAGGTAACACCTCTCATCAGCCCGGCTAGCTTGACTCCAGTGGTGTGGAGGCTCTGGGACCCACGTCTGAGCTACCCAGTACACTCAGGGAGAAAATTACAAAAAACAATTTGATGGACAGAATGTAGATCAATGTCTTACATTCGCCCCAGTACAAGGATCTGGGCCTAAATCCATTGTTTTTTGCACTCCACACCACCCTGGGTCAGATAATGGCTTTATGCAAATCAGCTCTGACCCTGTGCCCCATGGGAACAGTCCAGTCCGAACTACAGCAGCCATATCTTTCCCAGACCGGAATCAAGCATCCGAGGAAAGGACCGGTTTCGAGGTAACACCTCTCATCAGCCCGGCTAGCTTGACTCCAGTGGTGTGGAGGCTCTGGGACCCACGTCTGAGCTACCCCAGTACACTCAGGGAGAAAATTACAAAAAACAATTTGATGGACAGAATGTAGATCAATGTCTTACATTCACCCCAGTACAAGGATCTGGGCCTAAATCCATCATTTTTTGCACTCCACACCACCCTGGGTCAGATAATGGCTTTATGCAAATCAGCTCTGACCCTGTGCCCCATGGGAACAGTCCAGTCCGAACTACAGCAGCCATATCTTTCCCAGACCGGAATCAAGCATCCGAGGAAAGGACCGGTTTCAAGGTAACACCTCTCATCAGCCCGGCTAGCTTGACTCCAGTGGTGTGGAGGCTCTGGGACCCACGTCTGAGCTACCCCAGTACACTCAGGGAGAAAATTACAAAAAACAATTTGATGGACAGAATGTAGATCAATGTCTTACATTCACCCCAGTACAAGGATCTGGGCCTAAATCCATCGTTTTTTGCACTCCACACCACCCTGGGTCAGATAATGGCTTTATGCAAATCAGCTCTGACCCTGTGCCCCATGGGAACAGTCCAGTCCGAACTACAGCAGCCATATCTTTCCCAGACCAGAATCAAGCATCCGAGGACCAGACCGGTTTCGAGGTAACACCTCTCATCAGCCCGGCTAGCTTGACTCCAGTGGTGTGGAGGCTCTGGGACCCACGTCTGAGCTACCCCAGTACACTCAGGGAGAAAATTACAAAAAGCAATTTGATGGACAGAATGTAGATCAATGTCTTACATTCACCCCAGTACAAGGATCTGGGCCTAAATCCATCGTTTTTTGCACTCCACACCACCCTGGGTCAGATAATGGCTTTATGCAAATCAGCTCTGACCCTGTGCCCCATGGGAACAGTCCAGTCCAAACTACAGCAGCCATATCTTTCCCATGACCGGAATCAAGCATCCGAGGAAAGGACCGGTTTCGAGGTAACACCTCTCATCAGCCCGGCTAGCTTGACTCCAGTGGTGTGGAGGCTCTGGGACCCACGTCTGAGCTACCCCAGTACACTCAGGGAGAAAATTACAAAAAACAATTTGATGGACAGAATGTAGATCAATGTCTTACATTCACCCCAGTACAAGGATCTGGGCCTAAATCCATCATTTTTTGCACTCCACACCACCCTGGGTCAGATAATGGCTTTATGCAAATCAGCTCTGACCCTGTGCCCCATGGGAACAGTCCAGTCCGAACTACAGCAGCCATATCTTTCCCAGACCGGAATCAAGCATCCGAGGAAAGGACCGGTTTCGAGGTAACACCTCTCATCAGCCCGGCTAGCTTGACTCCAGTGGTGTGGAGGCTCTGGGACCCACATCTGAGCTACCCCAGTACACTCAGGGAGAAAATTACAAAAAACAATTTGATGGACAGAATGTAGATCAATGTCTTACATTCACCCCAGTACAAGGATCTGGGCCTAAATCCATCGTTTTTTGCACTCCACACCACCCTGGGTCAGATAATGGCTTTATGCAAATCAGCTCTGACCCTGTGCCCCATGGGAACAGTCCAGGCCGAACTACAGCAGCCATATCTTTCCCAGACCGGAATCAAGCATCCGAGGACCGGACCGGTTTCGAGGTAACACCTCTCATCAGCCCGGCTAGCTTGACTCCAGTGGTGTGGAGGCTCTGGGACCCACGTCTGAGCTACCCCAGTACACCCAGGGAGAAAACTACAAAAAACAATTTGATATATCACATTTTGCAGTCGCAAGACCTATTTAGAACAGAGGCCCTGAAGAAAGCCTTAGGAGTTTATACCCGTTTGGCTGAAACATGTCGGCCCCTCAGCAGCTATTTGTTGGAACTGCTATAATTGCGCTGTTCTTGGTTTTAATCTGAAAGACACTGGCAGCTATTAAAGTTGATTTTGTTGCCTTTTTCTATTCATTTTAATCTCACTTATTCCTTTTTGCACTGCATTTGTTCCCAATTCTTGATCAAACATATGGTCTTCGAGCAACTGTGGAGGGTTATCCCTCATGGAGGGTTTGGACTGTGTCTCAATGATCTAGAGACTTACCATCCCTACCTTGGATGACCAAATGATAGAATTGATCATTTGCAAGACTTTGATGGGAATCCATCGTTATGGGGATACACCTACAGTTGCTGGTGACAATGTGCGTTGGCATATGCACTTCTGCTTGATAGCTTACAGGGATTCTTCCTTTGCTACCTAACACTGGACACTGGTTGTTTCACTTGTGAGAACACATTTAGTTCTTTTCAGACTCTCAGGTTCTTTCAGTATTTCATGAATCCCAGCTATCCAGGATAACCACCAAGAGCCTTCTTTCTACGCACAATCTCCAATTCAAAGCAATCCCATTCCAGAAGGGCCTGGTGGCCTCTTCATTCTGCCAGTGTCCCACTAAAACACATTGAATAATTCCAGCTAGCCGTTTGTGTTTCAGGAAGGTGCCCCAAGAAACAAACTTCTGGTATTTTCACTCAAGTTCTGTTTGAAGAAATCCTACCCTCAACCTGGCCTTCCCGGCCCGCTGGTCCCTCTAAACCCAGGTCCATCTTCTCAGCAGCTGTCTTACACTCTGCATCACCAGCGTGGCAGACAGACAGCTCACCTCCAACTAACCCGGGAGAGTCAGAGGCACATGCAGGCAGGAGTAGAAATGCATCTCTTAAAAGTAATGCAATACTGCCCCCAGATGCTGGCATTCGCCATCTTGTATATCAAACACTGAACTTCAATGGGTGCGATGAACCAAAGGGGCAAAACTCCAGGATTGGTGATTGGTCCAAAAGCATTTGAATGACCTGCGCCTTGCGACTCTAAAACACGAATTGTAGAGGCAAAAGCTCTGGCCTTACTGAGCACACGAATAGCCGCAATGGCTATCTCCTCTTACCGCTGCAGCTGAGAAGAGTGGATCACAGCTGATAAAGGCAATAGGCACAGTATTTCTGTCAATATAAAGAGAACAGTGCCAGCACTTTCTAGCTCTGGCAACCTATTCCCTCCGTCGTATTCCTCGTCTGTATGCCACAACTTCACCTAACATGATAACACTCAGTATTTTACTCCAGTGACACGCCGGCACCTCCAACCCCTTGACTTGTCTCCAGTCTGAAGGTAGTCAAAGCGAGAAGAGAAGGGCTGCTTTCAGTGTGGCCTACATGCCACATGTGCAGAGCAGCACCCGCTGCACGTCTGTGCGCAGTGCTTTGAATGGGAAACAATAAGTGCAGGTACTCATTGACATGAGCTAGCGGTGTAGTGAGTGGGCGGGGCTAGGGGCGGGGCTAAGGGCAGGACATGATGATACTTAAGGACTTCTCTAATAGTTGCAGCACACACCAAAACACATGATAAATGTGTTTATATAAACAAAGCAGATTAACTCATTACACAAAATGAAAGAGAAATGCAATATGTTAACATTTCCTTTTTTGCAATAGTTGCACCTTTTTAATGCCATACTGTTAATTGCTGTTGTTTAGCACAATACTATATATTTTTGAGCAAGTGAGTAGGAAGAAACTGAAAATACCCCCACTTCGAACCAAAGCTCTTATGGCTCCAAGCAAATGAAGCAATTCATCATGACCCTCCCCAGAAGATATCTCTTGTCTCTTCCATTGATCTATCCATTCATCCTTTCATCCAACCATTTACCTGCTGATGTTCCCCATTTACCGTTTACATTCTGTTGTCTATTCAGTTTTTCATCCATCATTCAGTTGATTTTCACCATTCCGTCTGTCAACCCTTCATATCCAAACCCATCCATCCATCCATCCTTCCTTAAACCTATCCATTAATCTTTTCACTCATCCATCTCTTTATCCATCTTTTCACTCATCCATCAATCCTTTCGCTCATCTATCCATCAACCCTTTCACTCCTTAATACCATCCGCCCTTTCATTCCATGCACCCTTTCACTCAATCCCTCCTTTCACTCATCCATCATCCACCCTCTCTACCTTTCATTCATCCATCCAATATTTAACTTATCCACCCATCATCGGCCCTTATATTCCATCATCCACCGTCTTTCACCCATCCATTCACTCATCCATCCATTCATCTGCACATCCACCCTTGCTCACTCATCCACCCATCCACTCACTCACTCACCAACCCTCCATACTACGTTATTTATGAACCTTTGTCGCCGAGCAGACATGTTCACACAAAGGGCCACCCATTTTCTTTAAAATACCTCCTGAGAGTGTCTTGATTCTTTCTCTCTCACTTTTTTCTTACAAAAAACAGGCTTACAAATGCAGGCAAAGAGACAAATATAAGCAGACACACAAAAGACTTGGGAATATTAAAAGCCATGTTATACTCTTCACCATGGCTTTTTTAATTGCCACTGCCAGGGGATTGCCAGGATTTCTGTGTTTACGCAAATGCAGAGGATAGTGTGAATGTGTTGACAGCACATGGCCAGAATGGACCCCAGAGCTGCCAAGGTTTCAGATTGCTATGTGTGACATTTTCATATTTTCATTTTAATTTTGAGTGACATTTCAGCGATATGAGTACACTTTCTCACTAGCAAAATGAGGGAATCATATAAATATAGAAAAATGACACATTTGAGTAGAGCTGATAATGTTTCAGATTGCGTATGTGTGACATTTTCATAGATTCAGTGGATTTACGAGAGTCAGGCAACAACTAGATGTGTAACACTTAGAGGGGCACATTCTTGCGAGCTTAACCATGGTATGAAGTCAATGGAAATAGACAAATATCAGAAATCACACTCATTTGAGCAACAAGGAAGTCAAACTCTGCAGCAGGTGCTTTTGAAGCTAATATTTAATTTCAATAAAAATCAGCACCCTCCACCCCAGCCTCAGCTTCAGGTGCGGCCAAACCACACATAACAAAGGGATCTCTGTGACAAAAACAGCAACTCACTGAGCTATCCACATATAATACAGTACAGTACAATATGCCTTTTTGAAGGCGCATTAACCATCTAAGCTACGTATTGGTCAGAGTGCAAACTGTCAGTAGAGAAAACTCTGGCTTCTCGACAGCGGCAACAATAATCCCATGAGCTATCTCTGATTTAGCAAGTCTAACTGTGCTGAGAAATAAAGGGTGCTGCTTTGTAGGGTCAGTGTCAAGCAGGGATGTTAAACACTTTGCATTACTAATAAATTAGCAAAACTGCTAGTTTAGACAAAACGTAGCGCATATTCAGCACAGACAGACAACTCTAGTGTGCCCATTTGCAAGGCCCCCTGCCGTGCTGGAGCCCCATAATCATTTTTGTAAGAAACAGTTTAAATGTCAGCAGCAGGAGAATATTAAATTATCTCTTTACAGCTGTCTGAACGATCCACCGAGGAGCTGCTGGCCTGGCACCGCGGGGATCACTAGCCTGTCTCTTCTTCAGAGAGTCAGACAGCGAGCCCCGCTGCAGTGTCTCTGCCTGTGCCACCTGCTCCCACTATGAGACACCCAATGGCATGGTGAGTCTGGGGCAGAAGTTGGGCTCTGCTGGGCACAGCAATAACACATCATGTCGAGGTCAGGCGGCTTCCTCGTCCAACTCCATGCAGCAGGGGAATTTCATGGGTGCACTGGGGCCCGGCTGGCTGGCAGGAAATGAAACATCCTGCCACAGCATTGGCATATAAGAAGCAGACCGACCAATTGAGGCATTTGGCGTTAGGAAGGTGGGCGCCTCAATGCAAAAAACAGTTAGATTAGCGCTCCAGGGGCCTCTTCGATCGCATTGTCTGGGCATTAACACTCACATCAAGAGAAAGGACGTGTGAGATTCCGCCACCCTTTTGTCTGATAACATTTCTTATGTTCAAAGTGTTACCCTGCACTGACTTTTCACTTGTCACTACCTGAAGTGCTGCGCTTTGAAAATCACATGCGCACACTAGCAGGGAAAATGAATCTCGACCCGGCTCTTTCAAGCACAGCATGACGGCGAGCACTGGACATTATTCAAAAGAGCCCTGCTGAATAGCTCAGCTGGGGCTCTGATAGGTGGGAAGGGGCTGCAGAAGCGGCGCCTCGGCTGCCAATGACATGTCCCACTCCCGCTCACCAGCACAGCCACGAGCCTACCTTTTCATCAGCACGGTACTCTCCTCGGAAGAAGAGAAGTGCCAGTACTCAAAGTGATGAATTTAAAAAGTGCCGGTACTGTCTGTGCGGATAATATGAGCCGTATCAATAAAGTCATGCATTACAAACTACTACAGTCACGTGCTAACTCCCACCTGTAAGGGTCGGGCCTTAGGCTCTCATGCTGGAAAGAACCTCTGACACAGACACTCTGGTAACTGGGTGCAACTGGCCCAGAGCACGTGCGCTCGGCCTCTTTTATTGATGCTGTGTCACATGACCAGTGACATCAGTGGTGGGTGGGTGTTAAGTATAGATACAGAGTTCAGCACTAGAACGCTGACTTATGCTGGGCATTACATCCCTCCCCAAATTGGTTAAAAAAAATCAAACCAAACAGAAAAGGTCCAAGAACCTGTGGGGGCAAGAAAACACAGAAAGTAACTTTGGACTTGCACTTTCAAAATGAGTCTCTTTGGCTGCTTGCAAACCGCAGGCAGTATAGTTCTTGTATTCTGGGTTAACAGTTCTCGGTGGCACGGTTCGCAGTTGTTCGGCGGCTTCTTTCTTTGTCTGTGCTGTTTGTCTGCTGTTCTCAGCCCTGCCTTTGCTTCGCTCCGTTGGTGATGAGAGATAACTGGATGACACAGGTGTCAACAGTCTTCTGGTTTTGTTCTCTCTTCTGGCTTCGTGATGTTTTCTGGGCAGGCTTTAGTGTTGACTCTTGGCATGTGAAAAGAGTAGATGCACACATCCCTCTCACTAGGATGCCCCTCTCATCGGTATTCTTCTCTCACCAGATGTCCGAGAGGACCTCTTTGCCAGGCTTCCACTGGACTGGTGTTTTCGGTCGTGTTGCTCCACCATAGCCTTCGGGCCGTGAGCAGGGCGCTCCATGAACCTCACTGTCGTGTCCTAGTTCCACCTGAAGGTTTGAGTTGTCGACTCTTCTCATTGCGCGCAAGGCTTTCATCCCCTTGGGTCCTGCAAACGTGCTTCTGTAGACCTGTCTCCCGTGCGGGACTTGCTGCCACCAGAGTCCCTCAAGGTCTCTGATTCTGGTTTGCCACGGGCTGGTGCGAGGTAGGTCAGGTCCTCAACTTCCAGAGGCCTGAGTAGTCTCGCCATCCAATCTTCCGCTCAAACCCCAGAAGAAGATGTCGCCAACAGTCTAGCTTGCTCTCTTCTGCGATCGCCATGTGGATGGATGCTCGTAGGTGGTAGTCCTTGTTCTGCGCTGCCGGTGCTCTTGCCAGGCTTGTCTTCCATTGCACTCAGGTGTTCTAGTGCCTGTCACCTTGCTTCTTTCCGCAGGGACGGCTTCTTCTTGCAGTGGCAGCGTGCCATTCTGATTTCTCCCTTCTTCTTTTCTTCTTAGTGGCGGTGGCCACTCCGTTCTTTCTTCCTTCTTCTTGAAGTGGCTGCGTGCCACTATGACTTCTCCTTTCTTTCTTTCCTCAGTGGCGGCGTGCCACTCCGATCGTTCTTCTTCTCCTCTTCTCTTCTCGCGACGTACCCTGGTCCCCTTTTCTTCATCTTCTCTGGCCAGGCTTCCCCATGCAGCGCGCGCACTCTGCACGTGTCTTCCTGGTCTTGTCCTAGTCCTAGGACACGGTCTTCTTGTCACTCACTTCCCAGGGTTAGCGTCGCGACCTTCACTTCCTCTTTTTGTCGTTTTCAATAACTACAGGTTGAATTTCATGGGTCCATGTTCTTTTCTTCATGGCGTCGCGCCCTTCTTCTCCCTGTTCCTTCTTGCGACGTGATCCGGTCACTGTACTGCCTTGGTCTTTCCAGCCAGTCTTCTCCAGGTAGCGTGCACTCCACCTGTTTCTCTCTGTTCTGGGCATTGCTCTCAGACACTGGTCTTCTCTTCTAGTGACTGAACCGGTTGTCGCCATCTTCTCAGTTGCTTCTTTTCTTTCCTTGGCGACCAGACTGGGTGGTCGGCTTTCACCTTCGGCATGAGTCGTCATGCTGTGCTACCTTCTTCGTGGTCACTATTCACCTTCACGGTGTTTTGGCGTTGGCGCGTCGCCGTGTGGCGTCACTCTGGCGCTCCTGATTCCTGACTCTCCTGGCATGTTCCGGCGCAGAGCTGCGCGGTCCTGTCGTGCGGGTGTGGAGTTCTTGCACTCCTGTCGCGTTCCTGCGCTGTCTCCTAGCGTCTTCCTTGCGCTTTCTGGAGAGTACCTGCGCTTTCCTGCGCTGTCTCCTGGCGTCTTCCTTGTGCTTTCTGGAGAGTACCTGCGCTTTCCTGCGCTGTCTCCTGGCGTCTTCCTTGCGCTTTATGGAGAGTTTCCGTTGCGTTCCTGCGCTGTCTCCTGGCGTCGCAGCGCTGACCTTTGTTCCTCGCTCTCTTCTTTGAGCACTTTGGGCACTCTGGTGCTTTCTTGCGCTTGACCACTGTCACTGCCTTTTTACTGGCGCAGCTCCTGGCCGTGTCACACTCTAGATCCTCCTCTTACTCCTTTGGTGCTGTGTGGCGTTGCTGTGCCACTTTTGCGTTGCGGCATGGCGTTGCTGTGCCAGTCCTATAGCTTCCTCCTTGTGACTGGGAGACGTCCCTGTCTCACTCTGGCACATCTGCGTGCTGTCATTTGCTTCCCGCTGCGTGATCAGTTGCAACCTTCCTTTGACGTGGCTGCAGGCAGGTTGCTGCACTTTGTAATCCTTTGCTGCAAACCTTCCTTGTGCTTTGTGGCGCGTTCCGTGCTTCCTTGCTACTTGAGGCGCTAGTGCTTCACCTTGTCTCACCGTCCTCCTTGCGTTGGCGTTTTCTTTACCACGTCGCGCTGGAAGTGGCAGCCGCAGACTCCTTGCTGTGTGCAGGTGTCTCCTGCGCTGCTGCGCACTTGCTGGCTGAGTGTGTGTAAATGCCTTACTGAAGTGGCGCTACTTAGTCTGTTGCCCCTTGACACAGTTGTGATACTGCCCTGATCTCCTTTTGGACTTTTCTCGGCCCTGCTGCTGAGTTCTCTTCTGGTGGCAGGTGCACTTTTCCTTTTGCCCACTAGATGGCAGTGAGGCTGTATGCTTCCATCCAGCAGCAGCCTGCTTTGCCCCGGGACGTTCTTCCTTGGTTGTCTTCACGCTCTACTGTCCCTGCCACTCTCCGGCTGCACAGGGGCTGGAGCCACGCTATTCTCCTGGTGAGTCCCTGTTCTGTGTTTGTTCATTTTTGGGGGCAGGAGGACACACAGTTGGGTTTCGTTTCTAGCGGGGAAACCAGGAGGTGGGGGGCATACTCCTGTTGCCGGCAGCCGTTCTGCCTTCCTCTCGCGGCGCTGTAGCCAAAACCTGCATGCGCAGTTGGGGGCAGAGTTCCTTCTAGCACAGCGGTGTGTTGGCGGATGGGCTCCGCTTTACTCACGCATCGCATTTGGGTTGTGCGCTCTCGGCAGTCTTCTTTTCCTGCCCGCCCCTCCTTCAGTTTCTGTGGTGCCAACTTCACTATCTCTCACCCTGCCGCCCCGGCTCTGTACTTCATATGCTGCGCGGGGTGGGGTGATAGCGCTGCTCAGTGCAGCCGCGGGTGGGCTCCGCTTGGCTTCTTACACTTCACCCGGGGTACCAACATGCGCAGGGGCATCAGTTTGCGTCCCGGTTGCAGCCGATGTGGGTGGGCTCTGCTCTGCTCGCTTTTCTTGGGCAGTGTTCAGCTGCCCTCCATACGCTGCAGGATTATTCACCCCACCGCCACAGCTTCAGTAATACGCTGCGGCGGGGTCGCTACAGGCAGGCCGCGGGTGGGCTCCGCGAGCCTTGCTTAATCACGGGGGCAGTTGCGGCCGACGCCGCGTCGCAGTAAGCAGGCCGCGGGTGGGCTCAGCGAGCCTTGCTCCTTCATAGCGTTTGTTGTGGACGGCCGTGCGTTCGGCAGGGCGCCATGACCATGCGGGTGGGCTCCGCTTTAACATCAAATATAAGGTGGTGTCGCTTTGAACTTGCGTGGCCCCCCAGGCAATCCTCGTGCCCGGGCTCACCTCCGGCCTACGGGCCTCCTCTCAGCGCGGGTGGGCTCCGCCTGGACTCTCCGTGGCGGGCTCAGTGGCGGCCGGTACAGGTTGGCTCTGGCTGGTCCGCTTATCTTCATGGGGGCACCGCCACGGCAGGGCGGCATTCAGCAGGCTGGAGAGGTGCGGGGTGGACTCCCGAACACCTCTTTCCTTTTTTCTAGGCCCGGGGCTCGACACACGTCTCGTGGGCCTCTCGGCGGCCGGCTGCTTTCTCAGGGGGTGTGCCTTTGCAGCAGGCAGCTCTCTCTTCCCCTTTTTCCCCCTGAGGTTCTTCTGCCATGGCACGCATGTCTAGCGTTACCGCCTCGTCGCCATTGTAAGGGTCGGGCCTTAGGCTCTCATGCTGGAAAGAACCTCTGACACAGACACTCTGGTAACTGGGTGCAACTGGCCAAGAGCACGTGCGCTCGGCCTCTTTTATTGATGCTGTGTCACATGACCAGTGACATCAGTGGTGGGTGGGTGTTAAGTATAGATACAGAGTTCAGCACTAGAACGCTGACTTATGCTGGGCATTACACCACCCACAACCCACCCACAAATGACTGTATTGCCTCCTTCATTGCATGTCTTTAATGCCAAAGCAGATTCCCCCACAACCCCTTCAGCATGAGTGGCAAATAAATGATTAGATAGACTTAATTGTTGTTTGAGAAAAAACAAGGATGCAGGGTGATAACACCATCTTTGAATGATGCCTGGACACAAAGGATGCAGGGTGATAAGACCATCTTTGAATGATGCCTGGACACAAAGGATGCAGGGTGATAACACCATCTTTGAATGATGCCTGGAGGTAAAGGATGCAGGGCGATAAGACCATCTTTGAATGAGGCCTGGACACAAAGGATGCAGGGAGATAACACCATCTTTGAATGATGCCTGGAGGTAAAGTATGCAGGGTGATAACACCATCTTTGAATGATGCCTGGAGGCAAAGGATGCAGGGTGATAACACCATCTTTGAATGATGCCTGGACGCAAAGGATGCAGGGTGATAACACCATCTTTGAATGATGCCTGGAGGCAAAGGAGGCAGGGTGATAACACCATCTTTGAATGATGCCCGGAGGCAAAGGATGCAGGGTGATAACACCATCTTTGAATTATGCCTGGACGCAAAGGATGCAGGGTGATAACACCATCTTTGAATGATGCCTGGAGGCAAAGGATGCAGGGTGATAAGACCATCTTTAAATGATGCCTGGACACAAAGGATGCAGGGTGATAAGACCATCTTTGAATGATGCCTGGACGCAAAGGATGCAGGGTGATAAGACCATCTTTGAATGATGCCTGGACGCAAAGGATGCAGGGTGATAAGACCATCTTTGAATGATGCCTGGAGGCAAAGGATGCAGGATGGTAAGACCATCTTTGATGATGCCTGGGCGCAAAGGATGCAGGGTGATAAGACCATCTTTGAATGATGCCTGGACGCAAAGGATGCAGGGTGATAAGACCATCTTTTAATGATGCCTGGAAGCAAAGGATGCAGGGTGATAAGACCATCTTCGAATGATGCCTGGAGGCAAAGGATGCAGGGTGATAAGACCATCTTTGAATGACGTGATAAGACCATCTTCGAATGACGCCTGGACGCAAAGGATGCAGGGTGATAAGACCATCCTTGAATGACGCCTGGACGCAAAGGATGCAGGGTGATAAGACCATCTTTGAATGACGCCTGGAGGCAAAGGATGCAGGGTGATAAGACCATCTTTGAATGACGCCTGGAGGCAAAGGATGCAGGGTGATAAGACCATCTTTGAATGATGCCTGGACGCAAAGGATACAGGGTGAGAAGACCATCTTTGAATGATGCCTGGACGCAAAGGATGCAGGGTGATAGGACCATCTTTGAATGATGCCTGGACGCAAAGGATGCAGGGTGATAACACCATCTTTGAATGATGCCTGGAGGCAAAGGATGCAGGGTGATAAGACCATCTTTGAATGATGCCTGGAGGCACTAACAGAGCCCCACCCCTCGGGAGTATGATGTTAGTTCGATAAGGCTCAGCACTCATGGGGCATCGATGGAATCGGATCTGCGTCTACAACTCCTGTGCATGAGGCAGCATGGGGGCTTGCAACCCTTGGCGGGGGTCTCCGGAGGCCTGCAAGGAACACTTCCCACCCTTCCTAATCCTGCAGGTGAGCTTGCCTTGTGTGTCCCTTCCTGCTGTGTCCAGGTCTCAGCCATCGGACTGTAAATGAATCAGGCTCATGAAGACACCACCTGGGTTCCACAAATGAGTAGGACCTTTCGGCCCCAGCCTCAGGGGTTTTTGTTTTCGTTGAAGGGAGTTAGGGCGTTGGTGGGGGAGAGAAGTGAATCCTGCTCTCCCCCCACACACGCGAGCACAGCCATGCTGCGGGGGCTGAGTATTAATAAGGAAAGAACGAGAAAGCAAACCCAGCAATGGTAAGGCGTGCACAGAGAGCCTGTCAACGTGTGAACATGGAAGACACTTCGGCAAACAGGTCACCTGACATATAAAGATGGTCTGCAAACAATGTATGAAAGAACTAATGATGGAATCTGTTTATGTCCGCAAACGGCTCACTAGCTCCGCACCAAAACCAGCATTACAGTGACCACAACTCGTACATTCTCGGTGAATGTCAACACACAGCTTGCAGACCACCAGCACCCTTGTTACTGTCAGGACACTACTTTCACAAACTTGAGCATTTTCCAGATTCCCCACAAGAAGGATACTGCCTGATGCACGAAACACTCTGAATGTCATAAATGTGCACGGCTGTTTCTGCATCCATGGCCTAGGGACTAAGAAAGTTGGTACCAGTACGTGTGATATCACAAAAGCCTTAAACTCTACATCTCCTTTGAAGCTGGTGGCATCCCCCAATACCTATTTCATCTGTGGCTCTGCCGCCTACACTTGGCTCCTCCGTAACTGGTCTGGTACCTGCTATCTGGCCTTCCTCCTTCCACCAACGTATTCCACCCATGGAGGTTATCACCTGTCAATGAAGGGCGCTCTACGGCGCTCACGTAGGGGCGTCATATCAGCCGAGGATACAGCAGGCCAGGAAACTGGGGACTTCTTTAAAGGTTTCCTTCCTTTCTGGGGCTCCATGGCCAACAGTCGGGCTGTACGAGGACTGACCAGGGTCCTTGAAGCCACCATCACAGTAACAGCTGTTGCCCTCTCCAACATCACTTCAGAGCTACAGGCGGACCGCCTCATAATGCTTCAGAACAGAATTGTCCTAGATGTCATCCTTGCTGATCGTGGTGGTGTGTGTAAATTGATCGGCTCCAGCTGCTGCGTGTACATCCCAGACAACGCACCTACAGCGTATGATACCATCCAACGTCTGCATCGCCTTTCTTCTAAAATTCATCTTGATGAAGGCAACTGGTCCCTCACAGGCTGGATCTGGGGCCTCCTTTCTCAGTGGGGGTGGAGGATCCTCATCTTCCTTGCCTTGGGAGTAACTGTCCTGGTCTCCTGCTGTTTGTACTTTCAGTGCCTGCCAGTGCTCTGTACAATGTGTGTCCAGACCATCAAGCCTCCACCCTCTAACATTCATAACACCAATATGATGATGCTCCAACAAGAAACTGATGGCCTTATTAACATTGACATTTCTTAAAGTATTTGCCACTTAATGGCAAAAGGAGGGTCTGAGGAAAGTGTTCTTCTGATCTGCATCATTTGTACCGGGACTCCATTGCTTTTTCATTGCCATCTCGTGTCAAACACTTCCACATGACCCATCTGGTCGTTTCTGCTGATGCCTGAGGAAATTCTAACTGACACGACAAAAACCATCTTGCAGCCTGCATTTCTGCCCAGGAACTGTCACACACCCAACCCCCCCTGTTCTTTGCAATTCACCAGAAAGCCACGAGACACTCACACCCTGTGAAAATGATTTGTTTTCCATCTCCTGCTCCCAGCCTGGTAAACATCCTTGACATCATGATCAGGTTATCTGGACAATGGTCTGACTGCTGGGCCTTGATCAGGGTGATTAAACAATGACCTGAAAGACCGGGCTTTGATCAAGGTGATTAAACAATGACCTGCAAGACTGAGCCTTGATCAAGCTGAGTAAACAATGATTTGTGTACCAAGCCTTGACCAGGTCACCATCTACAAACGTCGTCTGGATCTGGTTATCAACTGCAAACACTGCCCTGATTAAACAATGAACTAACAGCCAAAAGACTGAAATGAAAAAGTATAAAAGGCTTGTAATCTGCGGAGTAAAGCAGCAGCCTCCTCTGTCTTGTCTCTGACTAGCTTGGGACTCTGTTCCATAGCCCGGGCTATTGAATAAATCTGGGTTCCTCCTGCAGATGAAGGCTCCTGTGTCTCCTTTTGCTAAGTATGGAAGGTATGGAAGACTTGGGCGGTTCCCCCGCCGCCGAGACCCAGTAAGTGGGTTTAACCGGTTCTTCAGTAGTGCATACCACAACTGCAGGACACCATCACCTCACCATACTGCAAGATGTGCCCATCACGTGCCACAGAGGTGAAGCCTGGCTGCAGCTACCGCACTTAGTCCCAGTATGAGCCACAACTGTAGTAGTAGTAAAATCAAAGTTTATTTAGACAATAGTCTATAAACCATACACAAGACCATGGATCCACTTAGCAATAGAAATTTTACATCATAGTTCATTTTAACACTCAGTACACATTTAAAACCATAAAAGCACTAAATTGATATTTTCCATTTTTTTTAAATCTTAATATCTTAAAATTTCCCAACTTCCTTGGTTATCTCCTTTACAGCTTCTCTTATTGCTTTCAAAAATTTCCCCAACGCAATTGTGATATCTAAAAACGACATTTCAGTAAGGAGAACAACAGCCTCTGATCGTGTGTTTACCTTATACTTTAAAAATATTGGACGCAAAAACATTTTACGCACTGTTAAAATCCATGTACAGTCCAGTAATATATGTAAAATATCATTCTTCACACCTAGGCCACATTTACAAATACCATCAGGTTGGATCAGGGCTACTTTTAATTTACTGTCGATCTTCCATGGATTTAAGCCTACCCGAACCTTCATGATTTCGTACCTTAACCATTTACTGGGTAACACATCCAAATAAGGGAATCGGACATCCTTTTCCCATTCATTCCTTACCCAGTTTACTGATTTTTTCAACTTCAGGTACTCCAGATCTTGTGGCCATAGCCCAGTATCAACCACACGCCATCACAGCTCAGTATCAGCCTCATGCCATCACAGCCCAGTATTCTTTTTATGGGCACTTTGAATGGTCCTGAAAGAGCACTCTGGTGTCTTCTCAGTTCAAGACACCTCAGTTGGCTTTGATCCATGCCGAGACAGAGCACTGGCAAAAAAGTCCAGTCATGTCTGTAACTGAGACAGTCACAAACAATGGGGAGGATTAGAGTTTTTTAGGTCGAGCCTAGAGCAGCGCAAAGTACTAGATGCATGCTCCACCACTATTATGTACTACCTCATATAGTGCCCCGTTTTCTGTGAAGTGAAATATTGCCAAATCCAGGAAAGGCAGAGTGCACTACAAAGTATGTGAAAAAGTACTTCTGATGCTCAGTAAGAGAACTGGGCAACATAACTACAGAAGCGATGCGCAGCAAAAGTCTAATGGATCATTATACCTATTGCCCTTATTGAAAACAAGATCTAGAAGACGGACACACCACTGGGCCAGCTCCTGAACCCCCTAAGGGCTCGTGTATGCTGAATGTAGTGTCAGGCATAAATGGTAAACATCCATTTTTTAGGCTGTGCCAAACTGTGATGATTTTTTATGAATAATATTTTGTCTTCCAAAAGGGAAGCTGTATCGCCTGGTGGTTCTACATCATGTACTTATTTTGTGTGTTGCAGTTTGTGCGTTGTTTTCCATGCTATGGCAGCTGTTTACTTACAGCACAGGTTTGCTGCAGAGAAAACGCTCCTTAAACTAGAGGTCTGTGGTTTGTCCGTCCATGACACTGTTACGCAATAAGAACAGGAATGACCAATGCAAATGTTGATGCTGGGTATGGAGACATGTTAATAGCCTTGCCTCACACATTACCAGCTTTCTAGGCATTTAAATGCTTAACAAGGGCCCGTCTTCTCCTTTTGGGATAAATTGTGGCTCAAAATTCATAAAACTTCCAGAGCTGCTAATACCTCTCAAACACTCTATTTTGTTTATCAGCGTCTTTTATTCACCCCCGTAAAATTAGCCTCCTTCTCTGTGAATCTTACTCCTAATTGTTGGTCTTGTCCATGCACAAATGCAGATCTATACCATATGCTTTTTGGCTACCCCCTAATCATTGTTTTTGGCAATTAGTTTGGTCTCAAATTAACAACATTTTTAAAACTAAAGTTCCCTTTTCTCTCTCCAATGTTTTTCTAGGCTTGCTATCACCCTGTTGGCCACAATTACTATCTAGTTCCAAAATCATAGATTTGCTATTGGCGATAGCTTTTCACTTAATTACTTCTAATTGGAAACAAGCTGACAAAATCACCTTTAGAGCCTGGTGGAATTCTGTCTGTTTTCATCACAGACTTGACACTAATTACGTTTCCCATGTTTCTTTATCTATCAAGAGAGATCTTTTATGGCTCCCTATATCCACATGCGTCACATAGCACTCCTTCAGTTCGATCTTTTATGGCTCCTTATATCCACATGCGTCACTTAGCACTCCTTCAGTTCGATCTTTTATGGCTCCTTATATCCACATGCGTCACTTAGCACTCCTTCAGTTCGATCTTTTATGGCTCCTTATATCCACATGCTTCACTTAGCACTCCTTCAGTTTGATCTTTTATGGCTCCTTATATCCACATGCGTCACTTAGCACTCCTTCAGTTCGATCTTTTATGGCCACATGCTTCACTTAGCACTCCTTCAGTTCGATCTTTTATGGCTCCTTATATCCACATGCTTCACTTAGCACTCCTTCAGTTCGATCTTTTATGGCTCCTTATATCCGCATGCGTCACTTAGCACTCCTTCAGTTCGATCTTTTATGGCTCCTTATATCCGCATCCGTCACTTAGCACTCCTTCAGTTCGATCTTTTATGGCTCCTTATATCCGCATGCTTCACATAGCACTCCTTCAGTTCGATCTTTTATGGCTCCTTATATCCGCATGCTTCACATAGCACTCCTTCAGTTCGATCTTTTATGGCTCCTTATATCCGCATGCGTCACTTAGCACTCCTTCAGTTCGATCTTTTATGGCTCCTTATATCCACATGCGTCACTTAGCACTCCTTCAGTTCGATCTTTTATGGCTCCTTATATCCACATGCTTCACTTAGCACTCCTTCAGTTCGATCTTTTATGGCTCCTTATATCCACATGCTTCACTTAGCTCTCCTTCAGTTCGATCTTTTATGGCTCCTTACATCCACATGCGTCACTTAGCACTCCTTCAGTTCGATCTTTTATGGCTCCTTACATCCACATGCTTCACTTAGCTCTCCTTCAGTTCGATCTTTTATGGCTCCTTACATCCACATGCTTCACTTAGCACTCCTTCAGTTCGATCTTTTATGGCTCCTTACATCCACATGCTTCACTTAGCACTCCTTCAGTTCGATCTTTTATGGCTCCTTACATCCACATGCTTCACTTAGCTCTCCTTCAGTTCGATCTTTTATGGCTCCTTATATCCACATGCTTCACTTAGCACTCCTTCAGTTCGATCTTTTATGGCTCCTTACATCCACATGCTTCACTTAGCACTCCTTCAGTTCGATCTTTTATGGCTCCTTACATCCACATGCGTCACTTAGCACTCCTTCAGTTCGATCTTTTATGGCTCCTTACATCCACATGCGTCACTTAGCACTCCTTCAGTTCGATCTTTTATGGCTCCTTATATCCACATGCTTCACTTAGCTCTCCTTCAGTTCGATCTTTTATGGCTCCTTATATCCACATGCTTCACTTAGCTCTCCTTCAGTTCGATCTTTTATGGCTCCTTACATCCCCATGCGTCACTTAGCACTCCTTCAGTTCGATCTTTTATGGCTCCTTACATCCACATGCGTCACTTAGCACTCCTTCAGTTCGATCTTTTATGGCTCCTTACATCCACATGCGTCACTTAGCACTCCTTCAGTTCGATCTTTTATGGCTCCTTACATCCACATGCGTCACTTAGCACTCCTTCAGTTCGATCTTTTATGGCTCCTTACATCCACATGCTTCACTTAGCTCTCCTTCAGTTCGATCTTTTATGGCTCCTTACATCCACATGCTTCACTTAGCACTCCTTCAGTTCGATCTTTTATGGCTCCTTATATCCACATGCATCACTTAGCACTCCTTCAGTTCGATCTTTTATTGCTCCTTATATCCACATGCTTCACTTAGCACTCCTTCAGTTCGATCTTTTATGGCTCCTTATATCCACATGCTTCACTTAGCACTCCTTCAGTTCGATCTTTTATGGCTCCTTATATCCACATGCTTCACTTAGCTCTCCTTCAGTTCGATCTTTTATGGCTCCTTATATCCACATGCTTCACTTAGCACTCCTTCAGTTCGATCTTTTATGGCTCCTTACATCCACATGCTTCACTTAGCACTCCTTCAGTTCGATCTTTTATGGCTCCTTACATCCACATGCGTCACTTAGCACTCCTTCAGTTCGATCTTTTATGGCTCCTTACATCCACATGCGTCACTTAGCACTCCTTCAGTTCGATCTTTTATGGCTCCTTACATCCACATGCTTCACTTAGCACTCCTTCAGTTCGATCTTTTATGGCTCCTTACATCCACATGCTTCACTTAGCACTCCTTCAGTTCGATCTTTTATGGCTCCTTACATCCACATGCTTCACTTAGCACTCCTTCAGTTCGATCTTTTATGGCTCCTTATATCCACATGCTTCACTTAGCTCTCCTTCAGTTCGATCTTTTATGGCTCCTTACATCCACATGCTTCACTTAGCACTCCTTCAGTTCGATCTTTTATGGCTCCTTACATCCACATGCGTCACTTAGCACTCCTTCAGTTCGATCTTTTATGGCTCCTTACATCCACATGCGTCACTTAGCACTCCTTCAGTTCGATCTTTTATGGCTCCTTATATCCCCATGCTTCACTTAGCTCTCCTTCAGTTCGATCTTTTATGGCTCCTTACATCCCCATGCGTCACTTAGCACTCCTTCAGTTCGATCTTTTATGGCTCCTTACATCCACATGCGTCACTTAGCACTCCTTCAGTTCGATCTTTTATGGCTCCTTACATCCACATGCGTCACTTAGCACTCCTTCAGTTCGATCTTTTATGGCTCCTTACATCCACATGCGTCACTTAGCACTCCTTCAGTTCGATCTTTTATGGCTCCTTACATCCACATGCTTCACTTAGCTCTCCTTCAGTTCGATCTTTTATGGCTCCTTACATCCACATGCTTCACTTAGCACTCCTTCAGTTCGATCTTTTATGGCTCCTTATATCCACATGCTTCACTTAGCACTCCTTCAGTTCGATCTTTTATGGCTCCTTATATCCACATGCTTCACTTAGCACTCCTTCAGTTCGATCTTTTATGGCTCCTTATATCCACATGCTTCACTTAGCTCTCCTTCAGTTCGATCTTTTATGGCTCCTTATATCCACATGCTTCACTTAGCACTCCTTCAGTTCGATCTTTTATGGCTCCTTATATCCACATGCGTCACTTAGCACTCCTTCAGTTCGATCTTTTATGGCTCCTTATATCCACATGCGTCACTTAGCTCTCCTTCAGTTCGATCTTTTATGGCTCCTTATATCCGCATGCTTCACTTAGCACTCCTTCAGTTCGATCTTTTATGGCTCCTTACATCCGCATGCATCACTTAGCACTCCTTCAGTTCGATCTTTTATGGCTCCTTATATCCACATGCTTCACTTAGCACTCCTTCAGTTCGATCTTTTATGAGTAATTCTTTTTACTTGAAGCTATTATAGAGTTCAGATTATAGTAGTATGGATATTCTTCCTTTCCTTACCCCCTTCCTCTCCCCTTTTTAGGTTTTCTTTACCTTCCCTTTCCTCCCCTTTCTCTTTTTTTTTATATTTCTCATATATATCTGATTGCTTGTATATAACGTTCTTTTAATGTAACAAATACTTCCTTTTTTATATATTGTATGATTTTGAACTTTGCTAATAAACTCAGATATTAAACTTTAAAAAAAACAAGGGCCCATCCTTTGCATGCTAGCATATAAAATGTATTAATGAGTACACGACGAGTACACTCTTCTTGTGTACCAACTGTAAGCATTCCACAATTTATTCCTGGATTAGGCCATCTACATAGGAACAACTCCCTTCTAAGAGTGGCCCATTGTGGACTCATGCTGGGAAGCAAGATGGTGGTCGGCTGAGGCAAACGCTTGCAGCTACTCACACCTAGACCAGTTGGGGCCCCCCTGTCATTACCCCCTCCCCCACAGTAATAATGTTATCGGACATATTGGAGAACTTATTGAGGCTTTTAAATAAAAAGACAGGCAATTCTGTCCCTGCATGTAAGATCGCGACCGGACAGCAGGAGCTACTACTGGCATGCACAAAGCTGTACAGCGCTCTGACTTACCCCAATTGCTGCCGTCTGGGGGTGCACTCATCAACTGGGATGAAGCCTAAAAAAACAGCAGTGGCTCGAGGAAGAGTGACCCAGCACACAAACAGCCCTACAGCAGATGGGATAGCCGCACGTGTCGTGGTGGAGATGGGAGCCGGAGTGGAGACAACGACTTGGCAACATGGATGTCGAGGCCAGACAACAGCCTGGAAGGAAGATGCTCTATACGCAGATGATGCCATAATAATGGATTTAACCACAATTGGACTGCAAAGACGACTTGGTGAGCTAATTAGGTACACCGAGGATTATTATCTAAAAATAAATATTTTAAAAAGCAAAGTTATGATTTATAGTGATAAAGGGTGTAAGGCCAAAACAAATTAGAATTGGTTCCTGGAAAAGAGAAATTGGAAGTAGTAAAATTGTATCCATATTTAGGAAAAACATATTTTTGCTCTAGAGAGGAAGGGGAAGGGATGAGCTGCGCCCCAGCAGCGCCTCGCTGGTCCTATGATTGCTTATCTGCTCAGAGGTCCTGTATTGCGGCCTGGACTGGGCTCTGGGACTGGGACCGTGCAGATGCAGGAGCCACAAGACAAGAACAGAACTAGTGGACACCGGGAGAAGCATGATGTGAAGCAGGATGAGAGGGGTGAGCCATCCCAAATAGACACTACAGCTAGGAGCAGGGGGAGCAAAAGAGAGCATGAATGTGCAGAATAGGGGTATATGTAACTACCTCAGCAGCAAGGGTCTTGGCGATACTGCCCACAGTGAACATATAGTAAAAATGCTGCAGAACGTTGGTTTCGAAGATCCCTTTAAAAACTCTCTGCAAAGCTGGAAAACCCCAGCACGGGAAGCCTGTATTGCAGACCTTGTTGCCACCGCACTTCCCTGGGCCACAGGACTACAGTTCCCAGCATCCCTTGGGGCCAACGACGACAGCAGAGCGTGCAAGGAGGTGCCTAAATTCTCAGCAGGGCTCCTGCAGGGCAGGAAGCCCATTTTGCAGACCTTGTTGTCACCACACTTCCTTGGGCCACAGGACTACAGTGCCCAGCATCTCTTGGAGCAGACGACGGGAGCAGAGCGCGCCAGGAGGCGCTTAAATTTGCGACAGGGCTCCCACAGCACCTGAAGCCCATTTGATAGACCTTGCTGCCACCGCACTTCCCTAGGCCACAGGACTACAGTGCCCAGCATCCCTTGGTGCCGACGACGGCAGCAGAGTGCGTCAGGAGGCGTTTACATTTGCGGCAGGGCTCCAGAAGTGTGGGAAGCCCGTTTTGCAGACCTTGTTGCTACCGTACTTCTCTGGGCCACAAGACTACAGTGCCCAGCATCCCTTGGGGTTGACGACGGCAGCAGAGTGCACCAGGCGGTGTTTAAATTTGTGGCAGGGCTCCCGCAGCGCAGGAAGCCCATTTTGCAGACCTTGTTGCAACCGCACTTCCCTAGGCCACAGGACTACAGTGCCCAGCATCCCTTATGGCCCACAATGGCAGCAGAAAGCACCAGGAGGCGTTGAAATTTGCTCCAGGGCTCCCGCAGCGCGGGAAGTCCGTTTTGCAGACCTCGTTGCAACTACACTTCCCTGGGCCACAGGACTACAGTGCCCAGTATCCCTCGGGGCCAATGACGGCAGCAGAGTGAGCCAGGAGGCGCTTAAATTTACGGCAGGGCTCCCGCAGCGCAGGACACGCATGGGTGGGCCCGTCTGTGCCCATCAGAGGCTGGGCTTGCCCACACCCCTGATACCTGCAACTAAAGGCTTGCCCCACACGCTAAAGGTACTGTGACTGACTTTGACTTCCACCAAGCTATAAAACAGATCCCCTAATAGTGGTCAGCTAGTTATTCTTGGTCTTTTTCTCTCATCTTGTTGCGCTCCTGCTTAACTATGGGGAAAAGGAAAGTAATTGAGGGGGGTGGGAGGCGCACTGAAGAAAAAGACTAGGAAACAGACTCTGAATCCTAGCTCTGGGCTTGAGAGGGACAGGGAACGTGGGGGGAATGTGATGGACCGAATAGAAACCATACTATCTGATTGTGAGAACTTGCTTATGACATCTATACCATCTACTCTTACATCTGCTCCCTTCCCGAGGGCCCCCCAAACCTCCACCTCCTCTACAGCTGCATCTGTTACTCCAGGCTGGCGAAAGTCACTGAAGATATGAGGCACAGGGTCAGACTGATTTGCATATGGCCATGTTTGAACTGGGGTGGTGGAGTGAGCTAAAGAATGATGATGGATTAAACCCAGATCAGTTGCCTGGGGGTGAGTGTTTGATTTGCTCCAACGCTCCGCGCATCGTCCCCTTTGGTATCGCACTGAAGATATTGAGGCGTTCCCTACCGACTCCCCGGGCAATCATAGCGAAGCCCAAGGTGGGATTTTAGTAAACCTACCTTGAGCAATAGAATTGCATCCCTCGAAGAACAACCAGTTACGTCGACACGCCCATTCACAAGGAGAGCTCGCAACCTATGGGCACAGCCCCTGGTGGGATGGATACGACTCTTCACCTCGGTGGTTGCAGGGTGACGAATACTGAAACAATACCAACTAACCTAGAACTTCAGAGGGAAATTCTAGCCCTAAAAGAAACAATAGGGGCTTTAACCACCCTCATTTCCAAATTATATCTCATTAGAGAAGATCGCAGTAGCCCAGAGACATTACTATCCATGCGCCCTTCGAGTACACTCACGATCGTGAAATCTAATCATCTCACTACCCAGAGCACACACACAACACGTTAGACCCCAATCATCAATCCTGCACCCTTGACTGGTACCCTTAGTACACTCACGATCTTGAAATGTAATCATCTCACTACCCAGAGCACACAAACAACACGTAATACCCCAATCATCAATCCTGCACCCTTGACTGGTACCCAGGCCACTGCAAAGGGGGCCTCAGCTACATGCCATCCCGGAATGACAAATGCCAAGAAGTAAGATTAGTAAGATCTAATGATGCTCTATCTAATTGATTGGTTTTAATAGGGATGTACGTCATCCGTTTGCACTTGCATTTTCAGTCAGATCATGGATTATGTGCAAAGTGTAGTATTTATATGAACAGTGCTTAAGTTATTTTAAATGAACAAGAATTGTGATTGTTTTGTTATGTGCTGTAAATATCAATGTTGTAGGCGTTGGGGCATAAACCGCTGACAATTAACCTTTGCCATCAAGTACCACACCTGCAGGAATGCTCAGTGGCTTGTGTGTTGCTAGATTTAACATGGACATCTGTGGAAGGGTGACCCTCCAGAAAGCAGGGTAGATCATACGGGGGTCAAGAAAGGTTTATTTAAGTATCACAGCTACAGAGACACCATGTTATGTTATGTTATGCTATAATTTGATGAAGCGCAACAGCTGCCCCAGCAAAGAGGCATCTCGGCGCTAAGGAACCACAGAGACTCGACAGAGGACAGAAGGAAGCAGTTGGGAGTCCTAAGGGGAGGGGAATAGGTGGGTTTTGACGGCTTTCCGGGAAAGCAGACAGATTTTCCAATGAGCGAATGCTCACTGGCAGGGTGTTCCAAAGTTTGGGTCCTAGCACCCTGAAAGAACGTCCACCAGTACGGGCTAATTTTGTACGGGGGACCGTCAGAAGGTGTTTGCCTAGAGAGCGCAAGTTGCGCTGTGGCACATAGGGTGTGAGAAGTGGCCGAAGAAGTTCTGGGCGTCCAGTTCTAAGGATTTTATAGATCATGATGAGAGTTTTAAACTGGATTCGAGATTCAATGGGTAGCCAGTGCAGCTTTCGGATTGTGGCTTTGGCTGAACATCTGCGGGGAAGACCGACCAAGGTTCTTGCCGCGGTGTTCTGCACGCGTTGTAAACGTGCTGTCTCTGCTTTATTGGCGCCCAGAAGTAAGACATTGGCGTAGTCCAAGTGGGAGAGAATTGTGGCTTGGACAATCACTTGGCGGACCTTGGAGTTGAAGAAGCCGAGTATGGGATTGAGGCTCCTCAGCAGGCCCACGCAGGTGGCCGTTACTTTTTTGCGTGGGTCTGGAAGTTAAGTGAGGAGTCCATCCAGACGCCTAGGTTTTTGACCAAGGATTTGGGGGGTGGAATATTGCCCAGCGACGAAGGCCACCAGTGCTGGTTCCAATGACTAGTATTCTTTCCGAGGAGCAGCACCTCCGTCTTGCCTGCATTAAGCTGCAGGCAGTTGTCTGTCATCCACTGGGCCACAGCAGCCAGACCATCTCTGAACCTTGCGGCCGAAGTGGAGGGTCCTTCGGTGAGAGTGATGGCCAGCTGCGTGTCATCGGCGTATGACACCAGCGTGAGGTCCCATTCTCTGGCCACTGCGGCAAGTGGTTGCACATATAGGTTGAAAAGGGATGGGCTGAGTGCAGAGCCCTGAGGGACTCTCTGTCCGATGGAGTGGGACTGGAAGAGGAATGGAGGAGCTGATACCCGGAAAGTTCTGTCTTTCAGGAAGGAGCGGAACCATTCCAAGGCAAGGCCTGAGATTCCTACAGTGACCAGACGATTTAATAGAATGTTATGAGATAACGTGTCAAAGGCAGCGCTGAGGTCCAATAGGACCAGCGCAGCACTTTGACCGGCATCAAGTATCGTCCGGAGATAATCCAACGTGGCTAGGAGGGCTGACTCAGTGCTGTGGCCGGGCCTAAACCCGTTTTGGGATGGATCTAAGATGTTATTTTGATCCATGTGTTTAGACAAGATGATGTTTACATGGGCCTCTGCGAGTTTGGACAGCCATGGGAGTAACGAGATGGGTCTAAAGTTCTCCAATTTGGAGGGATCAAGGGTCGGTTTTTTAATGATGGGAGAGACCCATGCTTGTTTCCAGGCAGTCGGGACACTGGCCGAGGAGAAGGAGAGATTCAGTATGGAAGCCAGGGAAGGCAGGAAGAAGTCTAGGGATTCGATGAAATTGGCCGGTCTCATTGGGTCTGCTGGGGAGCCTGATTTGATCTTCCTACATAGTTTAGTAAGGTACTCGTGAGAGATTTCAGGTATTTGCATCATCGTGGTGCCATTGCTGATGGGTATAGAGGAACTGGGTGGTGCAGAGGAGACCTGTGGGAAAGATTTATAGATTTTTTCCACTTTTTCAGTGAAGAATGTGGCAAGGTCCTCACATTACTGCGCAGAAGTAATACTAGAGGAAGGAGATCTGCTACTCTGTAGTTCTTCTACTAGTTTAAAAACAACTTTGGCGGGGTTAGGACTGGAATTAATTTCTTCAGCATAGAAGGCGGCGCGTGCGGAACAGATAGCTTTGTGGTATAGCTTTTGTTTGGACAGATAGAAAGCTTTGTCTCTGTCATTGTAATCTCGCCTCCAGGCTCTCTCGGCTTTCTTACATTCCTTCCGCATGGATTTCAGGATGTTGTTATACCATGGGTTGGAGGGAGAGCTGCGCCCCTTAGCCCATTTGAGGGGGATGAGAGCATCTAGTCCCTTAATGATGCAGTCATGGAAGGCAGCATATGTTGTATTGATGTCGATATGTGCCTCTTGATGGAATTCTCCTATGGTGGAATACAGGTCACTGGTTGAGAGTTTGTGCCACGCTCTTTTTAGGCGGCGGGTAGGCTCAGCCATGTTGAACGTTTTCTTAGTCAATATGGTGAATTTAATTAAATAGTGATCTGTCCATCCCATGGGTTTGGGCGCCTCTGTTTTGGTCCCCGGGATGTCAGTGAAGACAGGGTCTAATATATGTCCGGCAGAGTGGGTAGCTTCCTGGATCAGAGGGTAAAGTTGTAGGGCTGACAGGTCGGCCGGAAGGTTTTTAATGGTGGAATCTTGATTCTGGTCGAAATGGAGATTAAGGTCTCCTAATATGGTCAAGTTTGCCGAAACCACCACAAGGGAGTTGGCCACTTCAAGGAGAGCTTCTATGAATGTAGACGCAGGTCTGGGGGACCGATAGATGTAAAGGCCAGATACAGTGAAATGGGGGCCTGTCGTGATCTTAAAGCGAGCACTTTCACAGCTCGAAATTTTTTCTTTAGTAAAGGAGCAGAGAAATTGCTTTTTGTAGATGACAGCAATGCCGCCACCTCTGGTGTCTCTATTTATCGATATCATTTGGTAGCTCTCTGGTAGCGTAAGGTTAGGTACACTAGTCATTTCGTCACGGAGCCAGGTCTCGCATAGAAAGAGAATGTCGGGGTTCTCTTCGAGTAGGAGAGTGTTAACCTCTAGGTGGTGCTTGAGGAGAGACCTAACATTAAGTTGGAGAATGGTAAGAGGGGATTGTTTATGCACATCTGAGAGGTGCCTAGGTAGACAAGGGCTGGGTGTAGAAAAGTGGCAGGACTTACATTGAAGGCATGTCTGTCCAAGGTGTCCAGATGTCACCTCGCAGCTCTTTCCAGGGTTCAGGGCGATGAGGAGTTCTCTGTCATAGTGGTAGACTTTCGGTGTAACTTGGCCAGGGGGACAGGCGAGAGGCGATGTCTTGGCGATGACTGGCGTAGATGGGCTTGCCTTAGGCGCGCCCGCTGCGCCTGTCCGCTGCGCGTACGGTGAATACACATGTTATCAAGGGGGTGAAAAGGGCGGGGGCGTGGCCTCAAAGTGGGCGTGGCCTCGCGGCTTGCAGGCAATGGCGGCAGGAATTGTTTTTGTAATCGCTGCCGCAGCAGCGCTGGATGCGCTGTGCGGTGAGTTTTTGGAGGTCAGCCAATAGAGTCCTGAGGTGCCAGGGAATGAAGTAAGTGAATTAAAAATACAACACAATTGAGTGACACGCAAGTTTTAAAAAAATACGTCGTGCTCCCGGCTTCCGCCTCAGGAGGGTACGTGGTTCTGCTGTAGACGCTCGTAGTCAGCGTATTTATACAGATGGGCGGGGCGTGGCCTTAAAGTGGGCGTGGCCTCGTGGCTCGCCAGCAATGGCGGCAGGAATTGTTTTTGTAATCGCGGCCGCAGCAGCGCTAGATCCGCTGTGCGGTGAGTTTTTGGAGGTCAGGCAGTAGAGTCCTGAGGTGCCAGGGAATGAAGTAAGTGAATTAAAAATACAACACAATTGAGTGACACGCAAGTTTTAAAAAAAATACGTTGCACTCCCGGCTTCCGCCTCAGGAGGATACGTGGTTCTGCTGTAGACGCTCGTAGTCAGCGTATTTTACAGATGGGTGGGGGGGCGTGGCCTCAGAGTGGGCGTGGCCTCGCGGCTCGCCGGCAATGGCAGCAGGAAATGTTTTTGTAATCGCGGCCGCAGCAGCGCTAGATCCGCTGTGCGGTGAGTTTTTGGAGGTCAGGCAGTAGAGTCCTGAGGTGCCAGGGAATGAAGTAAGTGAATTAAAAGTACAACACAATTGAGTGACACGCAAGTTTTAAAAAAATAAGTTGCGCTCCCGGCTTCCGCCTCAGGAGGGTACGTGGTTCTGCTGTAGACGCTCGTAGTCAGCGTATTTATACAGATGGGCGGGGGCGTGGCCTCGCGGCTCGCCGGCAATTGCGGCAGGAATTGTTTTTGTAATTGCGGCCGCAGCAGCGCTAGATCCGCTGTGCTGTGAGTTTTTGGAGGTCAGGCAGTAGAGTCCTGAGGTGCCAGGGAATGAAGTAAGTGAATTAAAAATACAACACAATTGAGTGACACGCAAGTTTTAAAAAAATACGTCGTGCTCCCGGCTTCCGCCTCAGGAGGGTACGTGGTACCCATCATCAAGTTAAGACCGACTGACAAATGTCTCTATTTCAGCCCAACGCCTAGCAACCATCCAAACATTCCATAGTATCATGACACAGGACGACACACATTCTCCCACTTACACATTCTAAACTTAAAGAAAATAAAAAGAAACGTAACTATGAATGCAAAGGATACAAACAACATAATAGAGAATGCAGTTACGATCTTTGAATAACTCAACAAAGCAATTTTATAGGCAAAGAGAAAACTGGGGTGCATGGCAAATGGAAAAAAAGTGCTCACCTTAAGAAACACAAATGTGCAAACGACGGGGAGTACATTTCAAGCGAAGTGGCCCAGAGCCCCTTTCTCGTGCAACAGGCTCTTGCACCCCAGAGCCCGAATCAGGCCCACCAGTTGCGGTGCTAGTATCAAAACTAGCACTCGCCTGGCACTTCGCCACTCAACTTAAATTCTAAATTCTATAGTCACTGGTCTTTATTGCATTTTTGAAAACCTTGATAACCTTAAACGAAAGACTGAATTTGGATCTGCCTCCACCTTTCCCAGGAGGCTTAATCTTGACCCAGTCTCCCACGTCGACCACTGTTCTCTTCACAGCCCTCCTTTTATCATACAAGATCTTTCTTTTTTTCATCACCTCTTTCTCTCTGTCCAGTCCTCAATACTGTCCACTGTTAGACCTTGTACCATTGGCGTGAGTCTCCCTTCCATTTTTCGCTGTTGTCTCCTCTGTTTTTGATATGTTTTTGCTCGTTAGATGCTTTGGGCACTGTGCCACTGCTA
Organism: Lissotriton vulgaris; assembly: GCF_964263255.1. Lineage (NCBI taxonomy): Eukaryota > Metazoa > Chordata > Amphibia > Caudata > Salamandridae > Lissotriton > Lissotriton vulgaris. The sequence continues at coordinate 223,448 of NW_028249480.1, forward strand.
TGCAGTGCCACAGTGCAAGTGCTCCCTATGTTAATTGATGTAAAGGATTAGTGACTCCATAATTGGCTTATTTGATGTACTTGTCAGACCCTAGTACAGTGCACTGCCTGTGCCCAGGGCCTGTAAGTCAAATGCTGCTGATGGGCTTGCAGCACTGATTGTGCCACCCGCAGAAGCAGCTTGTAAAGTGTGCTCAGGCCTGCCGTTGCAGAGCCTGTGTGCAGTCCAGTACTGCCATGTTGACTTGGTAAGTGCACCCACTGACCAGTCCCTAAACCTTCCCTTTTCTACATGTTAGCCACCCCTAAGTTAGGCCCTAGGGCAGGGTGCATTGTATGTGAAAGGTAGGGCATGGTCTGATGTGTGCAGCATGTCCTGGTAGTGAATTACAGCTAATTTCTTTTTTCATTATTGCAAGGCTACCTGTCCCCATAGGCCAGAATGGACAGTTTGGTTATAACGCCTTATAATCCTAACTATCCCAGGGAACATGGTAGAATCCCAAATTTAATATACCTGAACACAGAATGATAAAATACATCTTTTAGTGTAATTGGTTTTAAAGATTCTGTGTTTGAAACTACCACTTTTAGAAAGTAGATATTTTCTTTCCCAACCATCCAAGCCTGCGTTGGCTAGGTTGTGTTTTCCATGTCTGGTTTGGGACAGGGGCTGAGGGGGCTCCAGGAGACATGGTGAGTCAGCACAAGGCTGAATGGACCTATCTGCATTGGGAGTGGGGGGAGGAGTAGCACCTGGGCCTGAATAGGGCTGTGCCTGCCTTCCACAATGCTGGCTCCACCTCCTGTGGTGCGTCTGATTACCCTGGCCCACCCTGACAAAGGAAGAAGTTGTGCACTGGCAGGATGCACCCAGAACTGGTTTGAGCTAGGTACATACACTCTCTGCCTTCAGAGACAAAGGATTTGTGTGTATAAAAAGGGGGACCCAGACCCCAGAACTTAAGATCACTTCTGGGAATCAAGGAGAAGAACCATAGAGAATCTGCAGGAGTTTTTGACTACCCCTATGCCAGTGTGTTGTTTGATGGGGATGGCCTGCAGTGGTTTCTTTATTGCTAAGGAAAGGAGAAAAGACTTTTATTGAAACTTTCATCATCTTGCAGAAAATCTCCAAGGGCTTGAATTTGAGCTTGCCTCCTGTCTGAAGTCTCAGGGATACAAAGACTTCACCCCTTCTTGCCTGCATCTGGAACTTCTGTTCTGGTTGCTACAGAAGGAAATTGCAACACTGACGCCGGTGAGCGATGTCGTAATCTGCACTGAAGCCATGAGCGCTGCTCCGACTTACAACGTAGTACCGACGCCGGCCGCCGTGCCACATCGATGCCAGAGAGGGCCATCGTAACCTGCCATAAGCCGCAAGCGCTGCTCCGACTTTGCTACGTAGGCCCAACGCCTGCTGCTGTGCCGCATAGACTCCAAAGCCGACATCATCGTGAAGCTGATAATCGACGTGGGTGGTTAAGAATCCATCGACATTGTACGGAACTTTGGTTTCGGCGCTATTGTGACGTCACCTCCTCTCCGGTACAGAACCAATGCCACCCCTGCTTTGCGCAAGCATCGAGGACCTGACGCGTCGCTTCCCCTGAAGCAAGGAACCGACAACGCACAGCACCAACGACACCGCATTTCCCTAACACCGCAAGCTGTCTTTTTTTTTTACTTTTCCAAGGTACTGTTCTTTGTGAGTCTGTTTTGACTCCGCGCCCAACGCCGCACATCTTGCGGTCGGTGCCATACTATGGGATTTCTTTGACCTCGAACTCGTGATAACTCCAGTTGGGGTTATCTGTTGCTAAAAACTGCGTTTAAGTGAATAACCTATTTTGAGCTACTTCGACAATCTTATTTCTGATTACAGTATTGTGGATTTTTGTTGTTTCAGTCTTGTGTTAAGTCTATATAAAGAATACGTATTTTTATAAAACCTGTGTGGTGTGCACCTGTAGTGTTTTCACTGTATAACTGTATGTATTCACAAATTCTTTACACACTGCCTCTGAGATAAACCTTCCTGCTCGTGCCAAGCTACCACAGGGTTGAGCAGGGGTTATTTTAGGAGTGTAGCCCCCTTACTCTGACTAGAAGCAAGGATCCCAATTTGGACAAAGGTGCAAGCCATTGCCAACTAAAGACCCCTAGTTCTAAAACCCACCTTTTCATCCACTAAAGTTAATTTGGTTGTTACCCACAACAGAGTGACCTCCATGTTGGGGACCCTTACTTTAAATAAACGAAAGGGAGTTTCACCAACGGACGAACAAGCAGTGAACATATACCCGCTAACCTTCTTCCTCATGGCCAACTCCCAACTTTCACCACAGTCAACAGCTTGTTGCAGAGTCTCTTTAACAACTGTGACAAACCTTTCCACCACACCATTGCTTTGTGGATGGTACAGGGACGGCTTCTTATGCTTGCTCCCCCTTGAACTCAGAAATGCTTCCATGTCTAAGGTCGTGAACTGAACACCATTGTCTGACAAGATTGTTAACTGGAAACCTTCACGTACAAATAACTCTTGTAGAAACTCAATCACTTCACCAGACTCAACGGAATTAACCACCTTTGATATAAGGCAAATGGTAAAACATATCAATACACGTGATCAAATAGAGATCCTGAGTCTTCAACTTCACAGGTCCCAAAATTTCTATAGAAATGTCAACCACTGACCAGTAGCCTGTTCCCTAATAACCATGGGTTGCGCCCTGCACTTCAATATCCTGTCACAACACGCACATTCAGAGCATTCACGCACCAACCTCTCTACATGTACATCCATGGCAGGCCACCAATATGCTTCCCTCATCCTTTTCTTTGTCTTGGCAATGCCCATGTGCTAGGCGTGGGTACTCTTTATTAACTTATCCCTTAGTGCAAGGGGTGCAACCAACTTACTACCACGCATGAGGAGACCATCCTCCACCACCAGATCTTCCCTAACTTGCCAAAAGCCTTCGAGGACCTCTTCACAGTCCTTCTTCTCACACCAACCACCTGTGAGCATGGTTAGGACTTTATGCAAGCCTAAATCGATCATGTGATAGTCCCTCCACTCTCTCGGAAATCAACCCTTCACTAATCATACAAACATTAATTCCTTCCTCCTGTTATTCACCTCCAAACCACTCAACATCATCTGTCGTTTCACGCTCCTCACCCCGAGTATTGATAGACAGTCTGCCAGGACTGTAGAGCTACAACCTACTTCAGTATCCTAAGGGAGACAAAGTCAATGCCTTTCTTGGGGAAGACCTCCCTAAGATATGTGTGGTCAGTAAGAATTCTGAACCTTTTCCTCCACAAAACCTTTCTCAGCTTGCACACCGCCCAGAAAACACCCAGAGCTTCTTTCTCCACAACAGAACAGTTGCATTCAGCACCCCTCAAGGGCCTAGAGATGAAATAATTGTTTTAACCTCCCCATCAACCTTCTGCAGAAGAACTGCTCCTAACCCCTTCGACTGGCATCAGTCATGAGATAAGATAACTTTGTGGGGTCAAAACTTCCTAGACAAGGTGCTTCATTCAGATGTTTCTTAATGCACTCAAACTCTTCCTCACAGCCCTTGGACCAAACAAATTTGCCTCCCTTCTTGAGAAGAGACCACAAACAAGAGGTTTTCCCTGCAAAGTTCGGAACTAACTTGTGATAAAATTCAGCTATGGCCAGAAAGTTTACAAACTCTTCTTTGTTCAAAGGGGTGCGCAAATTACAAAGGGAGTTTACCAATGTGTCTTTGGGTTAGATGCCAGTAGGGGACACAAAATGACCTAGTTAATCTATTTCTTTGACACCAAATTTGCACTGGTCAGCCCTAAGGGTGAGGTCAGCATTGCGTAACTTCTTCAATACTGGCCTCAGCCTCCCATTATGCTCCTCAAAATCCACACCAAAGAGGAGCACATCATGGGTACACCTTGACATCCTGAAGGCCTCCAAGAATGCCCTCATCGCCCTCTGAAAAAATGAGGCTGCAGAAGACAGTCCAAAAGACATTCTCAGAAATCTAAAGGTACCAAAGGGTGTTACACAGGAGGTAAGGTCCTGGGAAAAGAAGTGAATGTTCTGAATGTTCTGAAGAGGAGTGAAGCCTGGCCTGGTGATAGGCGGAGGTCAAGTCCAAGGAAGAAAAATGCCTTGCCCCCTCAAGAGAACACATCTATTTAGTTATGTTGCATAAAGGGGAAGGATCAACAATAACTGCTTTGTTGAGCTCCCTCAAGCTGACAGAAAGCCTGGCCTCCCCATTGGCTTTGTGGGCCATAACAACAGGAGAGACCCAATTTGTTGCTTCAACTTCTTGAATGATGCATTTGGCTAAGAGATTGTCTAATTCAACGTTCATGCTCTCCCTCACTAACAGAGGTGCATTCCTGACCTTATCTGTTTTTGGAACAGCATAGGATTTGACCTTTATCCAATGTACATAGTTTTTTAGACAAACCCAATTTGAGTGCATTAAGAAACATCTGAATGAAGCACCCTGTCTAGGAAGTTTTGACCCCACAAAGTTATCTTATCTCATAACTGATGCCAGTCGAAGGGGTTAGGAGAAGAACTGCTCCTAACCCCTTCGACTGGCATCAGTCATGAGATAAGATAACTTTGTGGGGTCAAAACTTCCTAGACAAGGTGCTTCATTCAGATGTTTCTTAATGCACTCAAACTCTTCCTCACAGCCCTTGGACCAAACAAATTTGCCTCCCTTCTTGAGGAGAGACCACAAACAAGAGGTTTTCCCTGCAAAGTTCAGAACGAACTTGTGATAAAATTCAGCTATGGCCAGAAAGTTTACCAACTCTTCTTTGTTCAAAGGGGTGCGCAAATTACAAAGGGAGTTTACCAATGAGTCTTTGGGTTAGATGCCAGCAGGGGACACAAAATGACCTAGTTACTCTATTTCGTTGACACCAAATTTGCACTGGTCAGCCCTAAGGGTGAGGTCAGCATTATGTAACTTCTTCAATACTGGCCTCAGCCTCCCATTATGCTCCTCAAAATCCACACCAAAGATGAGCACATCATGGGTACACCTTGACATCCTGAAGGCCTCCAAGAATGCCCTCATCGCCCTCTGAAAAAATGAGGCTGCAAAAGACAGTACAAAAGACATTCTTAGAAATCTAAAGGTACCAAAGGGTGTTACACAGGAGGTAAGATCCTGGGAAGAGAAGTGAATGTTCTGAATGTTCTGAAGAGGAGTGAAGCCTGGCCTGGTGATAGGCGGAGGTCAAGTCCAAGGAAGAAAAATGCCTTGCCCCCTCAAGAGAACACAGCTATTTAGTTATGTTGCATAAAGGGGAAGGATCACCAATAACTGCTTTGTTGAGCTCCCTCAAGCTGACAGAGAGCCTGGCCTCCCCATTGGCTTTGTGGACCATAACAACAGGAGAGACCCAATTTGTTACTTCAACTTCTTGAATGATGCATTTGGCTAAGAGATTGTCTAATTCAACGTTCATGCTCTCCCTTACTAACAGAGGTGCATTCCTGACCTTATCTGTTTTTGGAACAGCATAGGATTTGACCTTTATCCAATGTACATAGTTTTTGAGACAAACCCAGTTCACCCGCAAATTCCTTGATCCAGTCTCGATTAGCATTACTAACAACCCTAACTGGTGGTAATTCTTTTAGGCAGACAGATCTCATTGGGATCAAGGCAGATATGTAGATCACGTTGATGGGACCAACTTATGAGCGAGTCCTGCTTCTACAAGACATAGATTTTACCAGGGATGACTCTCCCTTTGAAGTCAATTGTGCCCCAGAAATAGCCCAGCACCTCAATAGTCACCCCACCGTAACCTTTTAGTCTAATGTCTGGCTTCAACAGGGTGACTTTGCCCAGCAGATTACGCTCATAAAGTGTTTTGGGGACTAGCGGTATCTTGGCCCCATAGTCAAAGAGCATGTTCACGGGTGCATCATTGATCAAAACTAGCTCCTGAGGGTCATCACTAGCATTCCCTGTGACTGGGAGAATATTAATTATTTTCCAAATCTTCTTCATAAAGATCAACTTCCCTGACTTTTTTATGCTTGTTGCCCGTTCTGCAGCTCTTTGAGACGTGGCCTTTTCTCTCACAAGTTTTGCACATGGCCTTCCAGCCTGGGCAGTCTTTAAAGTTGGCCACATGGCCAGGGTTGTCACACCTGAAGCACTTCCCCTGAAAATTCTTTGTGTTTAAAGGGCTTTGAAGTGGTCCTCGATTTGGGTTTAACAAATCTATCCACCACCACCTTGACATTAATGTTCTCCTTTTGATCACCTGAACTGTCTTTGTGCATAATATCAACACACACTTTTGAATGCTCGTGACTTTTGGCTATGGTCAGCATTCTTGAAGCAATGGCGTGTCTTTTTGCGACAGGGCGTCTCTCATTTTTTCGAGGGCACATCCCAACATGAACTGATCTCTTAAGCGCTCCTCTAAAGCTGCATAAAAATTGCATGTGGAAGCCAATTTGCGCAAGGTAGTTATGTACTGTTCAACCGACTCATACTGCCTTTGCATCCTTCTCCCGAAGTGATATCGTTCAAGGACAGTACTCACTTTGGGGAGGTGGTGCAAGTCCAACTTTTTGATGCAGATCTCGTATTCATTAAGTGTGGCAGAGTCACTATCAGAGAGTTTAGGAAGATGTTCAAAGAATTCTTGGCCCTCAGAGCCCAAACAATGGATTAACAATGAGGCTTTCCTCTCTATGCTTAAGAAAGTGCCACAGACACAAGCATAATGTGTGAAAACCTTCTTCCACTTCAGCCACGAGAGAGGAGGAACTCCTGGAGATTTCAAAAAGAAAAGAGGGGCAGTGACATTTTGCATGATGTACGTATTATGTTTTGACCTAGTTACTACTTAAGGGTGAATTTCAGTGATCTGCCTACAGTGCGCAATATCCACAAACCTTATAAGCTGTGCGCATCAGCGAAACTGCGTGAAACTGCTGTGTGCATCAGCGGAACCATCAGCCCGATTACTGATGGCAAATATTTATATAAGGAGTAGTCACTTTAGCCTGGTGCTCAATTACATGTGTAGATTTGAGTCTAGTGATGCCTGATAACTGAAAGGCACATATTTGTTTACATACAATTTCATATATGTCTGATTTATTATTCCTATAACAGTGCCTTCTACCTTGAGAAGGACCATCCTAGATCAGTGTGTGGACAAAGCACATGCTGACAAATTGAGGAAAAAGGGATTGGGACATGTTCTAGGGACACTAACAACAATTCCTACGTCAAACCTCTCATTTAACTGATGGAGCGCAAAGAGCGATATAAATCGATATACTGAGAAAAAGTAACCTGGAGAATTGCTGCAAACTAAAATAAATTTTAAAAACTAATAAAGAACTATATAACCACAGCTTTGTGACCTGGAAGCCGATTATTTCTCAATATAGCCCTTGTTTGTGATTACCTTACAGTGCTCACATTATCATCCGCGCTTGAAGAGATTGGAGCCCGGGGTGTCTGGTCACAGAAGCTCATTTACATACATAGGGGGTGACAGCCTGTTCACAACACACAGCACAACTTGTTTACGCAAAATGCTGTCACACAGAACAGGGTAAAGTCTTGTGTCACTTTTTTCATTTTCTTTAATACATCCTGCACCTTGCTTTCTTCTTCTCTTTCTCCCATTTCAATTCATCGTAAATTACTTAAATTCACTATTGCTTTATCAGCACGGCACAAGTCGGGGGTCGACACAGTTTGATGGGGTCTCCCCACTATTACCTAGAAAAGGGACTCAGTTCCACCTAGCTCCTTAGCCTGCAACTGGTAATTGTTACTTTGTGCCCCAGCACTGAAGTTTCATGCATCTGCAGACACAGACCTCTATGGCTGAGATACCCGCCACCCCCTCTCAACACAATCCCCAAGGATGGGAAACCGGAAACGGTTCTGAACTTTTGGAAGGCGGGAGGGAGTGACCCTCCCGGCCGTATTTATTAAAATATGAAACAAAATCAAAACGTTAAAATAACAGTTTCATATTATGTACAATTTCATTTCCACATTACGATGTTTGGCTAACCTTAACAGATCTCTAATACAAAGATTCTCCTAGCCGAACTAACATCCTACAAAACATTTGACTTGAAATTGTACATCCTAACGTTAAGGGCCAACGGCAAGGTCGTAACCGGTGTCAGATCCCTAAACCAGAAATATCACCCTCACTTGTGAGGGGACCAACCGCACAGAGGCGTACCTCATGTGCACATACCAATTTCCCTTGACTTGACGGGGGCCCCAATTAACTCGACGCCATTTAACGGTCGTCCGAGGACTCGTGTGAGGTGTCTAGAAGGTAGCGTAAACCCCCTCCCGAACCCCACACAACTTACCACATCTGCCGTCGCAGATGTCCTGGCCCCGGGAAATTCCCCAGGAGGGCCCGTAGCCTCTCCTATCCAGGAAGGGGCCTTGACCACCTTTCCTTTCCTTCCGGCGGCCTATCCTTAGACGGGACCGCCTCCCCGTTGAGGGGCCAATGGCCACCTCCCCCGAGCGCTCCCATCCGTAATGGGTGACGCCCCCCCATAGGGATCTTCCAATTACTGCTCACCGATCATGACCTTACCGCCACAGGCCGGATAGTTGACCGGCTATCCGGACCCCCCACAAAACTCCTGCCTAAAGGTCATGTTATAAACCTTTTAACCAAGCTATGAGATCTCCTATGAGTAACTCATTCCCCACCCGGGACAAATGAACACCGTCCCCCAAATACATACTGTCCCCTTTTATACAACCATGCGAAACAGAATGCAGTGTACTTGAACGAAACAATCTACTCACTTTGTTATTAATTTTCCTTACTGAATGATTCAGAGCAGAAACAGAAATAGCCCCCCGCCACACTTTCCGTGGGATCATATGGGACCATGCAATTGTGCACCCTGGAACTCTTCTTGCCAACCAACTTACTGTGGAAAGCATCGCCTCAAGAAGTAGTCGTCTACCAGTGGCCACCAAATCGTTGCCCCCAAGATGGACTATGATTATAGACGGCGGTGACCTTGTCCGCCCTAACAAACCCTCAAAAAACGATTGAAACTGGTCAATACAGAGCCCGCCCTTTCCGTAGAAGGACACACTGTAACCGTATTCCCCAGCCACGTGAATCATGTCACCTGCTTTGAATACGTCCGCGGTACGCCTCACGTATGAGTGGCCCACGACCCACACCTCCTTTTTCACAGCCGGTGATGTCTGACCGCTGGTCCCCAGGTGTTGGGTCGACTGCACAGTCCGCCCCGCCTCGTAGGCTTGCGCAACTGAAAACCAAACAAAACAAGAAGCGTGAGTACGTCATTACAGCTTCACAACATGTGCAACCGCACATACCTCTTATAACAGTTCGAGGACCAACGCCCCACACGTTTTACTTGTTCTACACTCAGACCCCTGGCTGTAGCCTCTGTAGCAGCCCCTATCCGAAAGGAATGGGTCCCAAACTCGCCGGGGTTCAAGCCCGATGCGGAAATCGACATCGCTAGCACCCGCTGGAACTGAAACCTCGTCAGTGGGGTGGCGTCAGCGTGTCTCAACAAGGTCCCCCCCCCATGATGCCACCCGTTGCGCTAAATATTCCTCTACGCAAACCACAGGGCACATGGAAGACCCGGGAATCCTTTGTATAATTATGCAGTCCCCAATCGCACCCTGATCGGTTTTGGACCTGACAAACGAGACAGTCATCGTCTCCCCCTTGACCTGAATGTGCTTCATACTGGGATGAACACGTTGCAGGGAGTACGGAAAATAACAGGGCCAACCTATCCAGACCTATCGGGTGCCTCTCATCTACTCTGCGACCCTCAAGGCGTTGCCACCCACGTAGCGCTTTTTGCACCACGAAAGACGCTGTCGGGTCCTGAATACCATGAGCCCTTGCCATAAAGGAAATGACGGCCCGATGCCTCTGGGCCGTAGCTACTGATTTGCCTGCCTGATGTAAAGACAGCAGAAATTTCACTACAAACTCTTCCTGGCCCCAAAGCTCCCCCCTAGCAGTCCCCAAAAAGGCCCAATAAGTACGGAACGCCCCTTCATATGCCTTCCTCGTCCTGGGTGCTAAACTCTCTCCCACGAGGTTTTGTAGTTCGGGGCACCGAGAGACCAGAGAGCTTCGGGAAAGGGTGCCGCCACCGGGTCCGCTGTGGGCAGAAAACCCCAGAAGGCCTGCATACGGAAACGAGAAAGCGCATCAGCCGCTTGGTTCATTACCCCCGGCACATGTTTTGCCTTAAATAGCACATTTAATTGCATACACAATAACACAATTTCTTTAGCAATCTCAGAATCCATTTGCATCGTGCTGCCTGATTATTGATACACTCAACCACTGTCATGTTATCAGACCAGAACACCAAAGAGTGATCTCTGAACCCCTCAGGCCAAGTTTTCAGGGCCACCAGAATAGGAAAAAGTTCAAGAAAAGCAATGTTACTTGTCAGCCCGCACTCGCGCCACCATGACGGCCATTTTTGAGCCGACCATTGTGTGCCGAATATGGCACCAAAACCAATACTCCCTGCCGAATCTGTCCACAGCCCCAGCTCCTCGGAGGACACCGCCGGTTTGTTCCAGACAATTCGACCATTGAAATCCACCAGAAATGCCAACCAAATGCGCATGTCCTGGCGAAATTCTGCGGAAAGCCTCATGCGATGATGACCCTCCTTCAGGCCGACCATTGCTTGAGCGATCAAGCGGGAAAAGGGGCGGGCCATCGGCATTACTCTCAGGGCAAAATTCAACTGGCCCACCACTTGTTGCAATTGATGCAGTTTCACCTTAGACTCACTAATACACGTTTCAAGGGATGCTCTGAATTTTAACACTTTTTCTCTTGGTAATCGAAAACAACCTTCCTCCGAGTCGAGCTCGATCCCCAGAAACTCGAGGCAAGTCGAGGGACCCACAGTCTTACCTGGCGCCAATGGCACACCAAAATGATTCATTAAGACACAAAAGTCATTCAATGCCCGTCCACATTCTGGATCCCCGGCTGCCCCCAGAAACAGAAAGTCATCAAGATAATGCATAACATGTTGCCAACCCGTAGTCTTCGTGAAGACCCATTGCAAAAAACAACTGAACTTTTCAAAATAGGCACAAGATATAGAGCATCCCATTGGCATACACCTATCCATGTAATAGCGACCCTGAAACATGAAACCAAGGAGACGCTGATCGTCTGGGTGTACCGGGAGCAACCGGAACGCTGACTCAATATCTGATTTTGCCATCAGCGCACCGGGCCCCAGGCGATTCAACATGGCGACGGCCTAATCGAAAGATGCGTACCGCACCGAACACACTTCCGGGTCTATCGCATCATTCACGGAAAGACCACATGGGGCTGACAAGTTATGTATCAGCCGAAACTCACCCGGGTCCTTCTTGGGGACCACCCCTAAAGGGGAACAAACAAAGTTAGCAACCGGTGGCACATCAAATGGACCGGCGACTCGACCTCGAGTAACCTCCTTCCCAATCTTTACCTGTACCACGGTCGTATGCTGCAAGACCGACAGTTGGTTCTTACATTTTGCTACACCCTGAAAATCCCCCACTGGGATGCGGAAACCATATGAAAACCCGTTTCGCAACACCCCAGCAGAAGCATGATCCGGGTATTCGTTGAGCCAAGGAATCATTGCCATGGTATCAATCGGAGTAGGTAAAGGCGCCCCTCGGACTATTTCAGACCTGTTTGGCGCTTCCCCTACCACCGTTATCACCCGTTTTGGCTCTGCACATGGACTCAGGATGGGTTGGCTGCCCACACCCCTCACATTCATGTTTGAACTTGCATGACCCCTGCGGCTCGTACATTTTCCTCTGTTAAAATTCCAACAAATCCCCCTTTTACCAGCGTTGCCACTCGGTTTTGAGTGATATTCGTTACCTGCACCCGTCCGAAAGGGTGTCCCAGAGTATTGGCGGGAGGATTCACCCCCGCTACTTCCTACCAATGGTACTTTCAACATTCCTGTACTCTCCATTTTTGACCATGAAACGGAGTCGTAACAATCCCAAGTCAGGATTGGGTCGTGTTCTTTCGCTTTTCTAAAAATATTATCATAGCAGAACCACTGATTGCCCCCATACGCTACGGAATACTCCATGATACGTGACTGATAAATAGGCAGCACGGTCAGCAACTCGGGCCTACGCTCGCCCATGATGGAGGTAAAAATACCCCCTGCTCTACCCCAAGTACCAATGTTTTCGTCAACCTTAAAGGCGGCCATTTTTGCGCGCCACACACTCGGATGCATGAGCTCCTTTTGGCTCTTAACATGCTCCATCTCATAATGGTCGGTAAGTAAAGAAAAAATGTTCACATACTTATTCGCCCAAATCTTCTCCTTAATTTCCAGTGGAACATGCTGAGCCACCTTCTCCCTTCGTGAAGGTGCAGACCCCTCCCCCGCGATCGGCAATGGCCGCTTACCTGAACCAGAAGCTGCGTTTGCCGCTGAACCTGGGCCTGTTGCATTTTCCACCGCCGGAGCCAGCGGGGTAACTGACGATGATGCCTTCGCAGCCTCCCTGGTTTCCCGTATTTGCCTCATTAACACCCGGGCGTCGTCAGCCGTGGCGCCCTGCTATCTTTTCCCAACCACGCTGCCAGTTGTGCTGCTAACTCGGGAGGCATATCTTCCCCGGACACGGGAGTGACCACCACGGGAATCGGATTCCCCTCCTTCGGCACCGGAGTTGGCTCTTCAAGTGGGATATCGGGAACCGGGGTTTCCCCCCCAGGTGCCCCCTTTCTGGACCTCTTGCCTCTCCCTCCGGGGACTACTCCCGGCAAAGGTCGTTTCGGTCCTCCTTCCCCGTCCTTAGCCGCCATCTGCTTCTTCAAATCGGATACCTCTTTCATGAGCATGCGGAGCATCTGATCGGTACTGACCCGCTTCCCAACTTTCTTGGGCATTCTCAGACGGAGTATCTGTAAGACAAAAAGAAAGATTACCACGCTCAAAATTGGCTCTTCGTTCCGTCTCGAGCTCACGTGCAGCGGGGAGGTGCAGCTTCAGAGCCCAGGAACAAGAGGAAGCTTTCTTGGCTTGTTGCTCCTTTTATCCGTCTTCAGGGCGGGCGTAAACCCGCCCCCGCCTGCCTCCGTGGGCGTGGCCTGGTCGCGTCCGTGTCTAGGACAACCCACTCCAGGGCGGGAAAAGGCGCGCCCCGGCTACGCCGCTTCGGGCATACCAGCCAAGACTCGCCTCCCGCCCAAGATGGCTTCCCGGGGGGATCGTGGTACTCCACCATACGTTCAGGGGGACCGAATGGTCGCCCCTTTCCAAGAGTGTTTGTAACTATCCGTCCCACTAGCAGCGTCCCCTTTATTTATTTGTGTGAGTGGCGCAAGAGAGGAACAGCGAACTAGACAATATTAGCCCTTCTATTGCATAATACACTGTAAATGTGAAACACTTTGGGGCTAAGCAGCTGTATAAAGAACAACGTCAGGAAACAAACGCAAATGAAAAGCACATTTTATTTATTCACTGAAAACTGTTTAAAAATTTAATTTCCAAGTTCCACATAGCACTTTAAAAATATTTACACTTTCAGTCCTTTTCAAGTCTAGTTACAAACTGATAGTGGGAAAAACACATGAAAATTATTATAAGGGCCTGACATCACTTCTTGTGACATCACTACATGTGACGTCATTGTGATTTGCATATGATAATGGGCTCCTTCACTATTTTCCTTATTTGTGCCGTTTATTTCATGACATGGGTCTATAGGTATTAAAAATAAATATATAAATTCACAGGTATTCAACCAGTTTCTCTGGTGATGTCACACATTGACATGTATTCAGCTGCTTCTTCTATTTTTAGGTGAATACAAATCACCTGCCGTTCCACCTCTTTCCATTTCTCTTTCTTTTTCTCCCCCTTTCTTTGTCTCTCTCGCTCTCTTTATCTCTCCCCCTCTCTATCTGCCACACACTCCTGTTAGCTTTAGCTTCATGAATTTCACTGCCACTTCTGGCATTCATACGACAAATCCTTCAGAACAGTTAAGAACAAGGGACAATCAGTGTGGAAGACAAGTTGCTGGGAGTGCAACTGATTGTCCTGGCACATATATGCTTTTGATGTGGGATTTCGCTATTTCACCACATTCTTCAACCAGAGTCTGCTGTTTACAGTGGCTCAATTCTGGTAAAAAGTGGAGTTTGGCAAGTCACAAAATGAAGAGGGGGAGCCAAGTCAGAGAGGAGCCACGGGTCACACTTTGTTATAAGGCTTGAGGCACAAGCTGATCCATTAACCGATAATAGTCTGTAAAAGATGCAGCAAACGTTACTTAAAAACAAAGTATATGCTCTTTTATATCTAAAAATAGGTTATTTCTTGAACACCTGTGCTTCACTTTAGTTCATTATATATGCTGCTGTGGCATTTGTTAATAGTAATACATACATTTTACGAATGAAGCATACCATCTCCAGAGCCCTGACATGTCCTCTCAGGGTGTGTTGGGTTTATAGGTTTTATCACTAATCCGACATGTTAGCTGAAAATACCGCTGTTAGTCCCAGTGTTGTTCAGTGTTGCTTTTACAGGTAGTGTGTGTTCGCTGATGTGTTTGGAGGTTTGATAAGTGACTAAAGCACTTTGCACATTCACTGCACTTGAATGGCTTTTCCCCTGTGTGTGTTCGCTGATGAAACCTTAATGTTGAGTAACGACTAAAAATGCTTTCACATTCATTGCAATGGTATGGTTTTTCCCCTGTGTGTTCGCTGATGTGTTTGTAGTTTTTCTAATCAACTAAAGCTCTTCCCACATTCACTGCACTGGTATGGTTTTTCCTCAGAGTGTGTTCGCTTATGCCTTTGTATGTGATCTAATCTACTAAAGCTCTTCCCACATTCACTGCATTTAACTGGGTTTTCTCCTGTGTGTGTTCTCTGATGTTTTCATAGGTGTGATGACTTACTGAAGCACTTTGCACATTCACTGCACTTGAATGGTTTTTCTCCTGTGTGAGTTCGCTGATGATACCTTAATGTTGAAGAGACATGAAATCTACTGTCACATTCACTACAATGATAGGGTTTTTCCACTTGTGTGTGTTCGCTGATGACATCTTAGGTCTGATAACTGTCTAAAGCACTTAGCACATTCATTGCACTTGAATGGTTTTTCTCCTGTGTGAGTTCGCTGATGATACCTTAATGCTGAAATTAACTAAAACTACTGTCACATTCACTACAATGATAGGGTTTGTCCCTCGTGTGTGTTTGCTGATGTATTTGTAGTCCTGATAATTGACTAAAGCTCTTGACACATTCATTACACTTAAATGGTTTTGCATCTGATGACTGTATTTCCTGATGGGCCAACATGGCTGATAAAACACTCATGTTTTTCTTACACACTTTATATGTGTGCAGTATTTTGCACATTTGATTTCTGCTTTAACAATAAAATGCAATAGCCACCAAACATTTGCCACACTCCTAATACGTAGAAGGTGTCTTTGTAGGCAATTGTGCCTTTACATTAGATTATGGCTTTGCAAGCTTGAGGGTAAAGATGTATCTTCCTTCTGGACTGTGCAAATTGGGACAGTCTGTTGTATTGTAGATAGAAGAACTCCTCTTTCCTTTACCCGTCAGTTGTCTGGCTCTGCTCTGTTGTGCTTTTCTCTGGTTACTGTGGTTTGGCCGGAAAGAGTTTACAATTCACCTAGAGCACGGAATGATGGCTTATCATCATATTAGAAAACAGAGCACTGCTGTAATCACATCATACCGATCCCATGATCAAAGCTGGTATTGGACACTTGTTTATACAGGAGGCGGTTTGTTATTGTTGTTGCCTTAATTTTCCTAAAGTCATTTCTACATTGTGGGGGGGGGTGGCTAGCAGCCGATCATGGCGGCAGCATAAGGGACAGGCTCCGCGGCTAAAGCGGCCTCTTCGACTATCCAGCTCATAGTCCGCCACAATTTTCAAGCCCTGCAGGAGGGAACCGGAGCCTAGGACCGGGCGGAGCAAGTAGCGGGAAGCGGCGTTCAAATCCAGCTCCTGGGGACCGAGCTCCGTCGAAGCTGCGGATTGGCCTACTTCGACCACTTGAACGGGGACCTTCCCTGATCGAATAGCCCGGCAGGAAGTACAGCTGTTCCGGGGGACCTGGGCCGGAAGTGCCCGCACGCCGTGCAAGACGGCCGAGACCCGAAACTACGCCGACAGACTGGGCACCGCCTACGATCGAAGGAAGAGTGGCTGCACCATTGCACTGTGACCTCCACCCCCTGTTCGCTGAATGACCGGCGGCCACAGGTCGAGGGGAGCCTAGGATGGTGAAGGCCAGCCGCCATTTTCTAAGCGGAGGAAGACACTGCGCACTTATAGACCGTTAGCATACCTCGCCCTGCGGAACGCCCTACAGATACCCGGCTGGTGAGCCAGAACACACGCAGCAGAATACACCCGGTTCGGAAGCACAATACGATCCCCCGGGGGCCCGGGGGGGGACAGCTCAATGGAGCCGGCGGACATCTGAGTGGCTCCCTGGCCGCGCTCACGTGCGGAAGAGAACACCAACACTCCGTGGCCGAGGTGGGTGAGCCGCTCCGAGCAAGCTGGAGCGGAGAGGCCCGAAAGCCACGAAACCCAAAGGCATGGCAGGGAAAGGACCGAAGAGCGGCACCACGCAGACCCACATTGAACGATACACATCCGACAAGCCAGCTACCTCCCCCATGACGGGGAAAGACACAGGAGGCAAAACTGCAGATGCCCCGGGAGGAAAGAAGGCAACGTTAGAGGACGCGATGCAGGCATTGGCTCAGCTACAAACAACGGTGGGCTCGATCTCCGCGGATGTCACTTTGCTTAGAGCCGACCTTCACAAAATGTCGGAGAAAGTCAAAGACATGGAAGTGGTCACAAAATCCCTCGTGGAGGACGTCTCAGAACTTTAGCAGGCAATGGGGAAGATGGCACAGGACAATAAACTGCTGCGTGAGAAACTTGATGAGCAGGAAGGGCGTTCTAGGCGGAACAACATCCGCATTATTGGTATACTGGAGTCGGAAGGCACGAGAGCCATGGACTTGTATGTGGAGAGCCTAATTACAGACGAACTTAAGCCAAAGGGTTTGTCCACGTTCTTCTCCGTAGAGAGGGCCCACCGCGTACCAGGCGGTCAACCGAAGCCGGGGGCCTCTCCGCGGCCTATAGTTGCCCGCCTATTCAATTTCCGAGACCGGGACGCCATCTTACAGGCAGCCAGGACGTCCCCTCCTATTAGACTTCAGAACTCCACCATAGCCTTCTTCCCCGACTACACGGCGGACGTCGCACACAGGCGAAGGACCTTTTTTGAGGTTAAAAGAGAACTAAAGACAAGAGAAATCCCATACTCCATGCTCTTCCCCGCAAGGCTCAGGGTAGTAGCAGAAAATAAAACTTGGTTCTTTGACACCCCTGAAGCGGTGCAGGACTGGCTGGAGGGATGGAGACCGGGCCACCACCCTCGGCGAACCAACTGGCCCCCAAAGGGCCGAAATGCAGGAAGACATCCGGATTCCCAGGCATCGGGAGGGGGCCCAGAGAGCAGCTTGCCCTTAAGAGAAGAAGGCGGTCAGGAGGAGAACGAAGAACTGTGATCTCCAGGTTTCCATACTTTACTTGACTTATTGTGCTGCGCACACGCTACCCGCCATTGGACACTGGGTGATGGACCTCTGGGGGTGTGAGTGAGAGACCGCTGGCTGCGGAGAGTCCCTCACCCCGACGCGCAAGTACACTGTTTTAGGGTTGGGGTATGCACTCTGCTCAGTTGGGGGGCGGGCAGTTTTGAGTCCGTGTAGCAGGGGGGCAGGGAGGCGGGTAGGTAGGGGTTAAGGGATGGTTAAAGTTTGGGACCACTTGGTCCTGCAAGTTCTGGTTTTGCACACACACATGTTAATTGGTATGACTCAGCATTTGGAAAGCACCGTAATTCACTGGGAAGGCCCGATGGCGGGAGGTACGGTAGAGTCGCACCTGCCTCGCGCATGTCTCCATACAACACCTCACTCATGGCGAGAAGGCCTCGCGGCCTATAGTGATCCCTCCGTAAGACTAGAGAGGGACTGCACCCTACGGGCTCCTTCGGGCCCTAACACCAGCAATTCTTATGGCCAGGATAAATAGCCACACTCCATCAGCCCCGCTGCAAATCATGTCGTGGAACGTTAGGGGCCTGGGCGACAAGATCAAAACGGGCCTGGTGCTGCAAGGTATTAAGAGACAGGGGCCCGCCCTAGTTCTTTTACAGGAAACACACTTGGTGGGGGCCGCCACACGAGCTCTGGACAGGAGGGGATACCATATGATAGTGCACGCTGAATTTACCTCAGGGTCACGTGGCACAGGCATATTGCTGCGAAAGTCTTCCCAATACATAGTGAAATCCACAAAAGTAGATGATCAAGGCCGCTTTGCAGCGTACATGGCCAGTGGGAGGGTAGACTGCTAAACGTGGTCTCCGTTTATATCCCACCGGCGCTGCAAGCAGTAGCACTGCCGGATCTCGGCAAGTTCCTGCTGGAACTCCCTGAAGGGGATTTACTTATTGGTGGAGACTTTAACATGATGCTCACAAACACCCTTGATCGGTTCCCCACACGAACACACACAGATGGCCCTAGCAAGCTCCAGAATTTTCTAGAAGCGCAGGGTTTGGTGGATGTGTGGCGTACGCTACACCCAGAACAGCAACAATACACCTATTACTCAGCGACCCACAATAGCCTTTCAAGGATAGACTACTTTTTTACATTGGGAAACGGTCTCCTCAACATCAGCGAAGCAAAGATACAGCCGAGGGGCATTTCGGATCACTCGCCGGTCACTCTGACCGTGTCTAGTACAGGCACCAAACGTAAAAGGATATATCCGATTTTTCCAGGGTATCTCAAAGTCCCACAGATCAGTAAAGACCTGAAGAAAGCCACCAGGCTATATTTTGAGGAGAATCAGTCCTCTGTAGACTCCCCCTCAATACTGTGGGAAGCCTACAAACGGGTGTTCAGGGGACAGGCTATTGGGGCGATAACGAGTCACAAGAGAGCACAAAGGAGGGAAGCATTGGAACTGGAGTTGGGCCTCGAGAGGGCCAACACTGCCCATATGGCGGACCCATCAGAAGACACACTTCATGACTTACAGATACACCAGAGCCGCCTCAACGACCATCTGAGGCGTGTGACCATGGCGGACATCGCCGCGACTAAACACAGAGTTTATGACATTGGGGACAAAGCTAGTAAACTCCTAGCGTGGCTGTACAAGAAACAAGGGGGAGGTAGGAACATACTGCAAATTACGGACTCGTGTGGCACTGTACACACCCAGCCGGAGGAAATAGTAGAAGCACTGGCCGATCACTTCAGTGAAGTATACACTCCGACAATAGTGGTGGCGGAGGACGAAGCCCGAGCCACCCTCGACTCTGTGCCTCTACCAACGCTGACGGAAGAGGCAGCGAAGGACATCGACGCCCCCTTAACAACTGACGAAATTCAGTCGGCCATTAACTCCCTCCACTTGGGTAAGGCTCTGGGCCCCAACGGGGTGCCCATTGAGTGGTTTAAAACCATGTCTGTATCCCTGAGTAAGCCCCTTCTTCAAATGTATGAAGAGAGTAGGATAAAGGGTACATTGCCCCCAGATCAACTAATGGCAACTATAGTCGCCATCCCGAAACCACAGCTAAGGAGCTAGGTGGAACTGAGTCCCTTTTCTAGGTAATAGTGGGGAGACCCCATCAAACTGTGTCGACCCCCGACTTGTGCCGTGCTGATAAAGCAATAGTAAATTTAAGTAATTTACGATGAATTGAAATGGGAGAAAGAGAAGAAGAAAGCAAGGTGCAGGATGTATTAAAGAAAACGAAAAAAGTGACACAAGACTTTACCCTGTTCTGTGTGACAGCATTTTGCGTAAACAAGTTGTGCTGTGTGTTGTGAACAGGCTGTCACCCCCTATGTATGTAAATGAGCTTCTGTGACCAGACACCCCGGGCTCCAATCTCTTCCAGCGCGGATGATAATGTGAGCACTGTAAGGTAATCACAAACAAGGGCTATATTGAGAAATAATCGGCTCCCAGGTCACAAAGCTGTGGTTATAGAGTTCTTTATTAGTTACCTTAATGTTGAAGAGACATGAAATCTACTGTCACATTCACTACAATGATAGGGTTTTTCCACTTGTGTGTGTTCGCTGATGACATCTTAGGTCTGATAACTGTCTAAAGCACTTAGCACATTCATTGCACTTGAATGGTTTTTCTCCTGTGTGAGTTCGCTGATGATACCTTAATGCTGAAATTAACTAAAACTACTGTCACATTCACTACAATGATAGGGTTTGTCCCTCGTGTGTGTTTGCTGATGTATTTGTAGTCCTGATAATTGACTAAAGCTCTTGACACATTCATTACACTTAAATGGTTTTGCATCTGATGACTGTATTTCCTGATGGGCCAACATGGCTGATAAAACACTCATGTTTTTCTTACACACTTCATATGTGTGCAGTATTTTGCACATTTGATTTCTGCTTTAACAATAAAATGCAATAGCCACCAAACATTTGCAACACTCCTAATACGTAGAAGGTGTCTTTGTAGGCAATTGTGCCTTTACATTAGATTATGGCTTTGCAAGCTTGCGGGTAAAGATGTATCTTCCTTCTGGACTGTGCAAATTGGGACAGTCTGTTGTATTGTAGATAGAAGAACTCCTCTTTCCTTTACCCGTCAGTTGTCTGGCTCTGCTCTGTTGTGCTTTTCTCTGGTTACTGTGGTTTGGCCGGAAAGAGTTTACAATTCACCTAGAGCACGGAATGATGGCTTATCAACATATTAGAAAACAGAGCACTGCTGTAATCACATCATACCGATCCCATGATCAAAGCTGGTATTGGACACTTGTTTATACAGGAGGCGGTTTGTTATTGTTGTTGCCTTAATTTTCCTAAAGTCATTTCTACATTGTGGGGGGGGGGGGTGGCTAGCAGCCGATCATGGCGGCAGCATAAGGGACAGGCTCCGCGGCTAAAGCGGCCTCTTCGACTATCCAGCTCATAGTCCACCACAATTTTCAAGCCCTGCAGGAGGGAACCGAAGCCTAGGACCGGGCGGAGCAAGTAGCTGGAAGCGGCGTTCAAATCCGGCTCCTGGGGACCGAGCTCCGTCGAAGCTGCGGATTGGCCTACTTCGACCACTTGAACCGGGACCTTCCCTGATCGAATAGCCCGGCAGGAAGTACAGCTTTTCCGGGGGACCTGGGCCGGAAGTGCCCGCACGCCGTGCAAGACGGCCGAGACCCGAAACTACGCCGACAGACTGGGCACCGCCTACGATCGAAGGAAGAGTGGCTGCACCATTGCACTGTGACCGCCACCCCCTGTTCGCTGAATGACCGGCGGCCACAGGTCGAGGGGAGCCTAGGATGGTGAAGGCCAGCCGCCATTTTCTAAGCAGAGGAAGACACTGCGCACTTATAGACCGTTAGCATACCTCGCCCTGCGGAACGCCCTACAGATACCCGGCTGGTGAGCCAGAACACACGCAGCAGAATACACCCGGTTCGGAAGCACGATACGATCCCCCGGGGGCCCGGGGGGGGACAGCTCAATGGAGCCGGCGGACATCTGAGAGGCTCCCTGGCCGCGCTCACGTGCGGAAGAGAACACCAACACTCCGTGGCCGAGGTGGGTGAGCCGCTCCGAGCAAGCTGGAGTGGAGAGGCCCGAAAGCCACGAAACCCAAAGGCATGGCAGGGAAAGGACCGAAGAGCGGCACCACGCAGACCCACATTGAACGATACACATCCGACAAGCCAGCTACCTCCCCCATGACGGGGAAAGACACAGGAGGCAAAACTGCAGATGCCCCGGGAGGAAAGAAGGCAACGATAGAGGACGTGATGCAGGCATTGGCTCAGCTACAAACAACGGTGGGCTCGATCTCCACGGATGTCACTTTGCTTAGAGCCGACCTTCACAAAATGTCGGAGAAAGTCAAAGACATGGAAGTGGTCACAAAATCCCTCGTGGAGGACGTCTCAGAACTTTAGCAGGCAATGGGGAAGATGGCACAGGACAAAAAACTGCTGCGTGAGAAACTTGATGAGCAGGAAGGGCGTTCTAGGCGGAACAACATCCGCATTATTGGGGTACTGGAGTCGGAAGGCACGAGAGCCATGGACTTGTATGTGGAGAGCCTAATTACAGACGAACTTAAGCCAAAGGGTTTGTCCACGTTCTTCTCCGTAGAGAGGGCCCACCGCGTACCAGGCGGTCAACCGAAGCCGGGGGCCTCTCCGCGGCCTATAGTTGCCCGCCTATTCAATTTCCGAGACCGGGACGCCATCTTACAGGCAGCCAGGACGTCCCCTCCTATTAGACTTCAGAACTCCACCATAGCCTTCTTCCCCGACTACACGGCGGACGTCGCACGCAGGCGAAGGACCTTTTTTGAGGTTAAAAGAGAACTAAAGACAAGAGAAATCCCATACTCCATGCTCTTCCCCGCAAGGCTCAGGGTAGTAGCAGAAAATAAAACTTGGTTCTTTGACACCCCTGAAGCGGTGCAGGACTGGCTGGAGGGATGGAGACCGGGCCACCACCCTCGGCGAACCAACCGGCCCCCAAAGGGCCGAAATGCAGGAAGACATCCGGATTCCCAGGCATCGGGAGGGGGCCCAGAGAGCAGCTTGCCCTTAAGAGAAGAAGGCGGTCAGGAGGAGAACGAAGAACTGTGATCTCCAGGTTTCCATACTTTACTTGACTTATTGTGCTGCGCACACGCTACCCGCCATTGGACACTGGGTGATGGACCTCTGGGGGTGTGAGTGAGAGACCGCTGGCTGCGGAGAGTCCCTCACCCCGACACGCAAGTACACTGGTTTAGGGTTGGGGTATGCACTCTGCTCAGTTGGGGGGGTGGGCAGTTTTGAGTCCGTGTAGCAGGGGGGCAGGGAGGCGGGTAGGTAGGGGTTAAGGGATGGTTAAAGTTTGGGACCACTTGGTCCTGCAAGTTCTGGTTTTGCACACACACATGTTAATTGGTATGACTCAGCATTTGAAAAGCACCGTAATTCACTGGGAAGGCCCGATGGCGGGAGGTACGGTAGAGTCGCACCTGCCTCGCGCATGTCTCCATACAACACCTCACTCATGGCGAGAAGGCCTCGCGGCCTATAGTGATCCCTCCGTAAGACTAGAAAGGGACTGCACCCTACGGGCTCCTTCGGGCCCTAACACCAGCAATTCTTATGGCCAGGATAAATAGCCACACTCCATCAGCCCCGCTGCAAATCATGTCGTGGAACGTTAGGGGCCTGGGCGACAAGATCAAAACGGGCCTGGTGCTGCAAGGTATTAAGAGACAGGGGCCCGCCCTAGTTCTTTTACAGGAAACACACTTGGTGGGGGCGGCCACACGAGCTCTGGACAGGAGGGGATACCATATGATAGTGCACGCTGAATTTACCTCAGGGTCACGTGGCACAGGCATATTGCTGCGAAAGTCTTCCCAATACATAGTGAAATCCACAAAAGTAGATGATCAAGGCCGCTTTGCAGCGGTACATGGCCAGTGGGAGGGTAGACTGCTAAACGTGGTCTCCGTTTATATCCCACCGGCGCTGCAAGCAGTAGCACTGCCGGATCTCGGCAAGTTCCTGCTGGAACTCCCTGAAGGGGATTTACTTATTGGTGGAGACTTTAACATGATGCTCACAAACACCCTTGATCGGTTCCCCACACGAACACACACAGATGGCCCTAGCAAGCTCCAGAATTTTCTAGAAGCGCAGGGTTTGGTGGATGTGTGGCGTACGCTACACCCAGAACAGCAACAATACACCTATTACTCAGCGACCCACAATAGCCTTTCAAGGATAGACAACTTTTTTACATTGGGAAACGGTCTCCTCAACATCAGCGAAGCAAAGATACAGCCGAGGGGCATTTCGGATCACTCGCCGGTCACTCTGACCGTGTCTTGTACAGGCACCAAACGTAAAAGGATATATCCGATTTTTCCAGGGTATCTCAAAGTCCCACAGATCAGTAAAGACCTGAAGAAAGCGACCCGGCTATATTTTGAGGAGAATCAGTCCTCTGTAGACTCCCCCTCAATACTGTGGGAAGCCTACAAACGAGTGTTCAGGGGACAGGCTATTGCGGCGATAACGAGTCACAAGAGAGCACAAAGGAGGGAAGCATTGGAACTGGAGTTGGGCCTCGAGAGGGCCAACACTGCCCATATGGCGGACCCATCAGAAGACACACTTCATGACTTACAGATACACCAGAGCCGCCTCAACGACCATCTGAGGCGTGTGACCATGGCGGAAATCGCCGCGACTAAACACAGAGTTTATGACATTGGGAACAAAGCTAGTAAACTCCTAGCGTGGCTGTACAAGAAACAAGGGGGAGGTAGGAACATACTGCAAATTACGGACTCGTGTGGCACTGTACACACCCAGCCGGAGGAAATAGTAGAAGCACTGGCCGATCACTTCAGTGAAGTATACACTCCGACAATAGTGGTGGCGGAGGACGAAGCCCGAGCCACCCTCGACTCTGTGCCTCTACCAACGCTGACGGAAGAGGCAGCGAAGGACATCGACGCCCCCTTAACAACTGACGAAATTCAGTCGGCCATTAACTCCCTCCACTCGGGTAAGGCTCTGGGCCCCAACGGGGTGCCCATTGAGTGGTTTAAAACCATGTCTGTATCCCTGAGTAAGCCCCTTCTTCAAATGTATGAAGAGAGTAGGATAAAGGGTACATTGCCCCCAGATCAACGGATGGCAACTATAGTCGCCATCCTGAAACCGGGTAAATCGTCCAGCAACTGTAAATCCTATAGACCTTTTTCCCTCCTGAACCCGGAGGCCAAAATAATAGCGAAAGTGCTGGCGAACAGGCTTATGCCATACTTAAGTCAGTTGATCCACCCGGACCAGTCCGGCTTTATGCCGCATAGAAGTACGGCCTTAAACCTTCGCAGAGTGCACAGAGTTGTGGCGCAAATCTCAATGTTGAGGGAACCAGCAGCGATATTATCACTGGACGCCAAAATGGCGTTTGACTTGGTGGAGTGGAACTATCTCTTCGCGGTGCTCACTCGCATGGGCTTTGGACCCGTCTTTATTTCCTGGATAAAGGTGCTCTACAAGGATCCCATGGCCAGGATAGTAGCGAATGGACACACTTCACGAGCCATACGTCTGGGACGTGGTACGCGACAGGGGTGCCCACTCTCGCCCCTCCTATTTGCACTGGTCCTAGAACCGCTGGCGGTCACTATCCGAAGTACACAACTTCTGAAGGGGATTAGATGGGATCTACAGTGGGAAGACAGAGTGTCCCTGTACGCGGACGACATGTTGATATACCTCACAGACTTAGAAAATAGCCTTCCAAACCTCCTAGCAATCTGCAACTCACATGGGCGAGTGTCAGGCTATACTATCAATTGGTTGAAGTCGATACTCTTTGAGCTCAAGGGGCCACTCCCGCCCCTGCCAGACTCCTGTCCGCTAGAGATAGCTCCTTCTTCCTCTAAGTATCTGGGAATCCATATCACTTGAGATGAAACTGAGTTCTCACTGCTCAATCTGCAACCCCCTTTGATTCGGCTCCGTAACGATGTGCAACACTGGAAAGAACTCCCACTAACACTTGCTGGGCAGAGCAGCATTATTTAAAATGATGGCGCTGCCGCGCTTTCTATACGTCCTTGAAGACGCCCCACACTACCCGCCAACTTCCGCCAGAGAGTAACAGCACAGATTTCGAGTCTGCTCTGGGGAAACCGGCCAGCCCGAATTTCCCACACGAAGCTTAATGGGAGCTGGCATGATGGAGGAATTGCACTGCCTAATATGCAATTATATTATTGGGCGGCCCAACTCAAGATCCTCAACCAGTGGGTGCATGCCCCACAGGGCGACCCAGCATTCAAAGCAGACAGGGCACAATTAGGTACAAATAGCTTACTAGCACCTCTATACCACCGGGGCATGGCGGCGAAACTTATAGGACCCACCAAACACACCGTACAACTATGGTACAAGGCGCAAGCGAAGCTACACTGGGATGGGACCATCACAAAGCTCACACCACTGTGGGACACCAAGGCACTGTGACATCTACGGCGCACTAAGGGCTTCACCCAGTGGGATAACATTGGGATATCGACTGTGGGAGACATGTGGACTAGGGAGGGAGTGATTCCGTTCGCGACCCTTCAGGAACAATACAAACTGGGGGATAGCAAGCTGTATAGATATATACAGATCAGACACGCCCTCCAGGCAGCGATCCCACCAGACACGACTCCACCAGAGTCCTCCCCGCTGGAGGACCGTCCGCTCACAGATTTCATGCAGGAAGGCGCAACCTCATTAACATATCGTAAGTTGATCAACAACTTACCTGACCCGCTGGGGAGGCTAAAAGACAAATGGGTGGCCGACGTCGGAGACCTCGACGAATCCGACTGGAACGCCGCCATGGCATCTCCACGTGAGGCTGGTATATCATCTAAATTCCGCCTGGTACAACTAAAAGTCTTGCACAGGATATACTACACTAGAACTACACTACACAAACTGCAGCGAGCAGAGCATCCATATTGTCTCAGGGGCTGCGGGGAAGAGGGCACGTTCATACACACGCTCTGGGGCTGCACACGTATTGTCAGCTACTGGCAGCGGGTACTCCGCACTATCGCTCAAACACTTCACACCTCACTCACACTGGACCCACGGGTATGCTTATTGAATGTATGGGGGCCTACAGATCTTACATTTTATGAGAGGGTGTGGACTACAATAGGACTTATGACAGCCAAACGAGACATTGCACAAAAATGGGGGACAGCGGATCTCCCCACATTGGCACAATGGAGCAGGAATATGGATATGCTCATGTTGACAGAAAGGGCAGTTTACAAACTGAGAGATAACCCACGCAAATGGAATGGGGTTTGGCAACCGTGGAACACATATAGAGGGGATATTTGTGAGCCGTTGTCGGAGGAGGATCTTGAAGGCTCTGAGGATGAGGAGGACACTGAATAGGGGTCGAGACCAACGGTAGGCAGCACACGTGAAAGGAACGGGGCTGGGTACAATGCAGTGGGGTTTGGTAGAGGGGGGGTGTGCGGGAGGGATGTAACTTTGGGAGAATTGCACAACTGTTCTCTCACAGGGCAGCTTCGATGCCAGATAATACACCATGTGTAAATTACTGTCGTACTGACTGTGTGCAGTTTATTAGTTAATTTAAAAAAAATGAAAACAAAAATACAAAATGCAAATTTTATTTTC
This sequence comes from Lissotriton vulgaris, assembly GCF_964263255.1. NCBI lineage: Eukaryota > Metazoa > Chordata > Amphibia > Caudata > Salamandridae > Lissotriton > Lissotriton vulgaris. Next base: position 250,899 of record NW_028249480.1, read on the forward strand.
ACTGTAAATTTCATTTGTTCCGCATGAATGCATATCCTGAGTAATTAACACTGCCTCAACAACCAGAGAAGGCTAAAAGGTCTTCGTTCAGATCGTCACTACAACATACTGCAAGCCGGCCTCAGGGTTGTAGGCGCATATATGTACTGTGATGGAAAATTCTATATAACTTTGCAATAAAAACTATATATAAAACATTTCTACATTGTGTGGTGTGGAGGTGCACAGCTCAGCCTCTTGCAATCACTGAACTGCCCTTGATGCTTCATCCGGGATCTGTCTGTTTGTGTGCAGGTTCATCTGTCGCCGACTGCGCTGATGTTTTCCTGAATACTGTAGCTCATTATTTCTGCTATGATTGAAGATTTACAACATTCGCTTCATTATTGATGGTCATTTCATACATTCAAGGATTGTTTTCTGTTGAATGTAAAGATATATAAAATCACTAAATTGAAACATAATGGAATGAGAATTCACAATGTTTAACTGGTTGTAAAAAGACATTTTGGTGAAAATTTACCAAATCTCCACCCAATGCAGCGCAGCATCTCCCCCCCCCCCCCCCCCCCCCGAGGCTGCACGACAGGGATGGAGGAGGAGAGCACCATATTTTCAAAGATATGTCTCTCTCCTTTCCTTTCCCTTGCGCCAGCACTGATTACAGCAGCCCTGCGCCATGCACACATCTTAGCACCAGAGCGCTAGCATAGGTTTTGTACAGGAAGGACACCCTTCCTGTACAAAATACTATGCCTAGACACGAGGGAAAGATTTTCCCACATGGTATGATTGTTTGCAGCATGCATGCAAAGTCAGAAAAAGAAGGAGAAATGAAAGCATTGCTCCTTCCTTGCGCCTAGTTTAAAAGTGTTCAGTTTTCTCATACTAAACCCAATCTACTGTATTTGGTAAATTGGGTTTAGAGTGAGAAACCTTGGGTGGTTGCACGGGAACGCCCATGCACCCCCCTTGGCAGGTCCCAATGGTGTGAAGTAATGTGAAGCAGTTCTATGCGCTGCTTCAAATTACTTTCATGTTATTTCCAGTGCTAAACTAGTTTAGCGCTGGAAAGTAATTTAGAAAAAAAACATTTTGCGCTGTTTTGTGCCACTTTTTTAATGCAAACACGGCACAATATCTTCATAAATCTCCCCTTTCTTCTTTACCGCCTTTGAAATTTAGCAAGGAATATTTTATCATACACAGACATTTAACTAAAAGTTCATTTGATCATGTGACATCTTATTAATGTCTGAAACGTAGGTGATTTACCAGTGTTCACAGAGTAACTTAGCAAAGTATGGGCCCTCACGGAGCACCCAAGTGCTAGAGGTATAGCTTAAGATAGACGCATATGGTCTAGATTTCATTTAAACAACAATAGAGTTTCAAAAAAGAGATGGATCAGACTGGGCTGCAAAATTTCCAGTAACTTTTCATGAAGTATACAACAAACGTAACTCCATTCACACACTTCTACTCGTTCTTCTCTATTCACTTAAGATCATCTCAAATGCCAACTCCTGTCTTTACCTCGCTGTTCATAAGCCACCTTTGACACTTTCAACAGCTCCCTTGGTTCAAGCATTTCTGGTTTCTTCTAACCTGGAAGATTGGAACATTATTGTGAGTTGAGGGGGGTTTCCTATTGCCATAACGTCTGTCCATCTCCCTGAAACTAGTGCAGCTTACAGCACCCGGTTCTGACCCTGAAAGACAAGTTTAATAAGCAAGTCTTTAGTCCTTCCTAAAGTAGATAAAGTTCTGGAAGATGCAGCTCCTTCCGGGGCTTTTGTGTCAAACAGAGCGAGAGGTTCACTGTAAGGCCCGTCCTTTACATTATAAGCGTAGATAAGGCAATCAAACGTTGATTCATATAATTTAATATTCAACAATATCAGTCATTTGGTACTTACAGAGAATCCATCAGAACCAATAATTTACCTGACATATCCCTGCAGCAGATGTGTGCATATTACTCTTTATCCCCCCTTTTCACCTTTACATAGCATCTGGCATGACGTTATCTGTTTGGGGACCAGGATGCCACTTGTGACTGGATGGGCATTTGACAGAGTGGGAGGAGCTGTCAATAATCCACAGGTGATGCAGCATTTCTGCCTTTCCATATTTCTCATATTCAAGGTTACCCAATTTCCTGTCTTTCGGCCTCCCTACTGCCCTCTGGCTGCGCACTCACTCTGTGGGGTTCATCAGAAGTCAGATAACGGCCTGATAGTCACAAGGCCATGGTTCTCACTTCTTCTACAACACTTATTTCAGACATAAGGCCTAGTTTAGAGTTTGTCCAACAGATTATTGCCTCAAAACTAGGGGTGGGTGAAGAATTCTGCTCTGCTGGCGAAGCTTGCACAGTTTTCCCAAAAACTCCTTGAAGTGATGCAGAACAGAGTTTTTTTTCTCAAGCGGTTCACCAACATTAAGGTGACGAGCGCTTGTGAGAAAAAATAACACGCTAGACGTCCTGGCGAAATTTCTCATTGCGAGAGGTCGCAGCAGGTTGCAACTACTCGAGTGTTTAAATCTGTCATTCTCGTTGATGAAGCTGCCAATCAAGTAATGCCTTAGTGAGGGAGAGGATTAGCTGGCTGTCGTCGGCATATGAGATGATGTTGAGGTCGTGCGATCGGGTTATGTGGGCGAGTGGTACCATGTAGACGTTGAAGAGTGTCGAGCTGAGGGATAATCCTTGGCGTACGCCGCAGATGCTCTTGGTGGCTTTAGATCGGAACGGAGGGAGGCGGACACTCTGGGTTCTGCCGGTGAGGAAGGAGGTGGTCGAGTCCAGGGCTTTGTCGTGGATCCCTGCTTTGTGGAGGCATGTCCGTAGGGTGTAGTGGCAAGTGGTGTTGAAGGCATCCGAAAGGTCGAGGAGGATGAGGGTTGCAGTTTTTCCGTTGTCCAGCAGGGTCCTGATGTCTTCGGTGGCAGCAATGAGGGCAGTTTCGTTGCTGTGGTTGCTGCAGAATCCTGATTGGGATGGGTCTAGGATGTTGTTCTCCTCGAGGAAGAGGGTCAGTTGCCTGTTGACAATCTTATCAATGGCTTTCGTCTGGAACGGCAGTAGGGAGATGGGCCAGGAGTTCTGGAGGTCCATAGGGTCCACCTTGGGTTTCTTGAGTAGGGCGTTGATCTCGGAGTGCTTCCAGCTCTCTGGGAAGGTGGCGGTCTCGAAGGAGTTGTTGATGATCTTGCGGAGATGGGGTGCGATGGTGGAGCTTGCTTTGTTGAAGATGTGGTGTAGGCAGGGATCTGATGATGAGCCAGAGTGGATGTTGTTCATGATTTTGATGGTGTTGTCGTCGTTGACATGGGTCCAGAAGAGTAGGGGGTCAGTGTGGCTGGGGGACGGTGAGTCTGAGGTGTTGGTGGCTGTCAGGGGGGCCTGGTTGTTGAAGCTGTTGTGGATGTCTGCGATCTTGCGGTGAAAGAAGGTGGCTAGGGAGTCGCAGGGGTCTTGCAATGGCAGGATGTTGTTGGAGTTGGAGCTTGGGTTGGAGAGTTCCTTCATGATGTTGAAGAGCTCTTTGCTGTTGTGTGTGTTGTTGTCAATGTGTTCCTTGAAGGAAGTCCTTTTGGTGGTTCAGATGAGTTGGTGGTTTCTGCAGATGACGCTCTTGTGGGCTGCATTGCTGTCCGGTGTCTGTTCAAGGTGCCACTTCATCTCGAGCCTACGGCAGATCTGCTTGGATGCCTGGAGGTCGGCGGTGAACCAGATGGCTATTCTGTCGGTGCGTCTGTTTGAGGGTTTCTTGATCGAGGCAAGAGTGTTGGCACAGTTGTTGATCCATTGCCTGAGGTTGCAGGTGGCAGTGTCGGTGTCACCGGTGTCAATTGGTGGGTTTCGGGCGAGGGTAGCGATTAGCTGGTCTTTGGTGACTTTGCTCCAGCTGCGGCGGGGTTCCAGTGTGTGTGGTGGTGCGTTTCTCGAAGGTGAATTGGATGCAGCAGTGGTCGGTCTAGTGGAGTTCGGTGGTGTGGCTGAAGGTGACGTGGTTGCTGGCGGAGAAGATGCGGTCGAGCGTGTGAACGGCAGAGTGGGTGGGAGTCATGATAAGCTGTTTGAGTCTGAGGTTGGTGAGCTTGTCAAGCAGGGTGGTAGAGTTGCTGTCATTGGTATTCTCGAGGTGGAAGTTCAGGTCTCTGAGGAGGATGTAGTCCGTGGATGCAAGGGCATGCATGCTTTGAAGTCGGGGATGGAGTCCCTGCACTGTGGCTGGGATCTGGGTTCTGTAGACGAGGTGGTGTTTTGGTCGATGTGGATCTGGAAGTGCAGGTGTTCAGCGGTGCTGAGAGTGTTGTGGTGCTTGTCGAGATTCTGAGGGTGTTCCTGTGGACGATGGTGATTCCTCCTCCTGCTCTGTTGGTATGGTCCCTGCGGGTGATCTTGTAGCCATCCGGGATGGCTATGGTGATGTCGGGTGCCAAGGAGGGGTTCATCCAGGTCTCTGTCAGGAAGGCTACGTCCGGGGAGGATGAGTCGAGTAGGTCCCAGAGTTCGATGATGTGCTTGTTGGTGGAGCGGGTGTTGAGTAGTATGCATCTGAGGTAGTTGCGTCCTACCCTGGTGGGCGAGGTGGTAGCTTGGAGGCTGGTGAAGCTGCAGCTCTGGCAGGAGAAGGGTCCTTTGGGTGCGCTTCGGGGTTTCCAGGAAGCAGGTGTACGATTGGCTGGCGTTGCGTGGGTGGAGGGTGCTGGCGTCATAGTGGTGGCGGGCATTGTGGCATTCACGGGGGCTAGAGGGTCTGGCGCTGGGCACGGTCCAGGCTTGGACAAGCACAGATGGGCTTGCACGTGGCGCGACTTCGGTGTGGCCATGCAGCGGCCGCCAAAAGAAGGGGAGGTGGGAGGGAAGAGCAGCTGGGAGGCGGCAGTGGGACGAATGAACGAGCAGTGGGCGGGGCCACAGTGGATACATCAGGGGGAATGGGAGAGGAAGGCTGGAACGCTGAAGGCCTCCAGAGTGAAAAACAGGCGGAAGCACAGAATACAAAGAAAAGGAATACAACAGTGGGCACAAAATAATACAGCAGCTGAAAAGTGGGTAACAGATACAGCAAGAAGTAATACAACAGCAGACAAATAACAGGCGAAAAGGAACAGAGCGAGCACACAGATACTTACTGCTCACCACTGGGCCAGCAGGAATGAGGCGCAGGCGGGAGCCTGCGGGAAGAGGAGGGCCTCGAACTTGCGGCAGCAGCGAGATCAGGGAGCAGGGACACGGGCACAGACAGGTAGAGCTGTGCGGCGTGGGTAGCGGCCTGCCTGGATCAGGGTCAAGGGTCGCTCCTTTATCTCACTATTGATTCATGGCTCTTTAATCCACCCCAGACACTCTCTGCTCCTTTATCTCACTCTTGATTCTACCTCATGGCTCTTTAATTCACTCCCAGACACTCTGGCTCCTTTATCTGACTCTTGATTTAACCTCATGGCTCTTTAATCCACCCCCAGACACTCTTGGCTCCTTTATCTGACTCTTGATTTCACCTCATGGCTCTTTAATCCACCCCAGACACTCTTGGCTCCTTTATCTCACTCTTGATTCTACCTCATGGTTCTTTATTCCAGCACCAGACACTCTCGGCTCCTTTATCTCACTCCTGTAGTTCCCTGCTTTCTCCCTTTGTCACTTTTTTCATCTTTCTCTTTGTATTTCTTCCCCCTTGTGTGTTTTTCACTCCCTTGTTTTGTGTCAAAGTCTGATGAGGAAAAATAAGTGCCGGCCCCCAAAAGGAGAGTGCTGATGGGCCCTGTAGGAAGGTAGATACCTGACTATGGTTACCCCCAACTTTTTTCCTGGTGTTTTAGCTGGTTTTCTGACTTAGCTGACCTGGGGCCCTGCTATTCAGGACCCCAGGCCCACTGCTCTCTCTCTAAAATGGATTCCATGTACCTTAGGTACATATCTAATTGGTACTGGGCCACCTTATCAGACCCTGTAACTCAGGGCATAGGTGTACCCAGGGCCTACCAGGGGCTGAAGCATGTATTATGCCACCCCTGGCTGGCCATCTAAATCTGACACAAATGGCTGCACGACAGCTGGGGCAAGGTGGTGTAATCACACTTTGCTGTAGATATAGTATACCTATATCTAACCCTAAAATGGACACACAGATTCCTATCAGTCACTCCTATGGCAGGCCTTAACAATCCTGAAGGCAGAGTGCTTGGAATCGTGTGAGATGGTGCTCTGGCATGAGCTGAGCCCGTCTGCAGCTTGCGGAACCAAGTCCTAATAGCTGTTCCATGATAATGCATACCATATACTCTTAAGTGCATTATAATCCTCGCGGTTATATGCTAACTCTGGTATTGCTTTATCAAAACATGTCGAGTAAGGTGTCATACGAATTGGAATACTAACCCCTCGCCAATTCTGGTGACGGGGTTAGCATTCCACCCTTCTAGAGGGTAACGACATGGTAGTAACTGTGAACCCCGGTTAAAGTTAACTCAAGCCTCAGCTCCACAAAATGGATGCTGCCACCACAGACACGAGTCTGACCTCCTACTGCTGGGAGTCCTTCCAGCGGGGAGAGCTTGGACAAAGGGTTTCCTGTCAGGGGCGGTGCTAGCACCATCCCAGACAGGGTTTTGTGTATCCTGGGTAGGCAGGGCTTTGCAAGAAGGTGACTGCAAGTGGCACCCCGGTGCTCACTATGCATAGGCCGGCTAGAACCAGTTCCAGGGGCACACCAGCCCCTGGCCTGGGGAAAGTCCGGCATGGGAGAGGGGTGTAACCACCCCCCTTCCTGGTCCCACCCCTAGGGCAGGACCTAGTCGCGTACCCACCCCTTTCTTTAGGATAAAGGCATGAGCAGGGACCCTTCCAAATGAGATCATCTTTGAATCAAGAAACTACTTTCTACGAAAGGAACTCTCGACTTCTTCTTAAGATTTCTCCCTTGTGGCTAAGGAGTAGTCACCCTGCATCCGCAGGCACCATTTAAGAACACTGCGGTTTGCTGCACGTCCTTCCTCCGGAATCCGACTGACCAGCTCGACGAGACCCGGCTTCCCTGGCACCTCTGACCTCTACCTACCTCTACAGCTAAGCTGAGAACCGTAGGTGCGACGAGACCTCGAGGGACCGGCCATCATCAGAACTGCACGACTTCTATCCAGCACGACCGCCGAGGGATCCTCTGGTGAGTGCTTTGGGGTCCGAGAAGCCCCGACCCTGAGCAGCTCCAGCACCGAAGATCAGCCCCCCAGCATCCACGAGATCTGCGTGGGGCCCTTCTGCTTTTTGGCTGCTCACCGCGTTGTCTGGCTACTAGCCCGCTGGCTTGTGGCCTTCCCGACGACGATCAACGATGACAACACTGCTGGTCTGGTTGCTCCAGACTGGCCCTTGCTCCCCTCCCAAAAGAGGAGCACCCCAGACCCTCCTGGTCCACTCCAGACGCCATTTTAGGTCCACCGCGTGGGCTTGAATTTGCCAAGACTTGTTGCCCCAATCCTGGGTCCAGCGACGTCGACAGCATCAACTATCGTGGGACAGCTCGCACCTCCATCCTGGTCGCCGACAACGCCTCCTGACCCGTGAGACTGCAGAGCCCAGCGTCGCCCACTTCGCCCGGTGCCATCCTGGTGCCCACACAATCACTGGCTAGTGATTAAGAACTTGGTCCCCTCTGCTTTCAGGTGTCATCCATCTTCGATCCAGGCTTGGATCCATCGAACAATCTTCACTGGTCGCCTGCCAGCAACTTCTTTCTTCAGGCTCCTGGGTCGTCAACGAGGATTTCCGACGTCTTTTGAGACCTATGCAGCTGCAGCCCCTGGGCTAGGTAACTTCGGCATTTCGGTGCCCCAGCATAGCCTCACTATCCAAGGTTCCAGATCCACTTTTGTTTTCAACCTACCTAGTCGGGTTCGCCCGAGAACACTAACTTTGCTTTTACTAGCCTCCATAGACTTTGTCCCGCATCCCGCGTGAGAGTGCACACTCTGCACCCGAGTCCCCTAGGCCTCCTATTAGTAATCAGAAGGTTCAGTAGTCAAGTCCTAGCGATTCCAAAGCCTATTAGTCCAGTACTTACCTGCTAGTAATTTCGCGTTCCACTTTCATAGTATATGGTTTTTTGTGCCCCTCGGGCATTTGTGTAAATTGTGCAACTTAAAGTATTTTCGTAAGAGTTTTGTTGTGTGCTTAGTACCCTGTCCTGATAAAGAGTACAGGGCTGTTGTGATCTAAATAAATACACTGTTTATTTTCATAACACTTGTGTGGTGTCCTTTCACTTGGTGTTCAAGGGGTATATGTGATGGTATAACAGCTGGCTTAACACGCCCTCTAGAGTTTAGCCCGAAGACTGCTCGTATCCACGCTACTAGGATAGCTTGTCTATAAGGTTGACTTACAACCAATTACCATAAGGGTTGTTTGGACTGATACAAAATGCTCACTAGAATAGTGAATATTATATATCAGGCCAACTTCTCACATTGGTGAGCAGCGGTTGGGATTTGAGCTTGCTGTTGTTTTACCACACGTATCCTAAGAATATCTTGTGAAAGATCACATAAGTACTCCAGGTACATATAACTTAGCTTAGAATACTCTGAGTTCTACTGAACCAGCTGTTGTAGTTCAACAAGGCTTAGCACACCTTGACTACAACTCTTAGCAAGGGATCAGTAGGCAAACAAATAGTGTAGGTAGGTGCATCACTTACACCACACTAGAAGCATGTCTAACCACGGAGAGTCTTCAGAGACCCCTCTTGTGGTTGAGGACCCTCCACAGGTCCCTTCCAGATATGCTGCTCTTAGCTTCCATGAGATGAGACAAGTCTGTACATCCAGGAAGCTAAAACAGGGTTCTAACCCTACCATTCCCTTTCTGATTGGTCTCTTAGAGACTTATGATGCCAGGAGGTCTGCCAACACAGATCCTTCTCATCCAGATGGGAATATGTCCCCCTTACAGGGTCCCTTTGACCATCCCCTCCAGGAAGCAGATAATGCTGAGGATGAGGATGAAGATGATTTATCAGGGGGTGAGGCAGACAGGGGCCAGGTAGAAGTCAGCAGACTCTCTAGGGCCAACTTAAGTAGGCATGAGAATGGATTTGGGGGACCCCCAGGCCCACTCTCAGGCAGACTTAACATTGGGAATGGACGAGTTAGATCTCTCTCTAGAGGCTCTAACAGATCCATTCGAACCAATGGCTCTCAGACCTCTTCTCACAGAGGGATGACATCCCCTCAGAGGAGAGTCTATGAAGCTAAGATGAGGGAAGTCAATCTGAGGATTGAAAGGGAAGAACTTGCCCTGGCCAAAGAGAGACTTGCCTTTGCTAGAGAGCAGGAATTGAGTGGGGCAAACCCCACTGGTGGCAGCATTCTCCCAAGAGAAAAAGACAGGAGATTAGACACTAGACACCTGAGTAAGATAGTGCCCCCCTTTAAACATGCGATGACATCCACAAATGGATGACTGCTTTGGAGAGGGCCTGCACTGTACAGTGTGTCCCCCAGAGTCGGTGGGCACTTATCTTGTGGCTCTCCTTTGAAGGCAAAGGTAGAGATAAGCTCCTCACTACTAGAGCTGAGGATGCTAACAATTACCAAGTCCTGAAGAATACACTGGTTGATGGGTTTGGTTTAACCACTGAACAGTACAGGTTGATGTTCAGAGACACCCAGAAAACTAAGTCTCAGGATTGGACTGACTTTGTTGATTGTGCCACTAAGGCTTTTGAAGGCTGGCTACAGGGAAGTAAGGTTACTCATTTTAAAGGATTGTACAATCCAATTATGAGAGAGCAAATCTTAAGTAATTGTCAGAACCAGTTATTACACCAACACCTGGTAGACTCTGATCTGACCTCTCCACAGGAATTGGGTAAGAGGGCAGACAAATGGGTCAGAACCAGGGTCAAGCCTAAGAACCAGGGTGGTGACCAAAAGAAGGAATCAACCAAGCCTCAAGAGAAGGGTGGGAATAAATCTTCTGATCAAACCACAGGGCCCCAAAATTCCTCTGAAAAGGGTGGGTCCCAAACTTCTCCCAAAACCCAAAAGAAACCTTATTGTCATACCTGCAAACAGGTAGGCCATTACAAAAGTGACAACAGTTGTCCCAAGGCCAACAACAATAAGGAGAACATACCCCCAGGTAATACTCCCAGACCTCCTGTTACCACTAGTGGTAATCCCCCAGGTGGTGGGAGTGCCCCCAAGAATGTAGTGGGCATTACTTTGGGAAACCAGGCGGATTATGGCCTAGCCAGGTCCCCTGGCACCACTCTTGTCTGTGAGACTGGCATGGGGTTTGCCAACTTCACTACTGGTTCCCACATTTTGGGAAAGTATAGACAAGAGCCCCTTATCAATGGTCAGAAAGTTGAGGCATACAGAGACACAGGGGCCAGCATCACCATTGTAATTGACCATCTGGTCCCCTCTGCTCAACTGACCCCTGGTTTCACTTATCAGGTGACAGACGTTCATGGAGTGAAAAGAAGGCATCCCATGGCAGTAGTCGAGCTCAGCTGGGGTAATGTCACAGGGCCCATGAGAGTGGCAGTGACAGACAACCTACCTGTAGATTGCTTACTGGGGAATGACCTGGAAATCTCAGCATGGGCTGAGGTAGAGCAAGAAACCCACTCCAGGATGATAGGCCTACCCAGAATGGTTAGTGGGGCAGTAATAGCTACAGCCCCAGTCCAAGCACCATTCCTCCCTGAAAAGGTTGGAAGAGCAGTGGTAGCCACTGCCCAGGCTCAGACAGACTTTCCAGAACAGGATAGGAGGGCTGTGACAGTCACAGCCCAAACACAAACTGAGTGCCCTCCTGAAAAGGTTGGCAAGGTTGAAATGGTCTCAGCCTCTACTCAAACAGATAGTGAGGTTGTGAAGCCTGAAACAAATGATCACTCCACTCAGACAGAGAGCATTGAGGAGGAAGAGAAATCTCCCTCCCATCAGACTCTAGGAAAGGATCAGCCTCCTCAGGGAACTGATCTGACCCCTTGTGAAGGAACTGCCCCAGAGGTAGTCAGGCCTAGCCTGGCAGAGCCCCTGATGTCAGTGGACCCTTCCCAGGTGGGACCCAGTCTGGAGCAGGTAACCTGCACCTCTCTACCCTGCCTCAGTCAGCCCAGGGCTGTAGAGGTCAGGGAGGCCAGTGGTGGACCCCCAAGGGCCCCCTGTCCAGAAATCCCCAATCAGCAGATTAGGATCACTGAAGCTAGTAGACCTAGCCAAGTGAAAATAAAACAGACTCCTGAGGGATCCCCCTTAAAAGTAGTTAGGGAACTCCCACAGCTGGACACTGTTGGGCACAGCCAAACCTGGGGCCTAAAAACCCCAAACCTGACCTGTCCCTCCAGTAAGCCAAACAGAGGGACTCAGCCTCCAGCTTTAGGTAGCCAAAGGTTGACCCTGAGAGCTCACCGCAACTCAGTACTGGAAAGAAAGGCACACATGGTGGATAGTGATTGGAGGAAGTTGAGCCCAACAGTAGTAGAGTCTCACTTCAGTACTCCACTCCCACACCAGCCTTTTACTTTGCCAAAGCACCCCACAGGTAGTGATTCCCTATGGTGGAGACCCTCAGATACCCTTAGGGTGAGTGATTGCTTAGTGGACCATGATACAGGGGGTAACCATGCCAGTGCATGTACCACCTCATATGGCCACTCAGGCAATATAGGCTTACCTGGTCAAGGATAGCCTTATCTCCTTTCGTTTGGAGGGGGGGGGGGAGGTTGTGTAGGAAGGTAGATACCTGACTATGGTTACCCCCAACTTTTTTCCAGATGTTTTGCTGGTTTTCTGACTTAGCTGACCTGGGGCCCTGCTATTCAGGACCCCAGGCCCACTGCTCTCTCTCTAAAATGGATTCCATGTACCTTAGGTACATATCTAATTGGTACTGGGCCACCTTATCAGACCCTGTAACTCAGGGCATAGGTGTACCCAGGGCCTACCAGGGGCTGAAGCATGTATTATGCCACCCCTGGCTGGCCATCTAAATCTGACACAACTGGCTGCACGACAGCTGGGGCAAGGTGGTGTAATCACCCTTTGCTGTAGATATAGTATACCTATATCTAACCCTAAAATGGACACACAGATTCCTATCAGTCACTCCTATGGCAGGCCTTAACAATCCTGAAGGCAGAGTGCTTGGAATCGTGTGAGATGGTGCTCTGGCATGAGCTGAGCCCGTCTGCAGCTTGCGGAACCAAGTCCTAATAGCTGTTCCATGATAACGGATACCATATACTCTTAAGTGCATTATAATCCTCGCGGTTATATGCTAACTCTGGTATTGCTTTATCAAAACATGTCGAGTAAGGTGTCATACGAATTGGAATACTAACCCCTCGCCAATTCTGGCGACGGGGTTAGCATTCCACCCTTCTAGAGGGACACGACATGGTAGTAACTGTGAACCCCGGTTAAAGTTAACTCAAGCCTCAGCTCCACAAAATGGATGCTGCCACCACAGACACGAGTCTGACCTCCTCCTGCTGGGAGTCCTTCCAGCGAGGAGAGCTTGGACAAAGGGTTTCCTGTCAGGGGCGGTGCTAGCACCATCCCAGACAGGGTTTTGTGTATCCTGGGTAGGCAGGGCTTTACAGGAAGGTGACTGCAAGTGGCACCCCGGTGCTCACTATGCATAGGCCGGCTAGAACCAGTTCCAGGGGCACACCAGCCCCTGGCCTGGGGAATGTCCGGCATGGGAGAGGGGTGTAACCACCCCCCTTCCTGGTCCCACCCCTAGGGCAGGACCTAGTCGCGTACCCACCCCTTTCTTTAGGATAAAGGCAGGAGTGGGGACCCTTCCAAATTAGATCATCTTTGAATCAAGAAACTACTTTCTACGAAAGGAACTCTCGACTTCTTCTTAAGATTTCTCCCTTGTGGCTAAGGAGTAGTCACCCTGCATCCGCAGGCACCATCTAAGAACACTGCGGTTTGCTGCACGTCCTTCCTCCGGAATCCGACTGACCAGCTCGACGAGACCCGGCTTCCCTGGCACCTCTGACCTCTACCTACCTCTACAGCTAAGCTGAGAACCGTAGGTGCGACGAGACCTCGAGGGACCGGCCATCATCAGAACTGCATGACTTCTATCCAGCACGACCGCCGAGGGATCCTCTGGTGAGTGCTTTGGGGTCCGAGAAGCCCCGACCCTGAGCAGCTCCAGCACCGAAGATCAGCCCCCCAGCATCCACGAGATCTGCGTGGGGCCCTTCTGCTTTTTGGCTGCTCACCGCGTTGTCTGGCTACTAGCCCGCTGGCTTGTGGTCTTCCCGACAACGATCAACGACGACAACACTGCTGGTCTGGTTGCTCTAGACTGGCCCTTGCTCCCCTCCCAAAAGAGGAGCACCCCGGAACCTCCTGGTCCACTCCAGACGCCATTTTAGGTCCACCGCGTGGGCTTGAATTTGCCAAGACTTGTTGCCCCAATCCTGGGTCCAGCGACGTCGACAGCATCAACCATCGTGGGACAGCTCTCACCTCCATCTTGGTCGCCGACAACGCCTCCTGGTCCGTGAGACTGCAGAGCCCAGCGTCGCCCACTCACCTGGTCGAGGTGACTTCGCCCGGTGCCATCCTGGTGCCCACACAATCACTGGCTAGTGATTAAGAACTTGGTCCCCTCTGCTTTCAGGTGTCATCCATCTTCGATCCAGGCTTGGATCCATCAAACAATCTTCACTGGTCGCCTGCCAGCAACTTCTTTCTTCAGGCTCCTGGTTCGTCAACGAGGATTTCCGACGTCTTTTGAGACCTATGCAGCTGCAGCCCCTGGGCTAGGTAACTTCGGCATTTCGGTGCCCCAGCATAGCCTCACTATCCAAGGGTCCATATCCACTTTCGTTTTCAACCTACCAAGTCGGGTTCGCCCGAGAACACTAACTTTGCTTTTACTAGCCTCCATAGACTTTGTCCCGCATCCCGCGTGAGAGTGCACACTCTGCACCCGAGTCCCCTAGGCCTCCTATTAGTAATCAGAAGGTTCAGTAGTCAAGTCCTAGCGATTCCAAAGCCTATTAGTCCAGTACTTACCTGCTAGTAATTTCGCGTTCCACTTTCATAGTATATGGTTTTTCGTGCCCCTCGGGCATTTGTGTAAATTGTGCAACTTAAAGTATTTTCGTAAGAGTTTTGTTGTGTGCTTAGTACCCTGTCCTCATAAAGAGTACAGGGCTGTTGTGATCTAAATAAATACACTGTTTATTTTCATAACACTTGTGTGGTGTCCTTTCACTTGGTGTTCAAGGGGTATATGTGATGGTATAACAGCTGGCTTAACACGCCCTCTAGAGTTTAGCCCGAAGACTGCTCGTATCCACGCTACTAGGATAGCTGGTCTATAAGGTTGACTTACAACCAATCACCATAAGGGTTGTTTGGACTGATACAAAGTGCTCACTAGAATAGTGAACATTATATATCAGGCCAACTTCTCACAGGCCCCACCTGCAACCACCGGCTCAAATTAAGCTTTGATCAACAATTTACCCCTTGGTTGATAAATGAAAAAATTTAGGGGAATCGGGCGGGGTGAGGGAAAGAAGAAAAACAGACAAGAAGGAGAAGAATGAAAGGAAAGAATACACAATAAAGAGAATGAGGAGGAAGAGAATACGTGCAAGTCACTCCATGACCACATCTCCTCGATCCATCACTGTGGACTTCTGATGCAGCAAATGTCTGCGGCTTAGCTGTTGCTCCTTGCTCAAACGCTACACTGGTCTCATGATCCTATGGGTGGGGGAGGGGGTAATCTGGTCTGGCTCATGGTCGTCTCATGATCCTACGGGTGGGGTAATTAGGTCTGGCTCATGGTGGTCTCATGATCCTGCGGGTGGTCTTTCTCATGGTGGTCTCATGATCCTACGGGTGGTCTGGTTGATAGTGGTCTCATGATCCTACGGGTGGTCTGGCTCATGGTGGTCTCATGATCCTACGGGTGGTCTGGCTCTTTCTTTCAAACATCTTGTGTCGGTGTAGATGTGGCCAAAGAATGTGATCTCTTCTTTTTCTAGTTCATGCTTGACTGTATTCAGTCAATCCAACGCTGTCCTGCTGGAGGTCTCTCCTCCTCAGTCGGCAAGCCCAGAGACTCTGGGCCTCATTTATGAGGTTTTGGGTAGGGCAGCACCACAAGGAATCTTGCTGCACTGCTCTATGTCAGAACAAAAGGGCAGGAATGCGTCAAATCTATGTGATACAGGCACCCTTTCTCCTTGGTGCAATGTAAGGGTGCCTGCGTTGCGGGGCTGATTGATTTTGTGCAGGAAGGGAGAACTTCCTGCACACAGTCAATCACAAAAGGTGATTTCCTTTTTCAGAATGCAGCACACCTAGAAAAACGAAAGGACGAGAAGAAATTAAAAAAACGTCTCCTTAATGCGCCTCCCTGAGGCCACCCCTGGTGTGGCTTTAGATTCTGACGTATTCCCAAATTTACAATCTCTCATAAATCTGAGAATGCTTCAAGTTTCATGAGTGTTGTGTGGGAACATCCACAGTAACACCCATAGAATGCCCGTTTCATGCATTGCTCTGCGTGAAAGGGTCACAAATTTATAAGGCCATGAAATGCCATGGAAAGTGGCTTTACGAAGCCTTATAAATATGCAGTGACACATTGCGCCACTGGAACACCAAAAAATATAAGTTCCGGCGGCACAAAGGTGCCAGTCTCTGGGTTCTAAGTGCACCAGCATGGGACCTGGCTAGAAGTCATACATCTGGTCTGCACTCAGCCTGAGTTGGTTTCATCGTGCCAACCACGAGCGGCATCTCCTTTTGGATTCTGGTGCAGAAAATTTTAGCCCTGTAGGACCCCCTTCAGGTTGACCAATTTGCAACTTATGAAAATGCCCATTGTCCACAATTGGGTTTCCTCCAGTTATACTATGCAAAATGTTGGGGGACACATTTCGGTTGTGGTGGCATTTTCCGCTTCACTACACCTTTCTTCTCATATCCTAAATTCCTCCCGTTTTCAGGAATATTCACCATGACTGGTCTGAAGCAAGTCTTTGACTTAAGAAGGAAGAGAGGAAGGGTATAGAAAGGAATACTCCTGGTCCCCTATATCATATACTTAACAAACAATTGAAGGAGTAAACCCTGAGGACAGAAAATGTCCACGTGGTATAAGGGAAGATACACAAAAAGAGAAAAGTTTCTCCTTTTTTAGAAGACCCCATCACTCACCAACCTACTTGGTGATATGCTTCATCATTGGGGTCCCACCGAATAGCCGAATGCTATCCGGTTGTGCTTCAACACCTGATTTCAGTGGAGCATGGTTTGATCGTAACAGTGGTGCAGGTGAGTGAAAAACAAGTGAATTAAAAATTGTTCTAATTTAACTCCCTAGAATACTTGAATATGGAGCAACAGAACAATATTAAAAAGCAGTGTAAGATACTGTGTTTGGTTAAATTGGCCTCTGGTATCTCTGTGATAGTAAAACGTGATAGTGGTCTACATGCTTCAACCTCTCGGCAATATTACCAGGTTTTCTTCAGGACCTAGCTATGTGACCCAGGCGGTATACACGCGCTAAGGTGTACCCAACCCTTGGCCACTTGTGAAACCACACCATGTACTCACAGTATGGTTACCTCTCATCAATTGCTGAAAGAAAAAACCTGAAATTGAAATAAACAATTGCACGTAAGTCAAATCAAAAGCGAGTGTCTTATCCTTTCGATAGTAATAGTGTACCTTCTGTATGGCTCAAAGTTTGAGTTATTTTTATAAATGTGGTGCTCACAGTAATTCTGGTATTCCATGCATGGCGTATCTTACATCAGTGAGAAATAAGTGAATGGTAATTGCCAGTCAGACATCCATTCTGGGTAGGTAGTCAACCCATTTCAGTAAATCCACCTCACCACGTTATTAGCAATGGGTGTCTTAACGCTTGATTTGAGGAATGAGAATTTTTTCATATAGAGTAAGTTAAAAAACCATGCATGCTTGTTTGTGCGCTTAAAAAGACTGCCAAAAAGGACTGGGTAAATTGAAGGCTTACTAGAGACTCGATTCGGTCGAGCCTTATGGAAGCCGGGGACATGGCGCTAGCTCTAGTCACACTTTGGGGAGAAAAATGAGATGTGAGGGGCCGGCGTGAGCTCAGCAAATACCTTGTTGTTGGTCCTTGGAGTAGCGGAGCCCACCCGCATGGTACCTGGTGTACTTACTCCGTCAAACCATGACTGGTCAGAAGGGTGGTCTTGTGTGTGGTATGTGGACCGTCAGCGCCTCTCCCTGTGCCAGCCGCTACATCTGCCTCTCAGAGTGGACCCAATCGCGAGGCAGGAGCCGCGCCTCACCCTCCAGAGCCTCCACCTTCATGTCGGGAGATCGAGAATGCAGGACCAGCACCTCACCCTCCAGAGCCTCCACCTTCACGTCTGGAGATCGACAAGGCAGGACCAGCACCTCACTCTCAGAGCCTCCACCTTCACGTCTGGAGATCGAGAGCAGCAGGACCCGTAGCTCACCCTGCAGAGCCTCCACCTTCATGAATGGACACTGAGAGGGGCATCGGAGCTCCTTCCAGCTGCCAATGGAGGTAGGCAATGTAATTTTATCAGGGTGTTGCCCCTCCACCTCGTCAGCCTCTTCTTGAAGATAAAACTCATACATCGTCTGGCGTGTTGATCATACCGTGGAATCTTCGAAGGCACTCCTTTCAGAAGCTTTCCATTGTTCTCTGTTGGTGGTCTTGCAGAGTTGAGCAGTAGACAAAGGATACATTGCTGCCCTGTCCAGCATGCCTCATGCAATCTACAATCATAGATGTTTAAAGGGACTGGCACATATATTTGCATCAATTGACTTTTTTTTTCCCCGTAATTTTTTATTGAAGATTATATTTACATGGAGCATTACATATGCATGGGAAGAACGAAGAAAAACGCCCGGGGGCGGTTTCAGTCTTATTGGGATTAGTCCATTTGTTCACGTCTCCCCTCGTTGTTGGATCTCGGTTGGTCCGGTTGGCTTTCTCCATCCCCCTCATTTTTGCAATGATTGTCTCTGTTTCATCCCCATCCCCGACCGTAGCAGAAAAAAAGAGAGAGAGTGGGAGAGTGGAGAAGCGCAGGATTGTTTACAGGTCTTGTGGTGTGTCTACTGTCAGATGAGCCATATGCATGTGGTGATTATCGGGTTGTGTACCTGGCTGTGCTGTCTATGGGGGTTTATGCGAGGAAAGGTAGTTGTCTAGAGACTCCCACATGTTTGACTGTCTGTACGTCTTCGGTGTATGTTTCACCGTTATAGTGTCCGCCCTCCCTCAGGAAGGTGACCCAGTTGAACCAGGCTCTGAACATGGCCTTCCCTGTGTCCTTACAGTTGTTCAGTACCGTTTTGACCACTGCTGTCAGTAGCAGGTCAATCAGGTCTCTGTCTTCTTTGGCTGTGATTGAGAGAGCCATGAACCCTATTGCTAGGCTGTGAAAGTCTAGTTGTAGTGCAGCCCCTGTGATGTTGTTTATCAGTGTGCCAATCGTGTTCCAGAACTTCCTAACCTTGGTGCAGTGAAAGAGAAGGTGCGCCAGATCCACCGTTTGTTTGTTGCAGTTCCAGCAGGAGTCGCTCTCGCGGATTCCTACGGAGGCTAGGCGGGCGGGGGTACAATTGACTTGTTTAAACATTTCTGAGCCCCTCCACAATTACCAGCGATGGTTACTGATATTGTACACTGTTTTTTGTTGTAATTATTTTGATGATATACAACAAACAGCAAAGAACTAAGACAGTTTACAAACCACAGGATGAAATTGAGTGTCCCCAGCGCCTGTAAGTCACTCGAGGAGTAGAGTCATACGTCTTCACTTTGTCTCAATGTCCTTGGCCTAGTGCATCATGGGAACAGGGCAGACCAAACTACCAAGCCAATTCTTATACTGGGAAGGAAACAAGCTACCGGGGACCAGTTTCTAGCATTTCAGCCGTCTTCGGCCCGGCTTGCTTGAATCCTGATGGTGCAATGAGCTGGGGACTCACATCTGAGTATACCCTTCCACACTTATGGTGGACAAAAATGATTCAGAAAAGGGGGTGGTGATGAACAGAGTGTCTGAATTAAGCAGACCACTCTTACCCAGTCCAAAGATCAGGGCTTTATCCATCACCGTTTTTTTGCTCACTGCACCATCCCAGCTCAGAACTTGGCTATATGCAAATTAGTCTGACCCTGGCCCAGTGCATCATGGGAACAGGGCAGACCAAACTACCAAGCCAATTCTTATACTGGGAAGGAAACAAGCTACCGGGGACCGGTTTCTGGCATTTCAGCCGTCTTCGGCCCGGCTTGCTTGAATCCTGATGGTGCAATGAGCTAGGGACTCACATCTGAGTATACCCTTCCACGCTTATGGTGGACAAAAATGATTCAGAAAAGGGGGTGGTGATGAACAGAGTGTCTGAATTAAGCAGACCACTCTTACCCAGTCCAAAGATCAGGGCTTTATCCATCACCGTTTTTTTGCTCACTGCACCATCCCAGCTCAGAACTTGGCTATATGCAAATTAGTCTGACCCTGGCCCAGTGCATCATGGGAACAGGGCAGACCAAACTACCAAGCCAATTCTTATACTGGGAAGGAAACAAGCTACCGGGGACCGGTTTCTGGCATTTCAGCCGTCTTCGGCCCGGCTTGCTTGAATCCTGATGGTGCAATGAGCTAGGGACTCACATCTGAGTATACCCTTCCACGCTTATGGTGGACAAAAATGATTCAGAAAAAGGGGTGGTGATGAACAGAGTGTCTGAATTAAGCAGACCACTCTTACCCAGTCCAAAGATCAGGGCTTTATCCATCACCGTTTTTTTGCTCACTGCACCATCCCAGCTCAGAACTTGGCTATATGCAAATTAGTCTGACCCTGGCCCAGTGCATCATGGGAACAGGGCAGACCAAACTACCAAGCCAATTCTTATACTGGGAAGGAAACAAGCTACCGGGGACCGGTTTCTGGCATTTCAGCCGCCTTCGGCCCGGCTTGCTTGAATCCTGATGGTGCAATGAGCTAGGGACTCACATCTGAGTATACCCTTCCACGCTTATGGTGGACAAAAATGATTCAGAAAAGGGGGTGGTGATGAACAGAGTGTCTGAATTAAGCAGACCACTCTTACCCAGTCCAAAGATCAGGGCTTTATCCATCACCGTTTTTTTGCTCACTGCACCATCCCAGCTCAGAACTTGGCTATATGCAAATTAGTCTGACCCTTGCCCAGTGCATCATGGGAACAGGGCAGACCAAACTACCAAGCAAATTCTTATACTGGGAAGGAAACAAGCTACCGGGGACCGGTTTCTGGCATTTCAGCCGTCTTCGGCCCGGCTTGCTTGAATCCTGATGGTGCAATGAGCTGGGGACTCACATCTGAGTATACCCTTCCACGCTTATGGTGGACAAAAATGATTCAGAAAAAGGGGTGGTGATGAACAGAGTGTCTGAATTAAGCAGACCACTCTTACCCAGTCCAAAGATCAGGGCTTTATCCATCACCGTTTTTTTGCTCACTGCACCATCCCAGCTCAGAACTTGGCTATATGCAAATTAGTCTGACCCTGGCCCAGTGCATCATGGGAACAGGGCAGACCAAACTACCAAGCCAATTCTTATACTGGGAAGGAAACAAGCTACCGGGGACCGGTTTCTAGCATTTCAGCTGTCTTCGGCCCGGCTTGCTTGAATCCTGAAGGTGCAATGAGCTAGGGACTCACATCTAAGTATACCCTTCCACGCTTATGGTGGACAAAAATGATTCAGAAAAGGGGGTGGTGATGAACAGAGTGTCTGAATTAAGCAGACCACTCTTACCCAGTCCAAAGATCAGGGCTTTATCCATCACCGTTTTTTTGCTCACTGCACCATCCCAGCTCAGAACTTGGCTATATGCAAATTAGTCTGACCCTGGCCCAATGCATCATGGGAACAGGGCAGACCAAACTACCAAGCCAATTCTTATACTGGGAAGGAAACAAGCTACCGGGGACCGGTTTCTGGCATTTCAGCCGTCTTTGGCCCGGCTTGCTTGAATCCTGATGGTGCAATGAGCTAGGGACTCACATCTGAGAATACCCTTCCACGCTTATGGTGGACAAAAATGATTCAGAAAAGGGGGTGCTGATGAACAGAGTGTCTGAATTAAGCAGACCACTCTTACCCAGTCCAAAGATCAGGGCTTTATCCATCACTGTTTTTTTGCTCACTGCACCATCCCAGCTCAGAACTTGGCTATATGCAAATTAGTCTGACCCTGGCCCAGTGCATCATGGGAACAGGGCAGACCAAACTACCAAGCCAATTCTTATACTGAGAAGGAAACAAGCTACCGGGGACCGGTTTCTGGCATTTCAGCCGTCTTCGGCCCGGCTTGCTTGAATCCTGATGGTGCAATGAGCTAGGGACTCACATCTGAGTATACCCTTCCACGCTTATGGTGGACAAAAATGATTCAGAAAAGGGGTTGGTGATGAACAGAGTGTCTGAATTAAGCAGACCACTCTTACCCAGTCCAAAGATCAGGGCTTTATCCATCACCGTTTTTTTGCTCACTGCACCATCCCAGCTCAGAACTTGGCTATATGCAAATTAGTCTGACCCTGGCCCAGTGCATCATGGGAACAGGGCAGACCAAACTACCAAGCCAATTCTTATACTGGGAAGGAAACAAGCTACCGGGGACCGGTTTCTGGCATTTCAGCCGTCTTCGGCCCGGCTTGCTTGAATCCTGATGGTGCAATGAGCTATTTATTTATTTTATTTATTTTATGTAGCTTATAAAGCGCACAGCTACCCCCGGAGGGGTGTCCCGGCGCTAGAACCTAAGTCTCAGAGGGGAGAGAAGGAACAGAGAGGGGAAGTAGCATAATAAATCAGAGTCTAGAGAAGAGCCAAGTTTTGAGTCTGGCCCGGAAGATAGATTCGGAGGGGCAGAATCTGAGATCGACTGGCAGCGAGTTCCATAGTTTTGCAGCAATGACACTGAATCCTCTGCCACCCATTCTGGATAGTCTGAAGCGGGGAGAGATCAGAAGGCATAGGTCATTGGATCTCAGAGATCTGATGGAGCGGGATATGGAAACGCGTTTTTTTAGGTAGTTTGGTCCGCGATCATTAATGGCTCGGTGAGTCAGAGTAAGGATCTTAAACTGGATACGGCTGGCCACAGGTAGCCAGTGCAGTTCCCTACGATATGCGGCAACTGACTGACGATAAGAAATATTACCAATCAGCCTCGCCGCCGCATTCTGGACAATCTGCAGCCGGTCAATCAGGTATTGGGGAGCTCCGGCATAGAGGCTATTAGCATAGTCCAGGTGGGACGTGATGAGAGCGTGGGTAACTGTACGGCGGGAATCCAGAGGGAGGTAGGGGAGGATTTTCCTGATCATGCGCAGCTTCAGAAAGCAGGCAGAGGTCACTTTTTGAATCTGAGTCTTGCATGATAGGGAGTCATTGAAATGGAAGCCCAGGTTACGGGCCGAATGGACGGGAGAGGGAGCGGGATCGAGTGCCGTGGGCCACCACCAGGAAGAGGGGATGGAATTTTTCTGGTTAAAAAACAGCACCCCTGTTTTGTCTGCATTGAGTCTTAGATGGTTTTCAGACATCCAACCACTGATGTTGTTAAGGCACCGGCGGAAGTTGGAGAACGCGGAGTCAGAGTGGTCTCTAAAGGAGAACACTAGCTGAGTATCATCAGCATAAGAGACCACCCTGACTCCGTAGGACTCCACCACGCCGGCCAGTGGGGCAAGATAGATGTTAAAAAACAGAGGGCTGAGGGCCGAGCCCTGTGGCACACCGCAAGATGAGGGTTTTTCCTCCGATCTGAAAGGCCGCAACAGCACCCTCTGACTTCTTCCTGAGAGGAAGGACTCGATCCAACTGATGGCAGTGCCGCCAATGCCCATGTGCCTTAGTCGGTCAAGGAGGATGGGGTGGGATACCGTATCGAATGCAGCGGACAGGTCGAGGAGGACCAGCATGGCCTCCTCGCCTCTGTCCACGCACTCCCGGATGGTCTCCGAGACCTCCAGCAGAGCCGTCTCAGTACTGTATCCCGCCCGAAATCCAGATTGCGAGTCGTGCAGTAGTGAGTTGTTTTCCAAATACTCCGTGAGTTGCAACTGCACGGCTTTTTCCAGCACCTTTGCAGGTTTGGGGAGGAGGGAAATAGGGCGGTAGTTGGAAAAAACTGTGGGATCGGCATCTGCCTTCTTTAGAATAGGGATCACCAAGGCTTCCTTCCAGGTGGTAGGGAAAAAGCCATGGTGCAGAGAGGCATTCCAGATGGAGAGGAAAGAGTCGGCTAGCGAGGGGGCCAGTTCACCCATAATTTTGGCCGGAACGGGGTCAGAGGGTGCACCAGACTTGCAATGAGTGAGTAGTCTGATAGCATCCTCCTGAGCAAGTTTATTGAAGGCAAGAAGGGACGGTGAGGTAGGGGGATCGGTGGACGGAGGCCGAGGCATTGGCCCTTTAGGGAAGGAGACGCAGAGCTTATTGATCTTTTCGAGGAAAAAGTCCGAGAGTCCTTCACATAGTTTCTGACTAGCTGAGTTCTGAGTCGTCCTGGCCGGAGGAGTAATGAAATCTTTAACGATGGAGAAGAGGGTTTTTGAAGAGTTTTTGGCTTTGGTAATTTGGAGCGAGAAGTGATCTTTCATGGCTATTTTTTTATGTTTGAGAAATTTTTTCAAGGCCGCCTTGTAGGCAAGCTTAGCTTTCGGATCGTAATTTAGTCTCCACTTCCGTTCGAGTGCTTTACAGCTGCTTTTTTCCTCGCGGAGGGAGGTAGAGAACCAGGGAGCGGAAGGGCGGGATCTAGTGGAGGTGATGAGTTTCTGGGGGGCAATGTGGTCAATAGCGTTGATGAGGGCGGTGTTGAGCCTAGCGATATTAGAGTCGATATCCGGGGATAGATGGTCCGTCTGGAAGTGGAATATCGGGTCCAAGGTAGCGCATGTGACTTTGTGCCACTTCCTTCCCAGCTCTTTCCTGGGCACAGGAGGGGTAGATTTACGGTCTAAGGCCAAAGAAAAAGGGATAAGGTAGTGGTCGGACCATGTAAGAGGAAGGGAGGGGGAGACAGTGATAGTGGAGAAATTAGCGAAAATAAGGTCCAAGGTGTGACCCGCCACATGAGTAGGACCGGTGACTAGTTCAGTGAAATTAAGACTGTCCATGATTTCCAGTAAATTATTCGCTTTTGCACAGAGGGAATTATCAACGTGAAGGTTGAAATCACCTAGAGCTAAAAAGTATTGATGTTTAAGGGCTAGATCAGCTAACTGGTGAGTGAGAGCGGTAAGAGAAAGGGAAGCCGCCGTGGGGGGGTTGTAGATTAGAGAGCCAGCCAGAATAACAGCCGCGGAATCGGATACTGAGAAATAGAGGGCTTCAATGATACCAATGTTGGTAAGTTTGGTAATGGTCAGCTGAAAATAAGATTTAAAGATGATTGCTAGTCCGCCTCCCGATTTTCCCCCTGCTCGATTAACACATTTTATGTCATAGCCTGATGGAATGGCTAGATAGATGTCCGGAGAGGAGGAGTCAGTTATCCAAGACTCAGTGAGGAATAAAATGTCCCACTCCTCGGAGGAAATCAACATCCAGATGTCATTGGCATGACGGGGGAGAGACCGGCAGTTGACCAAGCCTGCTTTCAGCATCCGATGGTTAGATGCTGAGAGCTGCGGCATGGGATAAGACAGCGAATGGGAAAGGAAGGGCGGGAGAGTGAAGTTGCATTGAGGGCAATGAAATGGAGCTGATTCAAGATGGACAGGGTTGCAGGGGGTAGTGGCCGCACAGAGGGAGGGATTAAGAGAATGGAGCTGGGAATTGGTCCAGCACATACGTGCGGAATCAGCGGCATGGACAGGGGGACTGGCCCTGGGCCCGGTCCAGGCCCGGACAGGCCCAGACGGGCTTGCCTTTGGCGCGCCTTTGGCGCGCAGACGGCGCGCCCGCTGCGCCCGTCCGCTGCGCTTCCTGGCAAGGCACATGGTTTATACCTGAGAGGGAGGGCGTCACGGGGGTGTGGCCAGCTGAGGTGGGCGTGTCTAAGGACGCGCCTCGCCCTCGGTGATGGCGATGATGGAATCGTTGCAGCGCTGAGAACGCTGTTTGAGAGCAGGGGTGAGTAGGTCTTTTCTTAAAACAATACACAATCAAATTTTTAAAAGAGTAGGGTTCACTCCCGGCTTCCGCCTCAGGAGACTCGCAGTTCTATAATGCCGCGCTGTCAGCTGCGCGCACTTTTTATAGTCAATATCAGGGGGCGTGGCCAGCTGAGGTGGGCGTGTCTAAGGACGCGCCTCGCCCTCGGTGATGGCGATGATGGAATCGTTGCAGCGCTGAGAACGCTGTTTGAGAGCAGGGGTGAGTAGGTCTTTTCTTAAAACAATACACAATCAAATTTTTAAAAGAGTAGGGTTCACTCCCGGCTTCCGCCTCAGGAGACTCGCAGTTCTAGGGACTCACATCTGAGTATACCCTTCCACGCTTATGGTGGACAAAAATGATTCAGAAAAGGGGGTGGTGATGAACAGAGTGTCTGAATTAAGCAGACCACTCTTACTCAGTCCAAAGATCAGGGCTTTATACATCAACGTTTTTTTGCTCACTGCACCATCCCAGCTCAGAACTTGGCTATATGCAAATTAGTCTGACCCTGGTCCAGTGCATCATGGGAACAGGGCAGACCAAACTACCAAGCCAATTCTTATACTGGGAAGGAAACAAGCTACCGGGGACCGGTTTCCGGCATTTCAGCCGTCTTCGGCCCGGCTTGCTTGAATCCTGATGGTGCAATGAGCTAGGGACTCACATCTGAGTATACCCTTCCACGCTTATGGTGGACAAAAATGATTCAGAAAAGGGGGTGGTGATGAACAGAGTGTCTGAATTAAGCAGACCACTCTTACCCAGTTCATGACCACCCCTTTTCTGAATCGTTTTTGGCCACTATAGGTGTGGCAGGGTATACTCAGACATGAGTCCCTTTCTCACTGCACCATCAGGATTCAAGCAAGCCGGGCCGAAGAAGGCTGAAATGCCAGAAACCGGCCCCCAGTAGCTTGTCTCCTTTCTGGTGAAGAATTGGCTTGGTAGTTTAGTCTGCCCTGTTCCCATGATGCACTGGGCCAGGGACAGACTGATTTGCATATAGCCAGGTTCTGAGCTGGGATGGTGCAGTGAGATGAATAACGGTGATGGATCAAGCCCTGATCTTTGGACTGGGTATGTTATGTTATGTTATGTTAAATGACTCTTGTAACGCGCACTGTCACCAAAGGTTTCCTGGCGCTCTTTATAACAGGATGGAAAATGAAGGGTTGACACTGACCAGATTAGCCTAGGGAGGGGAAGAGAAATGTCTTAAGCAGTTTTCTGAAAATAGAAAGGGAGGTGCTTGACTTGATGGAAAAAGGGAGGGAATTCCAAAGGCTAGGGGCCAGATGAGAGAAGCGGCGGCCGCCGTACTTCTTGGTTTTGACTTTGGGAGCAACAAGCATGTGAAGGTAAGCAGAACGGAGGTTGCGTGACGGGCGATGAGGGGTAATTAAAGATTGCAAGAATGCAGGACTAGTGCAGTGCTGGGCTTTGTAAGTGAGGCAGGCTACCTTAAAAGCTGACCTTAGTCCTATCGGCAACCAATGAAGGCGATACAGCAGGGGTTTTGCCGATTGCCATTTAGGGATTTTATAGATGAGCCGGGCCGCCTGGTTCTGAACCACCTGGAGACGATGCAGCAGAGACTGAGGGAGGCCATGGTAGATGGAATTGGAAAAGTCCAGGCGGGAGAGAACCAAAGAGATGACAACCTGAGTTAGAGCAGGAGGTGGTAAAAGATGGCTAACTTTGCGGATCTTTCTCAGCTGATACAAACAGGACGAGATGACAGCGCCCACTTGGGCTTTCAAAGAAAGCTCTGCATCAATAATCACGCCCAGACTTTTCACTGATTTGACCGACGGTGGAAGGGGGCCAAATTCTGTGGGCCAGAACTGTGGACCCCAGTGAGCAGAACTGGAGCCGGGAAGGAGCAGCTCGGTTTTTCCTGGATTCAACTTTAATTGATTCTCATTCATCCAATGTAGGATGTGAATCATAGCAGTGCGAAAGGTGTTAACAGCATTGGAAGAGTTGAGGGGAAAAATTATCTGCAAATCATCGGCATAATTATATACCGTGATGTCCCAGTTCTTGAGTGAGTGGATAAGTGGGCGGAGGTAAAGGTTGAATAATAGTGGCGAGATGGAAGAGCCTTGGGGTATTCCACAAGACGTGGAGGTTTTTGCTGCGGTGTACGGGCCCAGACGCACTGCCTGAGTACGTCCAGTTAGAAATGACGCAATCCATTTAAGGGCAGTACCCTGTGTGCCTGCCTGGCCAACACGGTGGAGAAGGATGTTGTGGTCCACCGTGTCGAATGCGGCAGACAAGTCCAGGAGTACAAGGACTTGAGGAATGCCCGCATCTGCGTTTCTCCTCAGTGTATCCAAGGCCACGAGGATAACAGCCTCAGTTGAATGGGCGGGTCTAAAACCGGCCTGGTTGGGCTCCAGGTAGCCAGAAGTCTCAATAAAATTAGAGAGACAACGGGTGACATATGCTTCTGTCAATTTAGAAAAGTAGGGAAGAAGAGAAATAGGGCGAAAATTTGAGAGATCGCCGGGATCAGCTCCAGGTTTCTTGAGAAGGGGCACTAAAATGGCATTTTTAAAGGAGTTAGGAACAATGCCGCTCCCCAGAGAGCCATTCAGTAGGGATAGAATGTCGTCCGGTAATTTAAGGCAGATATCCCGCAGTACTGATGGCGGACAACAGTCATTAGGGGAACCCGACTGAACCCGGTTAGCAAGGCCCGCTAAGGAAGTAGAATCAAGGGCGGGAAAGGTCGTGAAGGTCAAGGGATTATCGGATGAGGGTTCCGAAATGTATAACTGAGGACAGGAAGGAATGGAGTTTTTTATTTTTATAATCTTTTCAACAAAAAAGTGGTTTAGTGCGTCGCATGTCACTTGGGAGGGGGTCTGGGCTGGGAGGGTTCTGTCATCCGTGGTAAGTTCATTCATGACCTTAAAGACTTCCTTGGATTTATTGACCGCTGACGAGAGTCTGTTGGAAAAGTGGTCAGATTTAGCTAAGATGATGGCAGCTTTGTATTCTCTCCGCACCAAGATATAGAGCAGCCTAGCTGAATCGGAGTAAGTACGCCTCCAGATCCGTTCCTGCTGGCGCACTTTCAATTTAAGTTGCTTAAGATCATTCGTGAACCATCTATGAGAGGAATGATGCCGCGTGCAGGGAAATTTCGTAAGTGGAGCGAATTGATCACTGGCCGACTTTAACCAGGTGCTGATGTCTCTGTCCAGTAAGTTAATGTCAGAGGGGTCAGTGAGGTTCGTACGTGGCCGGGTATCAGCCAGAACCGTAAGGAACCCCTGGGAATCAAGTGCGCTCCACTTCCGGGCAAGACCACCAGCCATAAGAGGGGCGGGGGTTGTGCCAGCGACTGTGATGATGGTGTCGACTAGACAATGGTCCGACCAGACACAAGGGGAAATGACTGGCTCGGACACTGTTAAGTTGTAGGTCCAGATCTGGTCGAGAATATGACCCTTGATGTGGGTAGGGTAAGACACCTGTTGAATCAGGTTCAAACTGTGGAGTGAATCAAATAACTCAGTAGCCGAAGAACCGGCCTTAGGGTCGTTATACCAGTAATTGAAATCACCGAAAAGGGCGAGACTGGCATGGTGTGTCAATAGGACTGACAAATGTTCACTCAGGCAAGTGGAAAAAGATGTCATAGGGTATGGTGGACGATAAAGAAGCAAAAGCGTAAGGGCACCCATGTTGGTTTGGAGATTGAGGAGCAGGTTATCCACCTCAGGTATAGGAAGAGAAGATGAAGAAAAAGAGTGTGGGTAAGAGTGTGGGTAAGAGTGGTCTGCTTAATTCAGACACTCTGTTCATCACCACCCCCTTTTCTGAATCGTTTTTGGCCACTATAGGTGTGGCAGGGTATACCCAGACATGAGTCCCTTTCTCACTGCACCATCAGGATTCAAGCAAGCCGGGCCGAAGAAGGCTGACATGCCAGAAACCGGCCCCCGGTAGCTTGTCTCCTTTCTGGTGAAGAATTGCACTGGGCCAGGGACAGACTGATTTGCATATAGCCAGGTTCTGAGCTGGGATGGTGCAGTGAGATAAATAACGGTGATGGATCAAGCCCTGATCTTTGGACTGGGTAAGAGTGGTCTGCTTAATTCAGACACTCTGTTCATCACCACCCCCTTTTCTGAATCATCTTTTTGATTGGCTTAGATCCTAAATACTGCCTTCTGAATGGTTTTAGGCTTGTTAGTCCTAATGACGACCATGTTGTTATTTGTATCCTTCCCTGGCTATTGGCCCCTTTACTCCAATACTATATTTCCCCCTCACGCAGTCCGTGACTTCTCACCCCCCTCATTCCCTCACTTCTGTCTGTGCATTCTTGGACACCCGCACCCTTGTTTTCAATGCAATAGGTCACACGTAAATACAAGTCCTATTACATTGAAAATGCTTGTTTGTTGTGGGAGTGGCTGGGTGTATTTGTTCTTTTTTTTTGTCTCGCGCTGCTGATGGCTTATTTTACCTGACCAAAGGATGGCAGTCCCCAGAACACATGGGCAATACAAGCATGCAATTTTTTCTGCTGCTGCCTGAAAGCAGCTATTAATATCGAAACCGTCTGTTACTGGCAAAGAGTGCCCTATCACTACCACTTTCTCCACATCAAAGGCCGTTCT
The DNA here is from genome assembly GCF_964263255.1 of Lissotriton vulgaris. Lineage (NCBI taxonomy): Eukaryota > Metazoa > Chordata > Amphibia > Caudata > Salamandridae > Lissotriton > Lissotriton vulgaris. The sequence continues at coordinate 280,769 of NW_028249480.1, forward strand.
ACCCAGCCCGTGCCGTGCACCACCACTCCTCCCGATCATTTGCCAAAACTGTCATACCGAAAGGCAGAGCCACTCCTGGTATGTTCTCAGTGACGGACACATTAAAATAAAGGAATATGTTACTTTTTTTAGATTTGTACCAAGGGGAGAAGATAACGGGTAAAACCACCTATTTCATATAAAATCGTTCACACAAGAAATCATGTCTTGCCTTGCCATAACAGGGTCGCTGGCGTTGACCCTGCCGGGAGAAGGTTGGCCATCTGGGTTTAAAAGCACAAGGAAGTCTAGTCTACCAGTGGTTGAAGCTCGTCCCTTTTCCCGCATCCTGTCAATCAAATGGTTTCTTAATTTTGAACAGGGCGCCATACTGCTCTTTCACTTTCATAGTAGCTGGACGCAAGGCGGGACTTTGTATTTCCACTCCCCCCCCCCCCCCTCTGTCCTGGCGCCTCCCCGTGCCCTCCGAGGGAGGTGTGTTGCAGACTCTTTCCCTGCCTGACTGCCCAGAGAGTAAGAGGGGTCGCCAAGGTCACCATCACTGTGTTTATCAGGGTTCACATTCTCTACAGCTCCGGAGCAGTGCAGCGCAGTCAGCATCTTAGCTGCAGGAAACCCTCTGCAGTAGTCACAAAGAGGTGTCGAAGGCCACTTGCCAGGCTCGTCAGTGATCTGACTGGTGCCCCCCGTGGTTGGATCACCAAGCCTGAACGGCTCAGCTTCTCCACACTTAGGAAGTGGTCACAGATACAAGATCAGCCCTGTATCAGGAATCACAGGGAGCAATATGAGGTATGTGTTGACATGTGATAATGTTTAAATATAAATTTTCCGTGTTCTATAGGTTGTGATGTGGCCCGACCGACTGTTGTGTTTTACTGCTCCTTGTGTTGGGCAAATGTATTTGGTCACCCTTAAGCCACGCCCCTCCATGTGAGCTGCATGTTGAGCCGAAAGTGTACATCACGTATACTGCAGGAAAACAAGCATGGCGGCACTAGACAGCAAAAGGTGAGAGAGTTTAAAGAATTGTGATCCCATCTGTACAAAGCGCCAGTCAGTGGTGGGGCGGTGAACCTGTCCGGCTCTGCTGCGGATAGTCAATGACCTCAGAAGCTGGTGCCCAGCTCCCCTTTATTACCTCTCCTACCAGCGCACAATATTCAGGCCAACTTGGCACTTGCAAAATGGCTTGCGCCTCCTCTCGGGCTACCTGCAGTGTTTACTGGGTCGCACAGGGGGTGGTCTCGGCAGCCGAGCCTGGGACTGACGGTGGCATGGATACAAATGTAAAAACCGGTCTTCTAATACAATAAGAAAATACCTCATCAATACCAGTTGTAAACCTCTCAACCTCTCAACCTCACCCTTAACTTAATTTTATTGCCAATACTTTCCCCATTCAACAACTCATACCGTCAATAACCCATAGTTGTTCATTATTCATGCATCCATCCATACCAAGTAATTTGAGCATCTTTTAACCTTTTACCACTGTGTTTTCAATATAGTAACACAGCAGCAGCTCACTAATATTACAGCAAATAATCTCTGTGACACCCCCTACGTTCTCCTATACAAAGTCCGGATTTGATCTAAAAGAAACTAATTTATAGATGTTGCACGAAACATAAACAGAACATTTCTCTGCAGATGTGTGCAATACACTCTCTCTCATCACCCACATTAGGTAAAAACTTATAAGGTCCCAAACGCGAGACCGATTGCATTGCAAATGCTTGTTTTTCTATATTAACCCTAGGTGTGGACTGTAGAGGCTGCAAGAAGGGCAACTCTGCCTAGAAGAGGACCATGTCTCATTTCATCATCTTGTGCATCACAAAGGAACCGACTGAGAGAATCCGCTCTCAGTCCCGGAGAGCAGAGTCCTCTGCATCAGCACTTGTCAGGGGTGTTCCTGTGGCTGAGATTTACTGTGCGGTGAAATGTGCTTCGCTCCACACATTCGCGAAGCGTTATTGCATGGATTCAGAGGAGAGGAGGGATGGCCAGCTCAGATGTTCACTGCTTCAGGGTCTTTAACAGCGTTATTTAACACTGTATGCCTTTTGGTGCGGTTCCAGAATCATGGAAGTCTTCCATAACTGTGGTGATTCACAAGAAAGTGGAGAGAGATGACGTCTCCAACTATCGGCTAATTTCCCTACTAGACAACATCTGGAAAATCTTTGGGAAACACTTACAGTGACAACATGAGACCTGGACAGAGGAAAACAATATTCTCTCTAACCTTCAGGCCGGATCCTGAAAAAGGCCAAAGTAGAATCGACCAAGCTCGGAGGTTGTAAATGATCTGTATGAAGTACGTGTCCCTGGAAAATCCCTGCTCTACTTGGTCTTCTGAGACCTAAAAACAGCATTCGATTCTGTTGCCGCTCCGTCCTTCAGAGTCTTCTTGAGGCTGGAGGTTCCAAAGCAACTATTTGAGTATCCGAAAGGATCTGCACCGGAACAATCATTCCAGACTAAGTTTAGTGTAAAAGGAGAATGCACGTTTGAAATAAACAGTGACGTTGGGCAGGGTTGCGTACCTGCCCCAGCTCTATTCAACATTCACATCAATGAAACTGATTCTCTCAGGAATCTTCGTCTTGATGTTCTGATATTGGAGAAGGAGAATATTCCGATGCAGATGATACAGTAATATTAGCACGTACTGAAAAATCAATGCATCGACTTTTGGAGGGCTTCGAGCTATTCTGTAAGGAAAGGAAGTTAATAATCAATAGAGAGGAAAATATATGATAATTAATCTTAAATCAAAGTTATTGTTGACATTCAGGATTTATGGTAAACCAACTAAGGAAGTTAAAACAGGACTACCTAGGCATACGAATGGATGACTATTAGACCTGTCAGCCCTAGGGTGGTCTTTCCATATTTTTTTCGCCCTTGCCTCATTTTTTCCCACCTTCTTTTTGTTGGCCTTAGGTCTCCGGGCACCTTCCTATTGCTTTTTTTTTTTTAATTTCAAAAACCTTTATTGCTCCATTCGTTGATAACATCTTGCCATACGCCTACAACCCGGAGGCCGGCGGCATTGGAGTAGGTGGATAGGAAATAGAGTTTCACTTTCAACACAGCCATTTAGACGACAACCCTGGGATCCGGCGGCAGGTCAAACTTACTGTCATGTATCTATCACTTTGTTATCGAATATAGAATGCAAATCCTTTCCTCTCCTGAGAGTTACGTGGATTCCTGACTTCCCTCCCCGCCCCTATCCCAAACTATATCTACCTTCCCCCAGTCTCCTGGCCGTACACCTTATGTTGTGAGTGAGCAAAAAGAGCCCCCCCTCCCCAATCCGCACACACACTGCCCCCACCCCACCGACCTCTAATGCAGCAGCCGTAGCCTAAGCAATTCAAACATGGCGCTGGCAACCGCCCGAACTGGTACCTTAAGTCTCTGCCACGCCAGTACGTGGTCTGAACCAGGCCACTCATCAATCTAAGTGTCTTGCAGCTGCTATGAAAATCTACAGGAGTATCACGCATCCAGCCTCGACCCTCCACACCCCACCTCCACTTATTCTCCAGGATTCCTTTGTGTCTCATGTCAGGCATGCTCCCCCATAAAGTGATGTCTAGTGAGTTCCTGGAGTATTCGATTCCCCGGGCTGCGACTCTAAATCCGGAGTTTCTTCCACCTCAGTGGTCTCAGCGCCATCTGCCCTCAGCCGTGTCTGGTACAGGGCACAAAAGTTCTTTGGCCTGCTGGTCGGGGGCAGCAGCTCACTATAATTCTCAGATTGCATGCAGCAATACAGCAAGTCGCGCGTACACCTCTTAACAGTCGGGAAAGGACCTCTCATCCAGCAGCACGCCACTACACGTCTAGCCATTAACATCCCCATGTCCACAAGCCGTCTAACTGCCACCGGTAGGCCCCTGAAGTGGCCCAACAGCTCCAGCGCTGGGTCCATGGTCATTTCAAGGTCCAGTGTTGCATTCACTGCTGTGAATATACTGTCCCAGTATTGCTGTATCCCAGGGCAGCGCCAGGCGAGATGCATAAAGTCGGCTACTGGCTCGTGGCACCTCTCACATTGAGCCGACTATCTGAGGCCATACCTATGGAGTCTTTCGGGGGTGTAGTACGCTCTCTGTAGGAATTTAAAGTGCACTAACCTGTGCCTTCCATTCAGTGAGATCATTTTAGTACTTTTACAGCAATACTTCCACATGTCGTCATCTATCGGGACCTGCAGGTCACTTTGCCAGGCCGTTCTGGCTTTCATGAACTGTTGTTGTCGGTGCACCAATGCCAATTTGTATAAGTTAGTTATTAGTTTTCGGGGCATCTCTGTTTTGATGACATACGAGAGTTCTGGAACCTCGGGTGGCTCCGCCATATCTGGCCCTAGCAAGTCGGTAAGGGCGCTTCGCACCCTATGGTATTGGAACCGGAGCAGCAGTGTGTCTGGTGGTCCTTCTGCAGCCGTCTGATCCCAGGTCTTCACCTTGCCATTTGAAAATAAGTCGCCAGCCAGTCGCAGTCCCATTGCGTGAAGAGCTTTTACCACCCCCCATTCTCGAAGCGGTCGAAGCCAGAGGGCCCACTCCAGGGGCATGTTCGGCGAGTATAGCAGAGCACCATTCTGTGCCTGCAATAGAGAGTGCCATGCATGATTTGTGGCTGTAATGGAGTCCAGTACGCCCGTCCGTCAGTCCACTGGCTTGAAGACCGTGGCTGGGAGAGGAAGCGGGTCCCCGAAGACCCGTTCCATCTGCACATGGGGGATATTTGCATCTCCAAGTGTGGAGATGTGCGTCCTGTGCCACCCTGTAATAAGTCTCAAGATCTGGAGCTCCCAGCCCGCCCGCGCTGCACGGCAGAGTGAGGGTCGTCCATTTCACCCTAGGTTGTTTGCCTGCCCACACCAACTTAATCATGAGTTGCGTCAAAGAGTGGAAGAAGGTTTTCGAGAGCACCATCGGAAGGGCGCTAAATAGAAATAGAAATCTAGGCAGGACCACCATTTCCATGATAGCTATGCGTCCCATAAGGGACAGTGGTAGCCTGCCCTGCTCCATACCTCCACATCATCTTCCAGTCTGCTGAATGCGACCCCATTGTTTTCTCTGAGTAGGGTGTCCGAGTCCGGGTGTACTCGCACTCCTAAGTACCTCACTGGTTCCGTGGTCCACTGTAGTGGGAATTCCATCTCAAATCTGCTGGTCCTGGGGTAAGGGGGAAGGCAACTGACTTCGACCAGTTAACCCGCAGTCCGGATAGCGCTCCGAACCGGACAACTTCACGGAGCATAGAAGAAAAGTTATTCTCTGGATCTCTAAAGTACAGCAGGGTATCATCAGCGTACGTGGAGACCACTATTTTATACGTTAGGAAGATCACACCCTCGTTACTATGATATTCCCACAGGGAAAATGCAAGCGGCTCTGCGACCAAAGCGTAGAGTAAGGGGGATAACGGGCACCCCTGTCGGGTACCTCTACATACTGGGAAGGGTTCCGTCACTAAGTCGCCAAGGCAGAGTCTGGCTGTTGGTTTATGGTATAGGGCACCCAGCATCTGCATAAACGGTTCTCCCAGACCCATGCACCGCAGAACCTGACTCATGAAGGGCCATTCGACCGAGTCGAAGGCCTTCTCCATATCAAGGAAGACCGCGATAGCTTTCGCGTCCTGTTTAATGTGTTGCAGAGTTCCTAGGACCGTTCGTATATTATATGACAAGTTTCTGCTAGGAATGAATCCCGCCTGCTCTGGAGCAACCAGCTTGGGCGCCAGTAAAGCCAGACGAGTCGCCAGTACCTTGGCATATATTTTGGCATCCACATTAAGGAGGGAGAGCGGCCTATACAAGCTACACTTGTCGTGTGCCTTATCCGATTTGAGGATTGTAACAGAGTGGAAAAATGTGGGATCAGCTTGTCCTGGAATGCTTTGTAAAATCCAACCGTGAGTCCGTCAGCTCCCGGCGCGCTCCCTGAGCGCATGCTCGCCAGAGCCTCCACGATTTCGTCTCTCTCTATGGGTTGCATCAGGAACTCACGGTGGGCGTTTGTCAGCATAGGAAGACCTATATGCTCCAGATAATCTATGATCTCCTCTGCCGCAGTGCCGAGTAGTACAGTTCTGTGTAATATCTTCTAAACTCATGTGCTACGTCGGTGTCATCTGTAACCACGTGGCCATCTGGTCTCCTCAGCTCTGTGATGTGGGATTGTCTCCTATTACCCCGTAGTAGTCTAGCTAGAAACGAGCTTGGTCGGTCCCCCTCTCCGTAAGTGCGTGCCGTGGCGAATTTCCCCATGTGCTGCACTTCCCTGTCCGGCTCCTCATTGTATTCAATTACCAGGGACTTTATTTCCTCAGCTATTGTCTTGTCTGGGGAGAACTGCTGCTGCTGTTCCAGTTCCGCTACTCGCTTCTCTAATATTGCCAGTCTCTGTCTAATCGCTTTAAGTACACTAGAGTGCTTTGACATTGCAATGCCCCTGATGTATACCTTAAAGGCTTCCCAGACCAGTTGAAATCTGTCAACTGACCCCATGTTAGTCTCGAAAAAGGTATCAATGGCCTCCGCCAGCTCACCCCTGAACAGTGGGTCGAGCAACGAATATGGGGGGAAGCGCCAAGTGAACAGCGGGATTCTCTTCGAGGGGGCCTCCAGGAACAATAGGAGTGGGGAATGGTCAGATAGAGTGCGAGTCAGGACTGCACAGTCCTGTATGCTCCCCAGCAAGGAGGTAGAGGCTAGCCAATAATCAATTCTGGTGTCGATGTCATGAAATGTCGAGTAGTGTGTGTAACCTCCCTTTGTGGGGTGCTTGTGTCTCCATACACCTGCCAGTTCCCTACCAGTGAGTTCTGCCAGTAACGCCCACGCAGCTGTCGAGGGTCTACGCGGCGGGCCGGATGACCTGTCCAGCGCCGGGTTAAGCACTAGATTGTAGTCTGCCCCCCATAATGTCTGTGCAGTGGAATAGGTGTGTGTGAGTGACGCCAGTTCGCTGTAGAATTCCGGGGAGTAGTAGTTCGGGCCATACACGTTTACAACTACTAGATCCAGCCCCATCCCCACACAGCGCGATATCAAAAACCTACCCCCCTGATCCGCTCTAAGCAGCGTCAGCACCAGTTTTGATCGCGGGTTGACCCACGTGAGCACCCCTCTGGAGTGTGTAGTGAATCCTGCCGCCGTAGAGTTGCCCACCAGTCCCCTACTCAGCAACATCTTGCTTGTGAGTGGAAGGTGGGTCTCCTGTAGGAGGGCTAAGTCTACGCTCTGCCTTTGTAAATAGTGTAGGACCTTTCGGAGTTTTTGGTGGTCATTTAGGCCCCGAACGTTCCATGTGAGAGCGCTAAGCACAGCAGGTTGAGCACGCACAGTCGTCTCGTCTCGTGTATCTATGTCAGTTGTGCTCGCCATCAGGGTACAATTTGGGAATTTCAAGTGCAAGGCCAGTGCGCAGGTCTAGGGTTAGCAGTGTGTGCAACCAATAAGTCAACCATCTCCCCCCCTCTTCCCCCAAACAGCAACAACCAAAACAGCCCCACCCCTTCCCACAGCAAACCGCCCCCAACCTGGCCTCGCCGGACCCAATCCCACACCCCCTCCCACCCAAATCCCCCTAAAACAGTTCAAACTCCTGAGAGTCAAATGGGAGCATTGAGCGCGGGCCGAGGTTGCCAAGCTATCAACAATGAGTGCAAGTACGCACTACACCGAAGTCATGGAACCCACCATCCGCTGCGATTTATATTATGCATCAACAGCCCTGAGGGGACCGCACCATCTGAACTCACCCCAGATAAGCCCTGAGGAAATACTCGATGCTAGTTACTAGAACCCCCTATCACTTAAAACAAACATAACATTTCTACAGCATTGCTCTTCTTTCCAAACGCCACAGAAGCGGTTCTACGCTCATGGGCATAGGGCAAATCTCAGATCTTGAATCGTACATAGCGCCCATAGCAAATACACTGTAAACATTAGCATTTCAACATTGCAATACGGGTTTCACCGGCATTCTAGGAAGCGACTTACCCCCAACAGGTAATATGAATCTAAGCATATAGTTCTGTCCCTTTACCTCACCGCAAGTCAGGACAGACCCGGGTGGGGGGGTGAGGGGGGGGTTGGTCATTCCTGTTCGTCAAGCCGACTGCTTTCCCCGGCCTCAGCTTCCGGCCACCCAGCCTTCCTGCAGCTATCTCTAGACCAATCCTTCAGAGCCTGCCGCAAAGCTCGGGGGTCCGTGAACAGATGGGAGTGGCCCTGTCTATTCACTCTGAGTTTGGCAGGGCGTAGTCTAAGCCTAGGTCTCTGAGCTGCTTCTTGTGAGGGGCAAAATGTTTGCGGGCTTCTGCACTCTGGCTGTGAAGTCGGGTATAGGGAGATCTCCGAACCTTCTTAGCGAAGCACTTTCTTGTCTCTGGCCTGTCGAAGAGCGGCATCTCGATCCCTGTAGTTCAGTACTTTGGTGATGATCGGGCGCGGGGGCACCCGGCTCTGGTCGCGGAACCAGGGAACGGTGCGCTCGCTCAATCACGAACATGGAAGAGAAAGTTTCTTCTCATATCAGGGAAATTAGCAATTTTTCAACAAATCTCTCCATGTTGCCAGTCTGCGTTGTTTCTGGAATGCCCGTAATTCTTAGGTTACAGCACCGAGACCGCACCTCCAAGTCCTCAGTCTTATCCTGCAGCGCTTGCATTCATTTCTCAATTTTTTTATGGCCAGTGTCCAGCTCCATATGTGCCTCTTCGACCTCCGTCAACCGCCGCTCAGACATATCCACCTTCCCATTGTAAACAATGCTAAGGTGCAGGTGCTCTCTCCTACCAAAATGGCTGCCATAGGCCCCTGCATTGCGGAGTGGACTTGATAGTAGCACCCTAGTTGCAAGGAGCTAGCTGGAACCCTTAAACATTGTTGCCATATCAGCTTGCCTTCCCTGCCCATAGCTAGAGTGAGGAAGCTCCTGGAACCTTCCGGAACAGGGGAGTGGTCACCAACTGCCATCTCAGAGAGAGGTCACCTGACCTGGGACTATAAAAGAAAAAGGAGGGAAACTTTCAGTTGGGGCATCACTGACCTGGGGGACCCTACGCAGGAGACTTAGGCGGTAGGGCCTAGTCAGAAACCTATACCACTGGGGGTAACAGGGTTTAGGCGCTGCCCACCAAGCAGTGTGAGGAACACTGAACTAGCCCACTGATCTGGCCCAGCAGGAGGGGAACCCAGGGACCACCTGCAGTGACCTGCTGAGGAAACCTGTCAGCAGCCTTCAACTCAACCCCCCCTCTTCAAGCAACCAAGAATCTGCTTCCACAAAAAGGGCGCCAGAACCAAGTGCCAAGAAGAAACCTAACTGACCAGGACTACTGGGGATCAACCAGGTACTGGGCTGTGCCATCTGTGCCCCCTCTGTCTGCACCTGTGGACCCTGCGCTATCCTGCCTTCACTGCCTACCCAGCGCTCCGCTACTGTGCCCCCTTGAGAAGCGATGAGGTCCTGAAAGCTATTGTGCCTTGAAGCGCTGTACCTGAGAAGCGCTATTACTCAGACTGCCTGTCCTGCTAGAACTGCTGTGACTGCCCCCTTAGCGCGTGTCACCCTAGCGCTGGGCCCCCAGGACAAGCGTTGCGAAGCCTTGCTAGCTCTGTGCTTTGAAGTGCTGAGGAGAAGCGCTGGTGGCCCCACTCACTGCTGCGGCCCTTGCCGCCCGCCAGAGCCTCAGGCGCCGTTCGCGGCCTCTGCTGGCCCAAAGGCGCCGACCTCATCACCCCCACGGTGGCCCCCGGGGGCCAGGAGAGGGCCGCCGTAAATGTTAGTCAGGCCGCGATCTGAGGAGAGGGCCGCACTAGGCCCTAAAGCCTGCCTCCACCATCACGTGTCGGGGGCGTCGTCCTGGATCCCGCCCCCGTCAAACGCCGCACAGCCATTAGTCCTGGCTGGCGCACCCCCATTATCTTCGCCCCTATTGGCCGTGAGAGCCAGGTCCTTCCTTGTCAGCCTTCCCATTGGTCCCCCACACCGCTGACATCACGACAGGCCCGGGAACCAGCAGCTTCACCATTGGAGGGCTCCAGAACAGCCCCCCCGAGCTGTGACGCCCTCGGGGCCGGCCCTACCATCAGCGCAGGGCCCGTGCCGCCCTGCTGTGCCTGTAGCCGGCCCCTCTCACCCCGAGGTCTGCTGACATCGCCGCAAGGGGTCTAGGAGGCCTGAAGAGACCAGGTAACTCTCGGGGAGGATGGCGAAAGGCTACAGGAGGCCCCGAGTTCGCCCCTCCCCTGGGGAATACTGTTGTTGGGCCCCGTTAGCCCTGTGAAATCCTTCCAAAGTACTGGAACTGGGCCGGAGCCCCAAGAGACACCTTTGAGGCTTAAGTTGGTCCAAGTTAATCCCTGGTTGGGGCAAGTAGTTGGATGCAGGCGACTGTTAGACCCTACTACCAGGGGTGTGGTGATTGCCTTACATAATGTTACTCCTGAGTAAGGAAATGTTTATACCTGCCGTAAGAGGAGGTTCACGCTGATTTAAGGATGTTGCCTAGTTTTCAATGGAAATGTCTATCCTGGCCTGATGTAATGTTCATACTGCTTATTTATTGAGAAGCTGATTGTGACCTCACGCACCAGATCTACCCCTGCTAAATGCAATATTGATGGATGTTCCCACTAGTGAATTCCTTGCAGGGGTGATATAATATAATTTTGACAAAGAGGTTATTACCGTGTATTTTCTTACAGGTGCTGACTAGGAGCAAGGCTGATGCCAGGCCTACAGTTATTTACTATTTAATATTTATTTATTTATCTATTTATTTATGGCTGAGAAATGAAAAGTATACTCTTTCAAGGATATGTGAATTGAGTTAATGCTATCTTGATTACCTGATCGCCCTGAATGGTCTATCAGCTGTGACCTGAATCCAGATAAAAGTACATTGTTTTAATCAATCTCACTGGTGTGGTCTCATTGTGTGTGTTACCTGTCTCAGTGGATGTGTGTGCTGTGTGGTCACTTTACACCTAAGCTTCGGGTGCCTACCTGCTCGAGCCAGGCTACCCCCCGGGGAACTGGTGACCCCATTTCCTACATTGGTTGCGAGCGGTGGGATCAGGACCTGTGACTATACAGCACCCTCCAGTGGGACAGAGTGTGCCGCAATTAGACTAGACACCTATCGTGCATGCAAGCCTACTCAATTGACCCCCTACTGTCTAACCTGAGTGTGTAGAGTCCTGTTTTGACCCAATCCTGTTACCTACATCCTAGTATCTTTCCTTGATTTATCTGGGTCCACACATGTCAAAATGGAGTTCCAGCTAGCCGACCTGGAAGAGTACACAGTGGTGAAGCTAAGGGAATTTTGTCAGGGGATGGGGGTGCCGGGTGGGCGGAGAGCCGCAAAGGAGGATCTCTGTACCGCTTTGAGGGCATGGGTAAGGGCCCACCCAGAGGGGAGAGGGGATGGGGAACAGGAGGGGCAGGTCACACAAGAGGAGGCGGGTGCTTCAGGAGAACTAGACCTACTAAACATTGATGTGTCTGAAAATGTGTTTCCAGGAAGACGCTCCAGGGCAAGTAGTAGTGGGTGTAGAAAGAGTACGTCGTCGCAGGAGTATGAGGACAGGAGGGAGGAGAGGCAATTGAAGTGGGAGCTTGCCAAGCTAGAGCACGAGAGGGAGAAAGGGAAGATAAAAAGTTTGCCTTGGAAGAGAAGAAGCTGGCGCACGAGCTTCAGCTGAAGGAGTTGGAGCTGAGAGCCTTGCAATTGAGTGCGCCGGGAAGTCCCAATGGTGGCAGCGTACCAGGGGCTCAACACGAGCCTAGGTTTTGGTTACCCAAAGAGGTGATAGTGAGTTACACTCAGGGGGATGACATCGCCAAGTGGTTGGAGGCGTATGAGGTGGCCTTGACAGCCCATGGGGTGCCTGAGAGCCTCTGGGGAGGTGGCTTGTATTGATACATACCCCCAATGTCAGGGACACCCTCCTGTACCTTGATAAGGCGGACCAGTTCAGGTATCCCCCATGAAGGAGGCGCTACTTAAAACGTTTGGCCTCAACCCCGAAAGGTATCGCCAGAAGTTCCGTGGCAGCCATAAGCTGTCCACTCAGAATTGGGTGGATTTTTTTGATTATGCCCGTAAGGCTCTGGATGGTTGGGTGCATGGCAGCGAGGTGCATGATTATGAGGGCCTGTACAATCTTTTTTTGAGAGAGCACCTCTTGGATAAGTGTTTTCCGGAGCTGCGCCAACATCTGGTGGACCGCAAGCTGACTGTTCCCCATGAGTTTGCGGAGGAGGCGGATACTTGGGTTAGCACCCAGGTGTCTCACAAGGGCCAAAAAGGCGGACAGGGTTTCCCCCAGAAGAAAGAGGGGGGAGATAAAAAGAAGGAGTTCTTCTCACGAGGCCCACAAAACAGACAGTTTGGGAAAGGAGTAGGTACCCCACCTCAGTCCAGTTCCCCAAAGCCCACTTACCCTGACAAGAGTCAGCAGCCAAGAATTGTCCGTTGCTATGAATGCGTGGAGGTTGGACACTACAAGGGGGATCCCCAGTGTCGCAAGAGACCCCCAGCCCCCACAGGTGGCAAGAGTCCCGGGTGGCTAGTGTAGCGCTTGGGATGGAGCTGCCCCTAGATAGGGAAGGGGAGTGGACAGGCCTGACCCTGGTTTCACTCGGAGACAGAGAGATGGTCCCAGTGATGTCCTTACCATCGAACACTGCTAAGTACTAGCAGAGGGTGAAGGTTAACGGGAGGAGGTGGAGGCTCTGAGGGACACAGGTGCCAGCATGACCACCGTAGTGAGGTGGCTGGTGTCCCTTGAGCAAGTCGTAACTGATGTAATCCATCCGGCCGTGTTGGCTGATGGCAGTCTGAGTTACTATCACGTGGCTCAGGTTCCCTTTGAGTGGGGAGGAGTGAAAGGCCCGTTGAGAGTTGCTGTGAGCCCTGCCTTGCCTGTGGACTGTCTGCTAGGAAACGACCTGGAACATACCGCCTGGAAGGAAGTGGAGTTTAAGGCCCATACTGAGATGCTGGGGTTACCAGGATGGACTTGCGTGGTCACGAGGTCCATGGCTGCCCAGCAAATAACTCAACCTGGGGTGGAGCCTGAAACTACGGCCCAACCCAATGCCGGTCCAGAGGAGAATGGAGTGGAGGACACACCTGTGTGATGGATGGGGAGCCTGTGGAGGTACCCCCGGAGTCCGTGGAGGTGGAGGTTGTTCCCGTGGGGAACTTGCCGACCCTTGCCGAGTGGCATGTGGAAGGAGGGCCTACCCGGGAGGGACTCTGTCGGGCGCAGAAAGAGTGCCCCACGCTTGAAGGCATGCGGCGGCAGGCCGAAGCCCATGCGACCAATCAGGAGACCGGCAGTTATCACGTGTACTGGGAGGATGGCCTCCTCTACAGGGAGCACAAGGTTCCGGGGCATGGATCTTCAAGGGCCCTTGTGGTCCCCCAATGCTACCGGGCCTTCTTATTGGAATTGGCGCATGAAATACCTTTGGCAGGACACCTGGGCCAGGACAAGACCTTTGCGCGGCTGGTCCCGCATTTTTATTGGGCCAGGATGAGAGTTGCCTCTGACAGCTATTGCAAGACCTGCAAGACTTGCCAGGCGAGTGGCAAGACTGGGACTAAAGTGAAGGTCCCTTTGGAACCGCTCCCGGTGGTCGGGACCCCTTTTGAGTGGATCGGAATTGACATTGTTGGGCCGTTGGACCCTCCGACCTCTGCGGGACACCGGTTCATCTTGGTGTTATTGGACCACACCACTCTGTACCCGAAGGCTATTCCTCTGAGGACCGTCACTGCATCTGTGGTGGAGCGGGCCCTGATGGGGATATTTACCAGAGTGGGATTCCCCAAGGTCGTGGTGTAAGATAGGGGCATGAACTTCATGTCGGCCTACATGCAGGCCATGTGGAAGGAGTGCGGAGTGACCTACCGGTTCTCCACTCCTTACCACCCCCAGACTAACGGGCTCCTAGAGCGCTTTAATAAGACCTTGAAGGGGATGATCCGGAGCCTGCCAGAGCACTTGAGGCGGAAGTGGAAAGTCCTCCTCCCTTGCCTGCTGTTTTCATACCGCGAGGTACCACAAAAGGGAGTCGGGTTCAGCCCTTTCGAGCTGCTCTATGGCCATCCCGTTAGGGGGCCCCTCAGTCTTGTCAAGGAGGGGTGGGAGAAGACGTGATGTCGTCAGCTACATGCTGGCATTCCGCAGCCAGATGGCCAAGCTGTGGAAGGAAGCCTCAGACAACTTGGAGGCTAGCCAAGCCGTCATGAAGGAGTGGTATGACTGCAACGCTTGGACGGTGGAGTTGGACAGAAGGTGTGGGTCATGGAGCCAGGGGAGCTTAGCACCCTCCAGGACCGGTGGACTGGTCCGTACGAAATTGTGGAGCGTCGAGCCAGACCACCTATGTCGTTGACTTGAAGACCCCCCCGTCAGCCCCATTGGGTGCTCCACGTCAACCGCCTGAAGCCTCACCATGAGCGATCTGAGCTTGCTCTCCTCATGGTGACGGATGGGAGCGATGAGGAAGAGAGTGAGCCTCTTCCTGACCTTTTGGTGGCCCAGGAGAAGGATGGATCGGTGGAGGGAGTTGTCCTCTCCCCATCCTTGACCACAGAGCAACAGAGGGACTGCCGCCAGGTGTTGGAGCAGTACGCCTCGTTGGTCTCCCTGACGCCTGGAATTACACATCTGTGTACCCATGATGTGGACACGGGGGACAGTCCGCCTGTAAAAACCAAGTCTTACCGGCTGTCCGATAAAGTTAAGAACAGCATCCAGCGTGAGGTGGCCAAAATGCTGGAGCTGGGGGTGATTGAACCTTCCAGCAGCCCTTGGGCTAGTGCGGTTGTGTTGGTGCCGAAAGTGGCCCCACCGGGCCCCACACCAGAACTTCGGTTCTGTGTGGACTATCAGGGATTGAACTCTGTCACCAAGACAGACGCCCACCCAATCCCACGGGCAGATGAGCTGATTGACCGGCTGGGAGCAGCTCGGTACCTCAGAACAATCGACCTAACATCAGGGTATTGGCAGATTGCCATGGCCGATTGAGCAAAGGAGAAAACAGCGTTCTCCACCCCCGAGGGTCACTTTCAACTTAGAGTGATGCCCTTCAGGCTCAAGAATGCTCCAGCCACTTTCCAGTGGTTGGTGAACCAGGTGCTGTCTGGCCTGGAGTCCTTCTCAGCGGCGTACCTGGACGACATAGCTGTCTTCAGTAGCACCTGGGAGGACCATCTGCAGCCTCTCCAGGAGGTGTTGCAGGCTTTGCAACGTGCTGGCCTGACCATTAAAGCTAGCAAGTGCCAGATTGGACAGGGATCTGTCGTCTACCTGGGACATCTGGTGGGCGGGGGTAAGGTGCAACCCCTCCAGGCCAAAATTAAGACCATCTTGGCCTGGGAGCCCCCCAAAACACAGACTGAGGTCCGAGCTTTCCTCGGCCTCACTGGCTATTACCGCCGGTTCATCAAGGGATATGGTACCATCGTAGCCCCCTTGACCGAGTTGACGTCCAAGAAGCAGCCACAATAAGTGATCTGGACGGCTGCTTGTCAAGAGGCATTCGAGACACTGAAGCACGCGATGTGCACCGCTCCGGTGCTTGCAACACCTGACTTCTCGAAAGAGTTCATCGTGCAGCCGGACCCCTCTGAGCACGGCATAGGCGCTGTGCTTTCGCAACTCAACAACGATGGCCAAGACCAACCAGTGGCCTTTATCTCCAGAAGACTCCTTCCTCTGGAACGACGATGGAGTACCATCGAGCGAGAAGCCTTCGCTGTGGTCTGGGCCTTGAAGAAGTTGAGGCCATACCTGTTTCGCTCTCACTTCCTGATTCAAACCGACCACCGACCCCTTCACTGGCTTATGCAGATGAGAGGCGAAAATCCCAAGTTGCTAAGGTGGTCCATTTCCCTACAGGGAATGGACTTTAGGGTGGAACATCGACCCGGGGTTGACCACGCCAATGCTGCCAGTCAGTTGGGGCTTCACTGACCTGGGGGGACCCTACACAGGAGACTTAGGCGGTAGGGCCTAGTCAGAAACCTATACCACTGGGGGTGACAGGGTTTAGGCGTTGCCCACCAAGCTGTGTGAGGAATACTGAACTAGCCCACTGATCTGGCCCGGCGGGAGAGGAACCCAGGGAACACCTACAGTGACCTGCTGAGGAAACCTGTCAGCAGCCTTCAACTCAACCCCCACCTCTTCAAGCAACAAAGAATCTGCTTCCACAAAAAGGGCGCCAGAAGCACCAAGCACCAAAAAGAAACCTAACTGACCAGGACTTCTGGGGATCAACCAGGAACTGGGCTGTGCCATCTGTGCCCCCTCTGTTTGCACCTGTGGCCCCTGCGCTGTCCTGCCTTCACTGCCTACCCAGCGCTCCCCTACTGTGCCCCCTTGAGAACGCTGAGGTCCTGGAAGCTATTGTGCCTTGAAGCACTGTACCTGAGAAGCGCTATTACTCAGACTACCTGTCCTGCTAGAACTGCTGTGACTGCCCCCATAGCGCGTGTCACCCAAGCGCTGGGTCCCCAGGAGAAGCTCTGCAAAGCCTTGCTAGCTCAGTGCTTTGAAGCGCTGTGGAGAAGCGCTGGTGGCCCCACTCACCGCCGTGGCCCTTGCCGCCCCGCCAGAGCCTCAGGCGCCGTTCGCGGCCTCTGCCGGCCCAGAAGCGCCGACCTCATTACCCCACGGTGGCCCCCGGGGTCCAGGAGAGGGCCGCCGTAAATCTTAGTCAGGCCGTGATCTGAGGAGAGGGCCGCCCTTGGCCCTGAAGCCTGCCTCCACCATCACGTGATGGGGGTGTCGTCCTGGATCCTGCCCTCCGTCAAACGCCGCACAGCCATTGCTCCTGGCTTGCGCACCCCCATTATCTGCGCCCCTATTGGCCGTGAGAGCCAGGTCCTTCCTTGTCAGCCTTCCCATTGGTCCCCCACACCGCTGACATCACGACAGGTCCGGGAACCAGCAGCTTCACCATTGGAGGGCTCCGGAACAGCCCCTCCGAGCTGCGACGCCCTCGGGGCTGGCCCTACCATCAGCGCGGGGCCCGTGACGCCCTGCTGTGCCTGCAGCCGGCCCCTCTCACCCTGAGGCCTGCTGACATCACCGCAAGGGGCCGAGGAGGCCTGAAGAGACCAGGTAACCCCCGGGGAGGAGGCCGGAAGGCTACAGGAGGCCCCAAGTTTGCCCCTCCCCTGGGGAATACTGTTGTTGGGCCCCGTTGGCCCTGTGAAATCCTTCCAAAGTGCTGGAACTGGGCCGGAGCCCCAAGAGACACCTTTGGGGCCTCAGTTGGTCCAAGTTAAACCCTGGTTGGGGAAAGTAGTTGGATACAGGCGACTGTTAGACCCTACTACCAGGGGTGTGGTGATTGCCTTACATAATGTTACTCCTGAGTAAGGAAATGTTTATACCTGCCGTAAGAGGAGGTTCACGCTGATTTAAGGATGTTACCTAGTTTGTAATGCAAATGTCTATCCTGGCCTGATGTAATGTTCATACTGCTTATTTATTGAGAAGCTGATTGCGACTTGATGCACCAGATCTACCCCTGCTAATTGCAATATTGAAGGAGGTTCCCACTAGTGAATTCCTTGCAGGGGGTGATACGATATAATTTTGACAAAGAAGTTATTACCGTGTATTTTCTTACAGGTGCTGACTAGGAGCAAGGCTGATGCCAGGCCTACAGTTATTTACTATTTATTTATTCATCTATTTATGGCTGAGAAATGAAAAGTATACTCTTTCAAGGAAATGTGAATTGAGTTAATGCTATCTTGATTAACTCAGCCGTGACCTTAATCCAGATGAAAGTACATTGTTTTAATCAATCTCACTGGTGTGGTCTCAGTCATTGTGTGGGTTACCTGTCTCAGTGGATGTATGTGCTGTGTGGTCACTTTACACCTAAGCTTCGGGTGCCTACCTGCTCGAGCCAGGCTACCCCCCGGGGAACTGGTGACCCCAGTTCCTACAATCACCATTTACATTGGAAAGGTCATGTGGTAAAGTCGGAAACAAACTTGACGCCACAATTCAAAATTTTGCTAACTCAAGCAGCTAGAGACCAATAAAACTGCACTGACGCATTGAAGACAAATGCACGGGTGGCCTGCCCTTATGGTGCTGAACTGTGGGATTTTGCCAAAGTTCAGGCCCTTCATAAACTGTAAAACATCTTCTTGTGACATGTACTAAACCGGGGTCCTGGCACCCCAATGATAGTATTAAC
This sequence comes from Lissotriton vulgaris, assembly GCF_964263255.1. NCBI lineage: Eukaryota > Metazoa > Chordata > Amphibia > Caudata > Salamandridae > Lissotriton > Lissotriton vulgaris. Next base: position 299,065 of record NW_028249480.1, read on the forward strand.
AGCTGAGCTGGGGTTAACCGGAGGATCTCATCCCGTAAGACACTGGGTGCGAGTGTGGTCGAACTCTATCTCTTTCCTCATATAGAATGGTCCTGCAGGATCTGCGACGATGCAGAATTACAATAGTTTACCCTGGTTCCAGCACGTAAAGAACATTCTAACATACACTAGTTGAGTAGAGCAATAGAATAATCTGGAACTAATAAATAAGGCAACCCTAGAACTGGTTTAAAAGAAATATTGGGCATTCATGTGGAGCATGCGAGAAGCCGGGAAAGGTATCCTTCTGACTAATTACCTGAAAGAAAAATGTGAACAGCGCTGGGAGCCATTCTTGGACTTGCTGTTTCCTGGTGAGAAGATGGCTTTATATCTCATGTTCAGATTAGGAGCTTTTCAGATGTAGACTTTACTAAATCATGGTTAAAGCCCCTGGAGACAGACCGGACACGTGTCCCCATACATAAGGGGGCCCGAGTCATTTATGTGTGTTATGCTGCTGTGTGATATGTCGCTTAAAATCCGAAGGTACTACCTACGTCCACTTTTTCTAAAACGTATTCTGAGATGCTGCAGTGCAGCACTTTTCTTATGTCATAGAACTGATCGTATGGAGATTTGCCAGGCAGAACCATAAACCAATTGTAATGATGGTTTTGCCATTTTCTGTTTGTCTCTGGAGGTTGTGCTCGTCCTTTGATATATCTGCCCTTATAAAGTGGAGCTTGACTCGACTCCCGCATTAAAGGCACTAGGGCACGATGGACGACCTGGAGCCCCTTATTGACTGGACAGAGCATCCAGAGGTATTGTTGCACATTTCTACTTGCACCTGCACTCTATAAAATGATCGCTTAGGTGTTGGCCATCTATTGGCCCATATCTGAGGGTTAATTTCCATCGGGCTGTCAGCAAAACTGTAATTCTTTGGTCAATCCTCGTTTTTTAACATAATTCATAACTTCTTCGCAGAAGGCTTGTGCTCTTCTTTTATTTCTGTTTTTTATAAGACAGCTTTCAGGCTTCATAGCAGGTTTACCTTCTCTGAGTAGGCAACAAGCAGACGGAGACGCCGGTATCTGCACCTTGGTATGCGCTTGTTAGCTGGTACGCTTTGTAAGATCTAATGACCGCTCTATCTAAATGATGCAAATGGGAAAGAGCACACTTTAAGAGACACAATCGTGCAAACATCAGGGAATACATTTCAAGCGAAGTGGCCCAGAGCCCCTTTCTCGTGCAACAGGCTCTTCCACCTCAGAGCCCGAATCAGGCCCCCCAGTTGCAGTGTTAGTATTAAAACTAGCACTAGCCTGACACTTCGCCACTCGACTTAGATTCCAAATTTTATGGTCACTCGTCTTTATTGCATTTTTGAAAACCTTGATAACCTTAAACGCAAGACTGAATTCTGCCAGAACTGGCGGGGGTAGGATTCCATAGTGTTTGACACCAAACACAACATGTTTCCATGTTTCCGTGCAACCATCCCAAAGTTAGCATTTTTCAGCGAGGATATAATGCACTTAAGAGTAGATGGTTAGGCTGCATTAAAGAACAGCCCCAGAGAATAGGTTCCAAAGGCTGCAGAGGGGCCCTACTCTTGCATGGGCACCCTTGCAACGAAGCACCCTTCCTTCAGGATTGATAAGGCCTGCCTTAGGGGTGACTGATAGGTCTCTATGTGTAGTGATTTAAGGTAGATATAGGTAACCTATATCTTAGTAAGGGGTGCCTGCGCCACCTTACCCAGGCTCCAGTAGCAGTCCTGTGGTGTCATTTTGGAAGGCTTCCCAGGGGTGGCATAATACATGCTGCAGCCCCTGGTAGGCCCCTGGGGTACCTATGCCCTTAGTACCTAGTATACCATATACTAGGGTCTCACAAGGGTACCCCAGTAACCAAACTGGAGTTTACCTATAGTACATGGAATTAATTTAGAGAGAAAGCAGATAGGCTGGGGAACTGAATAGCAGGGTCCCAGCCAAACTAAATCAAAAACCATCAAAACACCTGGAAGAAAGTGGGGACAACCATGTGTTCAGATTCCACCTTCCTACACAGGTCCCAAAATATCTCCAGAAATGTCCATCCACGGACCAGTAGCCTGTTCCCTAATAATCATGGGTTGCGTGCTGCACTTCAATATCGTGTAACAACACGCACATTCAGCACATTCACGCACCAACCTGTCTACATGTACATCCATGGTAAGCCACCAATATGCTTCCACAATCCTTTTCTTTGTCTTGGCAATGCCCATGTGCAAGGGGTCATCACTCTTTACTAGCTTATCTTTACTAGCAACCAACTTACTTCCATGCATGAGGAGACCACCCCACTGCCAGATCTTCCCTAACTTGCCAAAGACTTCGAGGACCTTTTCACAGTCCTTCTTCTCACACAAACTACCTGTGACCATGGTTAGGACTTTCTGCAATTCTAAATCGTTCAAGTGATGTTCCCTCCACTCACTCTCGAATATCAACCATTAATTAACCGCAAACACATTAATTTCATCCTCCAGTTCTTCACCTTCAAACCATTCAACATCATCTGTTCCTCAATGCCCTTGGACCAAACAAATGTGCTTCCCATCTGGAGGAGAGACCTCAAACAAGAGGTTTTCCATGCAAAGTTCAGAACAAACTTGTGATAAAATTCAGCCATGCCTACAAACTTTACAAACTCTTCTTTGTTTAAAGGGGTGTGCAAATTTCAAAGGGTGTTTACCAATGACTTTTTGGATTTCAGGCCCTAGGTACTCTATTTCTTTGACATCAGATTTGTACTTGTCAGCCCTAAGGGTGGGGTAAGCATCACGTAACTTCTTCAAAACTGACCTCAACCTCCCATTATGCTCCTCAAAATCCAGACCAAAGATGAGCACATCATCTGGGTACACCTTGACATCCTGAAGGTCTCCATGAATGCCCTCCATCACCCTCTGTAAAACTGAGGCTGCAGAAATCAGTCCGAAAGGCATTCTTAGAAATCTAAAGGTACCAAAGGGTGTTACAAAGGAGGTAATGTCCTGGGAAGAGGAATGAATGTTCTGAATGTTCTGAAGAGGAGTGAAGCCTGGCCTGGTGATAGGCGGAGGTCAAGTCCAAGGAAAAAAATAACTTGCCCCCACAAGAGAACACTGCATTTTAGTTATGTTGGGTAATGGGTAATGAACAACAATAACTGCTTTGTTGAGCACCCTCAAGCCGACACAGAGGCAGCCTCCCCATTGGCTTGTGGGTCATAACAACAGGAGAGACCCACTCTGTTGCTTCAACTTCTCGAATTATCCACTTGGCTAAGAGATTGTCTAATTGAACTTTCATGCTCTTCCTTACTAACACAGGTGCATTCCTGACCTTAGCTGTTTTTGGAACAGCGTTAGACGTTAGATTTGACCTTCATCCGATGTACATAATGTTTGAGACAAACCCAGTTCACCAGCAAAGACCTCAGGGAATTCCTTGATCCAGTCTCGATTAGCATTACTAACAACCCTAACTGGTGGTAATTCTTTTAGGCAGACAGAGGGATTCTCAATGGGATCAAGGCAGATATGTATATCATGTTGATGGGACCAACTTATGAGTGAGTCCTGCTTCATCAAGACATAGATTTTACCTGGGATGATTCTCCCTTTTAAGTCAATGGTGCCCCAGAAATACCCCAGCAACTCAATAGTCACTCCACCTTAACCTTTTGGTCTAATGTCTGGCTTCAAAAAGGTGACTTTGCCCAGCAGATAACGATCATTAAATGTTTTGGGGACTAGTCTTACCTTGGCCCCAGAATCGAAGAGCATGTTCAGGGGAGCATCATTGATCAAAACTAGCTCCTGAGGGCCATCACTAGCATTCCCTGTGACTGGGAGAATATTGATTCCTTCCAAATATTCTTCATAAATATCAACTTCCCTGACTTTTTCATTCTTGTTGCCCGTTCTGCAGCTCTTTGAGACGTGACCTTTTCTCTCACAAGTTTTGCACATGTCCTTCCAGCCTGGGCAGTCTTTAAAGTTGGCCATATGGCCAGGGTTGCCACACCTGAAGATCTTCCCCATAACATTATTTTTATTAAAGGGCTTTGAAGTGGTGCTTGATTTGGGTATAACAAATCTATCCACCAGCACCTTGACCTCAATGTTCTCATTTTTATCACCTGAACTGTTTTTGTGTATGACATCAACACACGCTTTTAAATGCTTGTGACTTTTGGCTATGGTCAGCACTTCTTGAAGCAATTCTGTGTCTTTTTGCCACAGGGCGTCTCTTGTTTTGTCAACGGTGCATCCCAACATGAACTGATCTCTTATGCACTCCTCTTAAGCTGCACCAAAATTGCACATGGAAGCCAAATTGTGCAGGTTAGTTATGTACTGTTTGACTGACTCATTCTGCCTTTGCATCCTTCTCCCGAAGTGATATCGTACAAGGACAGCACTCACTTTCAGGAGGTAGTGCAAGTCCAACTTTTTGATGCAGATCTCGTATTCATTAAGAGTATCAGAGTCACTATCAGAGAGTTCAGGAAGGTGTTCAAAGAATTCTTTTCCCTCAGAGCCCAAACAATGCACTAACCATGAGGCTTTCCTCTGCACTTAAGGAAGTGCAAAAGACATGAGCATAATATGTGAAAACCTTCTTCCACGAGAGAGGAGGAACTCCTGGAGATGTCAAAAAAGAAGGGAGGGGCAGTGACATTTTGCATTATGTATGTACTATGTTTTGACCTAGTTACTACTAAAGCGTGAACTTCAGTGATCTGGTTACAGTGCGCAATAACTACAAACCTTATAAGCTGAGCGCATCAGCGACACTGTGTGAAACTTCCACAATTAAAATTTAGTCCAATGCGCGCAATCCCAGAAACTTTATTTGCTGCATCAGCTGAACCACCAGCCTGATTACTGATTGAACATATTTATATAGGGAGGAGTCACTTTAGTCTGGTGCTCAATTACATGTGTAGATGTGAGTCTGGTGGTGCCTGATAAATGAAAGGCAAATATTTGTTTACATACAATTTCATATATATCTGATTTATTATTCCTTTTACAGCGCCTTCTACCTTGAGAAGGCCCATCCTAGACCAGTGTGTGGACAAAACACATGCCGACAATTCAAGGACAAAGGGATTGGGACATAGTCTAGGGACACTAACAACAAATCCTACATCGAACCTCACCTTTAACTGATGGGGATGAAGAGCAAAGAGCGATTAATGAAAAAAAGTAAACTGGAGATTTGCTGCACATTAAAGTAAATTAACTAATAATGAACTACATAACCACAGCTGTGAGACCTGGAAGCCAATTATTTCTCAGTAGAGCCCTTGTTTGTGATCACCTTACAGTGCTCACATTATCATCCGCGCTAGAAGAGATGGGAGCCTGGGGTATCTGATTACAGAACCTCATTTACATAAAAAGGGGGTGACAGCCTGTTCACAATGCACAGCACAACTTGTTTACGTAAAATGCTCGTACACAAACAGGGTAAAGTTTTGTGTCTCTTTTTTTCATTTTCTTTAATATATCCTGCACCTCGCGCCCTTCTTCTCTTCCTCTCATTTCAATTCATCGTAAATTACTCAAATTCACTATTGCTTTATCAGCACGGCACAAGTCGGGGGTTGACACATTTTGATGGGGTCCCCCCACTATTATCTAGAAAAGGGACTCAGTTGCACCTAGCTCCTTAGCCTGCGACTGGGAAATGTTACTTTGTTTCTTGTATCTGCAAACACAGGCCTCAGAGTGTTTGTAACTATCCCTCCCACTAGCAGCGTCCCCTTTATTTATTTATATGTGTGAGTGGCGCAAGAGAGGGACAGAGAACTAGACAAAATTAACCCTTCAATTGCTTAATACACTGTAAATGTGAAACACTTTGGGGCTTAGGGGCTGGATAAAGAACGTCAGGAAACAAACACAAATTAAAAGCAATTTTGATTTATTCGCTGAAAACTGTTTGAAAATGTAATTTCCAAGTTCCACATATCTGTTTAAAAATATTTACACTTTCAGTCATTTCCGAGTTTAGTTACAAACTGATGCATAAAAACTGATACCAAAACCTTATTTTTACAATATTTTATGTTTCTTGCGTTTTGTTTTTAAAACAGGCCGTCGATCTTTCATGTGAAAATTATTATAAGGGCCTGACATCACTTATTGTGACGTCATTGTGATTTGCATATGATAATGGGCTCCTTCACTATTTTCCTTATTTGTGCCCTGTTTATTCCATGACATGGGTCTATAGATATTAAAAATAATTATATAAATTCAGAGGTATTCAGCCCATTTCTATGGTGATGTCACACATTGACAAGTTTTCGGCTGCTTCTTCTATTTTTCGGTGAATAAAAATCACCTGCCGTTCCCCCTCCTTCCATTTCTTTTTCTTTTTCACCCCCTTTCTTTGTCTCTCTCGCTCTCTGTATCTCTCACCCTCTCTATCTCCCACACACTCCTGTTAGCTTTAGCTTCATGAATCTCACTGCCACTTCTGGCATTCATATGACAAATCCTGAGGAACATTTCAGGACAAAGGATAATCAGTGTGGAAGACGAGTTGCTGAGAGTGCAACAGATTGTCCTGACACATATATGCTTTTGATGTGGAATTTCGCTATTTCCCCACATTCTTCAAACAGAGTCTGCCGATAACAGTTGCTCAATTCTGGTAAAAAGTAGAGGTTGGCACGGCAGAAAATGAATAGGGAGAGCTGAGTCGGAGAGGAGCCATGGGTCACGCTTAGTTGTAAGACCTGAGACACGAGCTGATCCATCGACCGAAAACAGTGTGTAAAAGATGCAGCAAACGTTACTTAAAAACAAGGTATATGCTCTGTTATATCTAAAAATAGGTTATTTCTTGAACACCTGTGCTTTGCTTGAGTTCATTACATATACTGCAGTGGCATTTGTTAATAGTAATACATACATTTTACCAATGAAGCTTCCATCTCCAGAGCCTTGACAACATGTCTACTTTGGGTGTGTTGGGTTTATAGATTTTATCACTAATCCTACAAGATAGCTGAAAATACAGTTGTTAGTCCCAGTATTGTTCAGTGTTGCTTTTACAGGAAGTGTGATCAGGTGTGATTGAATTTTTTTCTTTGTATCTCTTCTTCATTAAATAAAAATCAAGAATGTTTCTTTTCTTTTAATCCACATTGTGCTCGCCTCCCACTGTGTATCCTGGTGCAGCATGTTGCTTTGCTTTGTGTAGGGAAGTGAACAATCTCTGGAAACAAACACTTTTATAACTCTGCAAATACTGTTATCTGTTTTGCTTCTTTACTGCTAGTCGGGTCTTCTATCAAATGCCCTTCAAACTTTCAGCGCCCTTCTATGTTTTCTCCCTGTGTGTTCGATGATGACTTAGTAGCTCTAATAATCGACTAAAGCTCTTCCCACTTTAATTGCACTTGAATGGTTTTTCTCCTGTGTGACTTAGCTGATGATACCTTAATGCTGAAGAGAAGCGAAAACAACTGTCACTTTCACTACAATGATAGGGTTTTTCTCCGTGTGTGTTCGCTGATGACTTTGTAGGCTTGATAAATGACTAAAGCACTTTGCAAATTCAGTGCACTTGAATGTTTTTTCCCTGTGTGTGTTTGATTATATGTTTTAAGTTGTGATAACTGACTAAAGCACCTTGCACATTCACTGCATTTGAATGGTTTTTCCCCTGTGCGTATTTTCTGATGTGTTTGGAGGTTTGATAAGCGACAAAAGCACTTTGCACCTTCACTGCACTGGTATGGTTTTTCCTCAGAGTGTGTTCGCTGATGTCTTTGTAGGTCTGATAATTGACTGAAGCACTTCACACATTCACTGCATTTAAATGGCTTTTCTCCTGTGTGTGTTCGCTGATGACTTTTTAGGTCTGATAACGGACTAAAGCACCTTGCACAATCACTGCACTTGAATGGCTTTTCACCTGTGTGTCTTCGCTGGTGTTTTTGACGGCTTTATAATTGACTAAAGCTCTCCACACATTCATTGCAATGGTATGGCTTTTCCCGTGTGTGTTGGTTGATGTCTTTGTAGGTCTGATAATCGATTAAAAATGCTCTTTCCACATTCATTGCACTTGAATGGTTTTTCTCCTGTGTGAGTCTGCTGATGATTCCTTAACCCCTTGGATGCTAAGGGTGGTGCCTGCATATCAATGTAATTTCCATTGAAATCAATGGAAACTCCATGACGAGTTACCCTTGTCATTAGCACTGAAGGGGTTAATGCTGAAGAGTCACTAAACCTCCTGTCACATTCACTACAATGATAGGGATTTTTCCTCCATGTGTGTTCGCTGATGACTTTGTAGGTGTGATAATCGACTATAGCTCTTCACACATTCACTGCATTTAAATTGTTTTTCCCCCGTGTGTGTTTGCTGATGAAATTGAAGGTGTGATGACTGACTAAAGCACTTTGCACATTCACTGCACTTGAATGGCTTTTCTCCTGTGTGTGTTTGCTGATGAATTCGAAGGCTTGATAACCGACTAAAGCTCTTCAAACATTCACTGCACTTAAATGGCTTTTCCCCTGTGTGTGTTCGCTGATGAGTTTGGAGGTGTGATGACTGACTAAAGCACTTTGCACATTCACTGCACTTGAATGGCTTTTCTCCTGTGTGTGTTCGCTGATGACTTTGAAGGCCTGATAACCGACTAAAGCTCTTCAAACATTCACTGCACTGGAATGGCTTTTCCCCTGTGTGTGTTCGCTGGTGTCTTTGTAGTTCTGATAACTGACTAAAGTTCTTTACATATTCACTGCACTTAAATGGCTTTTCTCCTTTGTGTGTTCGCTGATGACTTTGAAGGCCTGATAACCGACTAAAGCTCTTCAAACATTCACTGCACTGGAATGGCTTTTCCCCTGTGTGTGTTCGCTGGTGTCTTTGTAGTTCTGATAACTGACTAAAGTTCTTTACACATTCACTGCACTTGAATGGCTTTTCTCCTTTGTACAAAAGATAGAGAGGCGCACTCAATGGAGTCAATAGCACAAAAAGTTCATTGAATGTGTGAATCTTCAGTTCTTTTCTTAAATAAATTCTTTATTTTCCTTTTGCATACAACGGCACAGCCAACACAAAGTATTCCTGGCTTCCAGTAATCCGTGGGGAGGAGCGGTGGAGGACGGAAACCCTATCAGAGGTACCATATCGCACAAACCTATTTACAATCATTCTACACGCCGGTTATCTTCCCGAGCGCGCTGACCCCCTCCGCTTTGCAGTTCCCTTAAGGAGTCCAGGATCAACATACACCTCGACTTGCTCTATCTTACATCTCAACTAACTCGGGGGACTAGAAACACCATTCAAATTGGAACTGAATTTTAAAGTTTACTCAGGAATACTTTGTGGTCTATTGTGATCTTTCTGCTACGTCAGTTTCCTAGGAGGAATCTCATCTAGGACCATCACACCCACCTGACTATTTAGTATATGCCCTGATGAAATTCCCTTGGCACGAATGGGAATGAAACGCGTTGGCTGTGCCGTTGTATGCAAAAGGAAAATAAAGAATTTATTTAAGAAAAGAACTGAAGATTCACACATTCAATGAACTTTTTGTGCTATTGACTCCATTGAGTGCGCCTCTCTATCTTTTGTACTATTGCTCTGACAGACATCCTCGGCAGCGGATGGTGAGAGTAGCTGCACCAACAAATATTTCTGAAACAGACGAAGTTGATGTGCGAAACCTTGGTCAGCTGCTGTGTGCTTTTGGTTTACGGCTTTTCTCCTTTGTGTGTTTGCTGATGACTTTGAAGGCCTGATAACCGACTAAAGCTCTTCAAACATTCACTGCACTGGAATGGCTTTTCCCCTGTGTGTGTTCGCTGGTGTCTTCGTAGTGCTGATAACTGACTAAAGTTCTTTACACATTCAGTGCACTTGAATGGTTTTTCCCCTGTGTGTGTTCGCTGATGTGTTCGAAGACTTGATAACTCACTAAAGTTCTTTATACATTCAGTGCACTTGAATGGTTTTTCCCCTGTGTGTGTTCGCTGATGTGTTCGAAGACTTGATAACTGACTAAAGCTCTTCACACATTCACTGCATTTAAATTGTTTTTCCCCCGTGTGTGTTTGCTGATGAAATTGAAGGTGTGATGACTGACTAAAGCACTTTGCACATTCACTGCACTTGAATGGCTTTTCCCCTGTGTGTGTTCGCTGGTGTCTTCGTAGTGCTGATAACTGACTAAAGTTCTTTACACATTCAGTGCACTTGAATGGTTTTTCCCCTGTGTGTGTTCGCTGATGTGTTCGAAGACTTGATAACTCACTAAAGTTCTTTACACATTCAGTGCACTTGAATGGTTTTTCCCCTGTGTGTGTTCGCTGATGTGTTCGAAGACTTGATAACTGACTAAAGCTCTTCACACATTCACTGCATTTAAATTGTTTTTCCCCCGTGTGTGTTTGCTGATGAAATTGAAGGTGTGATGACTGACTAAAGCACTTTGCACATTCACTGCACTTGAATGGCTTTTCTCCTGTGTGTGTTCGCTGATGAGTTTGGAGGTGTGATGACTGACTAAAGCACTTTGCACATTCACTGCACTTGAATGGCTTTTCTCCTGTGTGTTTTCGCTGATGACTTTGAAGGCTTGATAACCGACTAAAGCTCTTCAAACATTCACGGCACTGGAATGGCTTTTCCCCTGTGTGTGTTCGCTGGTGTCTTTGTAGTTCTGATAACTGACTAAAGTTCTTTACACATTCATTGCACTTGAATGGCTTTTCTCCTGTGTGAGTTCGTTGGTGTCTTTGAAGGCTTGATAAGTGACTAAAGCTCTTCAAACATTCACTGCACTTGAATGGCTTTTCCCCTGTGTGTGTTCGCTGATGAGTTTGGAGGTGTGATGACTGACTAAAGCACTTTGCACATTCACTGCACTTGAATGGCTTTTCTCCTGTGTGTGTTCGCTGATGACTTTGAAGGCTTGATAACCGACTAAAGCTCTTCAAACATTCACGGCACTGGAATGGCTTTTCCCCTGTGTGTGTTCGCTGGTGTCTTTGTAGTTCTGATAACTGACTAAAGTTCTTTACACATTCATTGCACTTGAATGGCTTTTCTCCTGTGTGAGTTCGTTGGTGTCTTTGAAGGCTTGATAAGTGACTAAAGCTCTTTACACATTCACTGCACTTGAATGGTTTTTGTCCTGTGTACGTGTGCTGATGAATCTTGAGTAGTGATGACAAACTAAAGCTCTCGCTGCATGTGTTTGATTCTTCTTTCTTGGTTAGTGTCTGTGGGTCGGGTATATATTTGTCTACATCCCATGACTGTATTTCCTGATGGGCCAACATGACTGATAAAGCACTTGAGATTTTTTCACACACTTTTTATGTGTGCGGTATTTTACACGTTTGATTTCTGTTTTAACAATAAAATGCAATAGCCACCAAATATTTGCTACACTCCTAATACGTAGAAGGTGTCTATGTAGGTGATTGTGCCTTAAGATTGGATTATGGCTATGCACGCTTGCGGGTAAAGATTTATCTTCCTTCTGGCCGGTGCAAATTGGAACAGTCTGTTGTATTGTAGCTAGAAGAACTCCTCTTTCCTTTACCAGTCAGTTGTCCGGCTCCGCTCTGTTGTGCTCTTCTCTGGTTACTGTGGTTTGTCCAGAAAGATTTTACAATTCACCTAGAGCACAGAATGATGGCTCGTCTTCATTTTAGAAAACAAAGCACTACAGTAATCACATCATACCGATCCCATGATTAAAGTTGGTATATGAGACTTGTTTATACAGGAGGCGGTTTGTTATTGTTGTTGCCTCACTTTTCCTAAGGTCCTTTCTTCGTCTTGTGCAGTGGAAGTGCACAGCTCAGCCTCTTACAATCACTGAACTGCCCTTGACGCTTCATCCAGGATCTGTCAATTTGTGTGCAGGTTCCTCTGTCGCCGACTGCGCTGATGTTTTCCTGAATACTGTAGCTCAATATTTTTGCTATTATTGAAGATTTACAGCATTAGCTTCTTTATTGGTGGTCATTTCATACATTCGAGGCTTGTTTTCTGTTGGATGTAAAGATATTTAACATTACTAAATTGAAACATAATGGAATGAGAATTCACAATGTTTAACTGGTTGTAAAAGACATTTTGGGGGAGATTTACCAAATCTCCACGCAATGCAGCGCAGCCCCACCACGCGAGGCTGTGCTGCGTTGCGCGGCAGGGAGGGATCAGGAGAGCACCATATTTTCAAATATATGGCTCTCTCCTTCCCTTTCCCTTGCACCAGCACTGATTACAGCAGCCCTGCGCCATGCATACACCTTAGCACCAGAACGCTAGGGTGTGTGTGTGTGTGTGAGAGTCCAGCATAGGTTTTGAATAGGAAGGACACCCTTCTTGTACAAAATACTATGCCTAGATACGAGGGAAAGCTTTTCCTTTTTTGTATACGTTTTGCACAGTGCAGCATGGATGCAAAGTTAGAAAAGGAAGGACAAATTAGAGAATTTCTCCTTCCTTGCGCCTAGGTTAAAAGGGTGAAGTTTTCTCACGCTAAACCCAATCTACTGTATTTGGTAAATTGGGTTTAGCGTGAGAAACCATGGGTGGTTGCAGGGGAATGCCCATGCACCCCCCTTGTTAGGCCCCCCTGGCGCAAAGTAATGTTACGCAGTGCTATGCGCTGCTTCACATTCATTTTACGTTATTTGTCTGAAAGTAAATTGGGAAAAAAACGATTTTGAGCTGTTTTGTGCCACTTTTGTGACGAAAACACAGCACAAAATGTTAGTAAATCTCCCCCTTCTTCTTTATCACCTTTGAAACTTAGCAAGGAATATTTCATCATACACAAATATTTAACTAAAAGTTCTATTGATCAGGTGACATCTTAATTATATCTGAAAAGGAGGTGATTTACCAGTGATCACAGTGTAACTGAGCAAAGTAAGGGCGCTCACGGAGCTCCCAAGTACTTATTGGTATAGCTTAAGACAGACGGACTGGTCAAGATTTAATTTAAACAACAATAGATTTTAGAAAAAGAGATGGATGAGGCTGGGCTGCAAAATTTCCAGTAACTCTTTACGAAGTATTCAACAAAAGTAACTCCAGTCACACACTTCTTCTCGTTCCTTTCCTATTCACTTAAGATCATCTCAAATGCCAACTCCTGTCTTTACCTCGCTGTTCATAAGCCACCTTTGACACTTTCAACAGCTCCCTTAGTTAAAGCATTTCTGGTTTCTTCTAACCGGGAAGATTGGAACATTATTGTGAGTTGAGTGGGGTTTCCTATCGCCATACCATCTGCCCATCTCCCTGAAACTGGTGCAGCTTACAGCACCCAGTTCTGACCCTGAAAGACAACTTTAAAAGGCAAGTCTTTATTTCTTCCTAGAGTAGATAAAGTTCTGTAAGATGCAGCTCCTTCCGGGGCTTTTGTGTAAGGCCCGTCCTTTACATTATACACGCAGATAAGGCAAACAGACGTTGATTCATATAATATAATATTCAACAATATCAGTCATTTAGTACTGTAACACGGGGAGGCCTGCCCCCCTTATGCCTACGTGGGCGACAACCCCAGCGGGGTATTCATCATGTGACCCCCCCTCTTTTCTTCACAGACTAACGATTGGGGGCATGCAGTGGAACCCGATACTATACAGGACGTGGAGTATGAGGACGACGGTCCCTTTAACTGGCTCCGCATTGGCGAGGAGGAGGAGCCTATACCGTCGTCAAAAACTGCAGCTGACAGCACCCAGGCGTGCTTATTCACCGGCAGCGTAGGAGGAGTTGGAGCAGAGTCGAGAGTTGGAGCAGAGTCGAGAGAAGAAGCGGAGAAGACCGGAAGAATCCTTGTACCATCCCCGGCAGAGAGGAGGAGTGACCCATTGGCGGCGCGGGAGCCAGGAGGCCATCGGCATCACGATCCGCCCAGCCGCACGCCAGGAGGTGTGTGGCTATCCGAGGTACGGAGCCGTATAGCGGCTGGGTGGAGAGGAGGGGTACATCCGTCCCCTGACCTGCCATCCCTTTCTTCCCTTTCTCCCTTCACACCCCGTTCCCTCACGGCGTACTGTATCGAGCACTGATGGTGAATCCCTCACTCCCTTCCCTAGCACAACGTTAGTGTCCCAGACGTTTTACTGATACTTGCCTTTCTTCTCTTCTCTCCTGGGCGGCGGTCCTGGTGGCATCATGGAGGCGGAAGAGCCGCGGTCCGGCCGGAATCCCCGACGGCGGACTCGGGAGGAGGAGGAACCCAGACCCCGGAGGCGAACGCAGAGGAGCAGATCCGCCAGAAGGTTCCCTGTGAGGAAGACCTGTACCGATCTCTTGTTTAAACAATTAAAACCCTCAATCACTAAAACCCGCCTCCTGCCTTTACCTCCACAACCCGCTACAAGTACTTATAGAGGATCCATCACAACCATCACCATCGCGGGAGTACTGCTGGCGCCGGACGGCCAACGCGAGCCCCACGGCGGAGTTGTTCCTGCCTGCCTGCAACCACCGCCGAGACCACCCAGATGTCCCACTCACGTTGCGAGTGCTCTCCCTATCCTGCCCGGTGAGCACCACGGCGACACCAGAAGAAGTTGGCGCCTGCGGCCAGGGTGAGCACGGTGCCCCAGCCCCTCCCCACCCCCAGCGGTATCGGGGATCTGCGATCGGGAGCCAAGCAGATGAGAGGCGTGAAAAGGGATCAAAAAGCGGGCATCCGATGTGTGTTCTCTGATGTAACAAGGCTGCCGCTTTAGTTTGCTGTCGGGTAAAGGACAATAATAATCATAATAAGTGCTGCTCGAGGCTCACAACTTCTAACAAATGGGAGTCGATGAAATAGCCTCCTTTTATCGACCCAGGAAGGTTGAAAAGCTGAGTGTGCACACACTGGTTCTTACTACACCGGAGGCTGGATGCGACCCTGGCACTGGTAAAGATTGAGGTTTCACCAGAGGAGCACGAAGTCTAGCCTCAACTGCCCTTCCAGCTCTCAAACCTGCCAGAAGTCGATGCACACGGTAACTGTGTACATTCTGACTAAAGCCTCGATGTCTGCAAAGCTTCTGACTAAAGCCTCAATGTCTGCAAAGCTTTCAACAACATTTTCTGCGCACCTACTGAGCTGAAATCACAATGAAGGTATTTACTGCACCCTATTCGCTTGCACTCATTTTAAACCTCATTTTAAACCTCCTTTGTTCAAAATGGCGGGGGTCTAAAGCTGAAGCAATAAATCCCCCCTGTACATCCAGGTGCCCACGAGGCTCCTCAACAACTCCAGATAAGACTCCCTCTCAGCAAGCTAGAAACGGGGCTTGCATGAATGGAAAGCGAAACTCCTCCTCCCTGCTCTCAAAGCAACAGTAACAAACAGAGGACTACTGTCTCTATCTCACCTATTTGGCGGCCATTTTTGACTAGTCTCCCTCTTGGACGGCCATCCTGGATTAGTCATTTTCATTATCTGAACATACACTAAGAACTTATCATTTTAGACTAATCTCAACTACCGAGTACTTTGCGCAGCTCTGTATCTACTTCTTGTGATAGAATGTTTGCCTTTTATTGCAGTATTATACTCCTACTTGTATTTTGTACATTCCTGTAACCTACACTAAGTTCACTTTACTGCACAGATTGCTACTTCATATATTTTGGTTGCTCACTAATGTCACTTTTTTTGATTTTTGAGTCCTGTAACCGATTGTTTGCATTTGTATGCTGTTCTTATATTTTATCAGTATTATACTTCCAATTGTATTCTGCACAATTCTGCAACCTGCACCCATTTTTCACTTTTCTCTCCTGTAATGCACCGACTGCTACCTCATATATTTTGGTCGCTCACTAGTGTCACTTGTGCTCCCTAGGGTCATTTTTGATCCATGTAACTTGTTGTTTGCATTTGTATCTTGCATTCAGCACATTTATGCAACCTGCACCCATTTCACTTTTCTCTCCTGTAATGCACAGATTGTCCTCTCCTGTAATGCACAGATAGTCCTTTGTACTCTCTACCACCCCTATATTACCCCTAGAGTGTTTCCAGTCACATCCCTCCTGTCAAGATAGAAGATAACTCTAATGACTAGTATACTATTTGATTTTTAGATTGTATCCATGTGTATCCCCTCCCTGTGTTAGAATTATAGCTTTTACGACTAATCGCCTGTGGAACTGTTGGAATATAACCAGGTGTACCCCTTCCACCGTGTGAAGAGATAACCCTATCCACTAGAGCAAAAAGAAAGGTGTTCCTGAAATGTGTAACGTAACTGATTTTAGGTAAAGTGCCTTGTAAAGGGGCAGCTGAAATTCCAGGAGCCTAGTCCCGACAGCTCGACGACTTCGGAGGGCTGGAAGTGGTCCCCCGCTACACGGCGGAGGAGGGCACTGGACATCGAATGCTGTCTTATGTAAAGCGCTCTGATAACCTAATCGGTTCAAGATCCTGAAATGTGCAACGTAACTGATTCTATGTAAACTGCTGTGATAACATGTAACGGAACTGGTGCTATGTAAAGCGCTCTGATAACCTAATCGGTTCAAGTTCGCGCTATAGAAAACTCTAAAAATAAATAAAATAAATAAACCAATAATTTACCTGACTTATCCCTGCAGCAGATGTGTGCATATTACTCCTTTTTCCCCCTTTTCCACCATTACCATTTGGGGCCCAGGTGGCACTTTGTGATTGGATGGGCATTTGGCAGAGTGGGAGTAGGTGTCAGTTATCCACAGGTGATGTAGCATTTCTACCTTTCCATATTTCTCATATTCAAGTTTACCTAATTTCCTGTCTTTTGGCCACTCTACTGCACTCTGGCTGCACACTCACTCTGTGAGGTTCATCAGAAGTCAGATAACGGCCTGATAGTCACAAGGCCTGTGACTGCTGTTCTCTGTGCTGTTCTATGTGCTGTTCTATGTGCTGCTCTCTGTCCTCCCCCGCTGTCTGTACATGTTCTGTGCCCGTTTCTTCCCTCTGTTCTCCTCGCTGTCCCTGTGTCTGTCTGCCCGGTTTTCCTTCTGTCCCCCTCGCTGCCCCCGTGTCTCTTTGCCCGTTTTTGCCTATTGTTCCTTAGCTGCCCCTGTAACCCTGTGCCCGTTTTTGCTTTCTGTTCCCTTGTTGCCCCTGTAACACTGTACCTGCTTTTGACTTCTGTTCCATTTGTTGCCCCTGTATTCCTGTGTCCTTTTGCCTTCTGTTCCCTTTGTTGTCCCGCACCACTCCCGCCGCTGGGTCCCCTGCGACCACGCCCCTTGGCTGCCCATTCGCTGCCCCCGCCTCCCAGCTGCTCCTCCCTCCCAACTCCCCACATATGCGCGGTGAGGAAAGCGACCCTTGACCCTACCAGGTAGGTCCTCCCCCTCTGCACAGCACCGCCTGTGTGTCCCTGCCCCAGAAGCCGCTGCTAAGGAAGTTCGAGGGCCTCCTCCAGCCGCAGGCTACCACCTGCGTCTCATCCCTGGTGGCCAGTGGTAGGCCGTAGGTTTGTTCCTCTTCCGCTATATATTGTCTTTACTGTATTGCCTGTATTGCCTTATTGTCATTGTTGTGCCTGTGACTGTTGTTCTCTGTGCTGCTCTCTGGCCTCCTTGGCTGCCTGTACTTGTTCTGTACTTGTTTCTTCCCTCTGTTACCCTTGCTGTTGCTGTGTCTCTCTGTCCGGTTTTCCTTCTGTCCCCCTCGCTGCTCCTTTGTCTCTCTGTCCGTTTTTGCCTTTTGTTCCTTAGCTGCCCCTGTAGCCCTGTGCTCGTTTTTGCTTTCTGTTCCCTCGTTGCCCCTGTAACACTGTACCCATTTTTGCCTTCTGTTCCATTAGTTTCCCCTCTATTTTTGTGCCTAATTTGCCTTCTGTTCCCTTGTCATCCCGCACCGTTCCTGCCGCTGTGTCACCTGTGGCCCCTCCCCCATGACTGCCCATTTGCTGCCCCCGCCTCCCAGCTGCTCCTACCTCCCACCTCCCCATATATGCCACTTGCACGCCGATGGTGCGCCTAAGGCAAGCCCATCTGCGCACGTCTCGCCTGGACAGCACCCAGCACCAGAACCCCTGGTCCCCGTACTCACCACCAGGAACGCCACAACTATGATGCCAGCATTCTGCACACTCTCAACTCTGGACAGACTCACACCTGCTTCAAGGCCGCCCCGAAACGCACATACGGTCCCTTCACCTGCCGGAACTGCAGTTACACCAGTCTTAGAGCCGACGAACCACCCGCCAAGAAAGACCTCAACCACCTCCGATGCATTCTACTGAACATCCACAAACACGCCGTCGAGCTCTGGGACCTGCTCAACACAACATCCCCAGACGTCGCCTTCCTGACAGACTTGGATGAACGACTCCTCTGCACCCGACATCGCCATAGCCATCCCAGACGGCTATAAGATCACCCGCAGAGACCGCACCAACAAACGGAGTCGGAGGAGGAATCGCCATCGTCCACAAGAACAGCATCAGGGTCTCGACTAGCACAAACGATACTCTCAGCACCACCGAACCAATGCATTTCCAGATCCTCACAGACCCCAACTCCACCCTCAGAGGCACCCTCATCTACCGACTCCCCGGAGCCCACCCCTAGTTTAGCGACTCCATCGCCGACTTCATCAGCACGCACGCCCTGACCTCCAGAGACTACATCCTCCTCGCAGACCTGAACTTTCACCTTGAGAACAACAACTACAGCAACTCCGCAACCCTAATCGACAACCTCAGACAGTCAACTCGTCACAACGCCCACCCACTCCGCCAGCCACACGCTCGACCCAGTCTTCTCCTCAAGCCCGCACGTCTCCTTCAACCACACCACCGAACTCCTCTGGACCATCCATCGCTGCATCCACTTAACCTTCCAGAAACCCACCACACATCACCGCGCCCAACAGATCCCCCGCTGCTGCTGGAGCAAAATCACCGAAGAACAACTACGTACAAACCTCGCTCTCAGCCCACCCACCGAACCTTCCAACTCCGACGACGCTGCCCACAGCCTCAGATGCTGGATCGACGACTGCGCCAACACCCTCGCCCCGCCGAAGAAACCCCCCACTGAGAAACCAGCAAGAGGGCCAGCTGGTTCACCCCAGAACTCCTAGCCTCCAAGCAAGCTTGCCGGAAACTAGAGAAGAAATGGCACAGTGAACAGACTCCGGACAGCCACGCAGCACAAAAGGACACCATCCGCAACCACCACCACCTCATCAGGGCTGCCAAGAGGACCTCCTTCAAAGACTGCTTCAACAACAACGCACACAACAGCAAGGAGCTTTTCAACATAGTGAAGAAACTCTCCAACCCCAACTCCAACAACAAAGACATGCTGCCGTCGCAAGCCCTGTGAGACTCCATCACCACTTTCTTCCACCGCAAGATAGCACACATCCACAACAGCTTCAACACCCAGACAGCCCCAAACAGACAGCAACAAAACACACTCTCCACACACAATCGACCACGATCCCCTGCGAGCCTGGGCCAGCGTGAGCATCGATGACACCATCAAGACCATGAGCACAATCCACTCCGGCTCTCCGTCAGACCCATTCCCGCACCACGTCTTCAACAAAGCAAGCAGCTTTATCGAACCCCACCTGCTCAACGTTATCAATCTCTCCCTTAAGACAGCGACCTTCCCAGTGAGCTGGAAACACGCTGATATCAATGCCCTACTCATAAAACCTAAGGCAGACCCAAGAGACCTCAAGATCTTCCGGCCCATCTCTCTGCTTCCGTACCCAAGGTCATCGAGAAGATCGACAACAGACAACTAACCCGATACCTCGAAGAAAACAGAATCCTGGACCCTTCCCAGTCAGGGTTCCGCATCAACCACAGCACCGAGACCGCCCTCATCGCCGCCACCGACGACATCAGGACCCTCCTGGACAACGGTGAGACCGCAGCACTCATCCTCCTAGACCTCTCTGCCACCGTTGACACCGTCTGCCACTACACACTGCGCACACGCCTCCACACTGCAGGGATTCGAGACAAGGCTCTGGAATAGACCACCTCCTTCCTCTCCGGCAGAACCCTGAGCGTCCTCCTCCCCCCATTCGGATCTGTAGCCTCTGAGATCATCTGCGGCATACCACAGGGATCCTCCCTCAGCCCGACACTGTTCAAAATTTACATGGCCCCGCTCGCACACGTAGCCCGGCAGCATGACCTCAACATATTCTCCTACGCCGACAACACTCAACTGATCCTCTCGCTCACCAGGGACCCCATCTCGCCAAAGCAAACCTCGACGAAGGAATGAAGGCCATCGCCGACTGGATGACGATCAGCCGTCTGAAGCTGAACTCAGAAAAGACGGAGGTCCTCATCCTCGGCGCCAACCCTTCAGCCTGGGACGACTCCTGGTGGCCGACGGCACTGGGGGCAGCCCTGAAACCCACCGACCACACATGCAACCTGGAAATCATCCTCGCCTCACCGCTCTCAATGACCAAGCAATTCAACGCCGTCTCCTCCTCCTGCTACAACACCCTCCGCATGCTCCGCAAGATCTACAGATGGATCCCGACAGATACAAGAAAGACAGTCACTCAGGCCCTCGTCAGCAGCAGACTCGACTACGGAAACGCCTTCCACGCGGGAGCCCCAACCAAGCTCATCAAACGACTGCAACCCATCCAAAACGCCTCGGCACGACTGATCCTCGACGCCATGACCACATCACACCCCACCTGAGAAACCTGCACCGGCTCCCCATCAACAAGAGAATATCCTTCAAGATCCTCATCCACGCACACAAGGCACTCCACAAGACCGGCCTAGCCTACCTCAACAGACGACTTTCCTTCTACATCCCCAACCGCCAGCTATGCTCCGCCGACCTCTCACTCGCCACTGTCCCGCGCATCCGAAGAACAACCACCGGCGGGAGATCCTGCTCCCCCCTCGCCGTCAAGACATGGAAAACCCTCCCACTGAGCCTACTACAGACCCAAGACCTGCTCACCTTCAGGAGGATACTCAAGACCTGAATGTTCGATCAGTAGCAGCCCCCCCAGCGCTTTACAAATGACTGATTGATTCACTGATTGATTGATTGAAGGCCATGGATCTCACTTCTTCTACAACAATTATTGCAGACATAGGGCCTAGTTAGGAATTTGTCCAACAGAGTATTGCCTCAAAACTAGGTGTGGTTGAAGAATTCTGGTCTTCCGGCAGACCTCGCAAAGTTTTGCCCACTCCATTCCCAAAAAACTCCTCAAAGTGATGTAGAACAGAGTTTTTTTTCTCAAGCGGTTCGCCAATGGTAAGGTGACGAGCGCGTGTTAGAAAATATAACGCGCTAGACCTCCTCCTGGTGAGATTTCTCATTGCGGAATGTCGCGGCAGGTCGCGACCACTCGAGTGTAGAAATTAGTCATTCTCGTTGATGAAGCTGCCACTTGATTAGAATGTCAATTCGAGCAGCAGAAAGCAGCAGCGCCCTCTGGTGCGACCCGTAGCGCTGTTCGCGCTGATTTTACAATGCGGGAAAAACTCCTGGCACAAAAAATCAGTGAGAGTAGTGCAACTTAGAAACTCTGCCACTAACGTAAGTTTGCAGAGTGCGGCGGCGTTTCCCTGGCACTTTGTGGAGTTCAGCGGACTAAAACTCTGCGAACTACACCAAGGCCTAATCAAAATGTGATAGATATCCTGTCTGCCTTATTATAATTGCCATAGGATGTAATACATATTTAATGAGGCGGGAAGGGTACCTGTCACATTTGTGATGGAGTAAACCATCCGCTGAAATCTAAATCAGGCCTTTGGTGTACATTTTGTCCAGTGTGGCTAGCTGGGCTTGAAAGATCTTGTTGTTTGTCGTCCTCTCACTGCTGTGAGGTCACCGCTAGGCAGAACTTCAGTCAGCTGTGCCTTGTGCGGATCTTCCTTCCAGGCAGCGACTTCTTCCAGCTGCGCCTTGTGCGGATCTTCCTTCCAGCCAGGACCTCTGTCAGCTGCGCCTTGTGCAGATCTTCTTTTCAGGCTGCAGCTTCTGTCAGCTGCCCTTGTGCAGATCTTCCTTCCAGGCAGGACTCTGTCAACTGCTTCTTATGCAGATCTTTCTTCCTTCCAGGCAGGACTTCTGTCAGCTGTGCCTTGTGCGGATCTTCCTTCCAGGCAGCGACTTCTTCCAGCTGCGCCTTGTGCGGATCTTCCTTCCAGCCAGGACCTCTATCAGCTGTGCCTTGTGCATATCTTCTTTTCAGGCTGCAGCTTCTGTCAGCTGCGCCTTGTGCAGATCTTCCTTCCAGGCAGGATTTTTGTTAGCTGTGCCTTGTGCAGATCTTCCTTCCAAGGAGGATTTTTGTCAGCTGTGCCTTGTGCAGATATTCATTCCAGGTAGGGGCTTCTGTCAGATATGCCTTGTGCAGATCTTCCTTCCAGGTAGGGGCTTCTGTCAGATATGCCTTGTGCAGATCTTCCTTCCAGGAAGGGGCTTCTGTCAGATATGCCTTGTGCAGATCTTTCTTCCAGGAAGGGGCTTCTGTCAGCAGTGCCTTGTGCAGATCGTCCTTCCAGGATGGACTTCACTCAGCTTTGCCCTGTGCAGATCTTTCATCTGGACAAGTATTCTGTCAGCTGTGTCTCGTGCAGATCTTCCTTCCAGGGAGGACTTCGGTCAGCAGTTCCTTGTGCAGATCTTCCTTCCAGGCAGAACTTCTTTCAGCTGCGCCTTGTGCGGATCTTCCATCCAGGCAGGGCTTCTGTCAGCTGCTCCTTGTGCATAGCTTCCTTCCAGGCAGGACTTCTGTCAGCTGTGCATTGTGAGGATCTTCCTTCCAGGCACGACTTTTGTCAGCTGTGCCTTGTGAAGAACGTCCTTCCAATCAGAATTTTTGTCAGCTGTGCCTTGTGCAGATCTTCCTTCCAGGAAGGGGCTTCTGTCAGCTGCGCCTTGTGCAGATCGTCCTTCCAGATGGACTTCTCTCAGCTTTGCCCTGTGCAGATCTTTCTTCTGGACAAGCATTCTGTCAGCTGTGTCTCGTGCAAATCTTCCTTCCAGGGAGGACTTCGGTCAGCAGTTCCTTGTGCATATCTTCCTTCCAGGGAGGACTTCGGTCAGCAGTTCCATGTGCATATCTTCCTTCCAGGGAGGACTTCTGCCAGCTGTGCCCTGTGCAGATCTTCCTTCCAGACAGGGACTTCTGCCAGCTGCACCTTGTGCGGATCTTCCTTCCAGGCAGGAATTCTGAATTCTGTCAGTCGTGCCTCGTGCAGATCTTCCTTTGATGCAGGGGCTTCTGTCAACAGTGCTCTGTGCAGATCTTCCTTCCAGGCCTGGGCTTCTGTCAACTGTGCTCTGTGCAGATCTTCCTTCCAGGCTTGGGCGTCTGTCAGTCGTGCCTTGTGCAGATCTTCCTTCCAGGGAGGGGCTTCAGTCAGCAGCACCTGGTTGCCCCCAAACAGAAAATCACATGGGGTGTCCCACAGGGCTCCTCCCTGTCCCCCCACTTGTTCAACCTCTACATCTTCCCCCTAATTCAGTCCCTCAGAGATAGAAAGGTGACGGTCTTCAACTATGCAGACAACCTACAATTGCTCTTTACGATAAAGAACACCGAGAGTTCAATTACCAGCTTCCAGTCTACCATGAGGTTCATCCAACACTGGATGGACCGAAACCATCTTAAATTAAACCCTTGCAAGACTGAGCTGGTACTTACAGGGGACAGTCCTAAGTACTGGGGCCCACATTATTGGCCTTCAGAGATGGGCCCCCCACCTTCTCCCTCACCATTGGCAAAAACACTCGGAGTCACACTAAACAGCGATCTCTCATTGAAATCGCAAGTGGGTTTCGTAGTCACTAAATGTTTTTTCCAACTCAGGAAAATAAGAAAGGTTCATCGTCTCCTTACACCAGAGGCCCTTACCCAGGTGGTGATAGCCACTGTTCTATCTCACCTGGACTACGCCAATTCCCTATACCTTACAAAAGGGGGTGGTGACGGATGGAGCATCTGAATCAATCGAACACCCAGTCAAAAGATCTGGGTTTAATCCATCACCATTCTTTAGCCCACTCTGCCACCCCAGTTCAGACATGGCTATATGCAAATCAGTCTGACCCTGTGCCTCATGGGAACAGTCCAGCCCGAACTGCCAAGCCATGTCTTCCCTGGACCGGAAACAAGCTTCCGAGGACCGTTTTCTGGCATTCCAGCCCACTTCAGCCCGGCTTGCTTGAATCCAGTGGCAAAGTGAGCAAGGGACTCACGTCTGAGTATACCCTGCCACACTTATGGCGGCCAAAAGCGGTACAAAAGGGGGTGGTGATGGACGGAGCATCTGAATCAATCGAACACTCAGACCCAGTCAAAAGATCTGGGTTTAATCCATCACCGTTCTTTAGCCCACTCTGCCACCCCAGTTCAGACATGGCTATATGCAAATCAGTCTGACCCTGTGCCTCATGGGAACAGTCCAGCCCGAACTGCCAAGCCATGTCTTCCCTGGACCGGAAACAAGCTTCCGAGGACCAGTTTCTGGCATTCCAGCAGTCTTCAGCCCAGCTTGCTTGAATCCAGTGGCAAAGTGAGCAAGGGACTCACGTCTGAGCATACCCTGCCACACTTATGGCGGCCAAAAGCGGTACAAAAGGGGGTGGTGATGGACAGAGCATCTGAATCAATCAAACACTAACACCCAGTCAAAAGATCTGGGTTTAATCCATCACCGTTCTTTAGCCCACTCTGCCACCCCAGTTCAGACATGGCTATATGCAAATCAGTCTGACCCTGTGCCTCATGGGAACAGTCCAGCCCGAACTGCCAATCCATGTCTTCCCTGGACCGGAAACAAGCTTCCGAGGACCGGTTTCTGGCATTCAAGCCGAATGCCAGAAACCGGTCCTCGGAAGCTAACTCAGATGGCAACCAGCCACCCCATTAATAAGGAAGGTACACTGGCTCCCCATGTCTCAACGCTGCACCTTCATAACAGGATGCTTGATCTTTAAATCTTTGCACTGCAAAAGCCCCAAATTCATAGACAACCTGATAGTCAAGCACACCCCTACCCGCAACCTACGCTCAGCCCACCTCTCATTTCTTCAAACCCCCTCCTTCAGACGGAAGCGCACAGGAGGCTGCAGATTTGCCACACTCGCTCCTCGACTTTAGAACTCCCTTCCCCTCGAAATCCGAGCCTGTCCGGACCTCATGAAATTCAGAGGAGCACTTAAAACCTGGCTCTATATGCCTACAACTAATGTCCTCTCGAGCCGCAAACCTTGCCTTTTCTACAGCGCCATGAAACCAATCGGTGTAAGTGCGCTCTATAAATCATTTTTAACATTAACAATAACATTGTTCCATTTTTTGATTTCCCTGTATTACACAAGCATGTAGTTTTGGGATGTATCTGGCTCCCCTGCCGCCACACTGAAATGGTGGATTGTTATGACTTTTGTTTTATGTGTAGTAAGAGTTTGACACCATTTCTTTTCTTTGTCTCTGTTATTAGTAGCTGATACTTCACCAGGGAGCGTGTGAAGGTCTCATGGGTTGCTGGACCCTAATTAGGTTTATATTTTGCCTTCACATTATCTTTAAAATTTGCTAATATTGTGCTGAGTAGTACTTTCGTTTCGTACATGCCTCTCCGGCACCCCCTACAAAGACAGATCTAGAGTGCACCGAAGTTGTGCCTAAGGCAAGCTCGTCCAAACCCATACACGCTTAAGACTGTGCTTAGCGCCGGCTCTTCTGTTGGTTTCACCCCCCATCCGGCTGTCAATCAATCAAGAAATTTGTATAGCGGGCTACTCACCCGGAGGGTCTCAAGGCGCTTGGGGAGGGGGGTCCGCTACTGCTCGAACAGACAGGTCTTGAGTTGCTTCCTGAAGGCGAGGTGGTCATGGGTAAGACGGAGGTGGATGGGGAGGGAATTCCAGGTCTTAGCTGCCAGGTAGGAGAAGGATCTTCCTCCCATGGTGAACCTTCGAATGCGTGGAACGGCGGCGAGGGCGTGGCTGGTTGATCGTAGTTGGCGGGTCGGAGTGTAGAAGGTCAGGCGGTTATTGAGGTACCTTGGGCCTAGGTCGTGGAGGGCTTTGTGTGCTTGGGTGAGGAGGCGGAACGTGATTCTTTTGCTGACGGGGAGCCAATGCAGGTCTTTCAGGTGTCCGGAGATGCGGCTGTGATGGGGGATGTCCAGGGTGAGTCGTGCGGAGGCGTTCTGGATGCGTTGGAGTCTTTTCTGCAGTTTAGCTGTGGTTCCGGTGTAAAGGGTGTTTCCGTAATCCAGTCGGCTGGTGACGAGTGCCTGGGTGAACGTCTTCCTGGTTTCGGTGGGGATCCATCGGAAGATCTTACGGAGCATGCGTAGGATGTTGAAACACGATGACGAGACGGCGTTGACTTGTCTGGTCATCGATAGGGAGGAGTCCAGGATGAAGCCCAGGTTGCGTGCGTGGTCCGTTGGTTTGGGTGCGCTGCCTAGGGCCGGGGGCCACCAGGAGTCGTCCCAGGCAGATGGTGATGATCCCAGGATGAGGACTTCAGTCTTGTCTCAGTTCAGTTTCAAGCGGCTGTTCTTCATCCATTCGGCTACTCCTTTCATCCCTTCGTGTAGGTTGGTTCTGGCTGTGGCGGGGTCGTTGGTGAGGGAGACGATCAGCTGGGTGTCGTCAGTAGGAACATTATATGCCCGCAAATGATCTCGCACCGCAATGCGACTATGCTGCGGAATGTCCACGGCTTGGGCCATGACAGCACAGGAAAGAGAATAAACAAAGCAAACTTTGTAGCACAACTGGGTAGTAATTCAAGGAAACCGTTTTAAATAGATTCAAGCTTGAAAAGACCTATTTCAAAAATAGGTAGGTTTTTTCCGACACCACCGTTTTCCGGAAACGGCAATGAAGGTGTTAAGGAATGAATGATATACTACTCGAGTGTCATGATATAAGACCGCCCCACGTTGGGCGCCATGTAGCAGGGTTTCCGTTCTCCCACAGAACTGTGCATAGAGATCTAGAACCTTAGTGAATTAGGTTGACCCAAAACTCACCTCAGTATCCAGAATCCCCTTACCGAGCTAGCTACAGTGTCTCATTGGTCATAACAAACTCCCAATGACTTAGACAAACCAGAACATGAACTTAGGTTACCTCAGGTATCGTGGAACACATGAACACTCTTTCGCTTTATAATCATTTCAAACCAGAACTTGGAGTAAAGAGGACACGTGCATATTTGAAATATTTATTAATCAATGCAATGTTCTCAAACGCAGTATCTTGTACTATACTAACATACAGATTATAAGAATCAAAGTTATCAGCATAGTTACTAGTCCATAGTACGTAAACGGTTATAGCATATTATAATGCTGAAATGAATAGGAATTAACAACACCTATTTCTCACCTCCCTATTTAGCATATTATATTATATTATGAAGGTCTCTTTTGGGTTTTAGCAGGGCGGGCCCATACCTCTAAATGTCAGGAGGAGAGGATCACATCATCAGCTACCAGCTCTCTGCATGCGAAGCATCATCAAGTGTGTTCTTGCATTTCCTGTAACTCTATCTTAAACCTGCTTAGAGCCCAATGTTGGCAGCAAATTTATTTATGTTATGTCTAATGTGGTGCGAAGATCAGACCTCCCAGCAACCTTGTATAGAGTTATTCTTAGAGGGTTCAGCACTCACTGTTCAGACAGTGTACCAAGCAAAACTGATATCAGAATAATAACACATTATTCTCAAATAAATCACACCACTTTTCTAGGTTGAAAGCTACAACAACAAGTATGTGTCGTGTGCAAACTGAAGCCGAAGGAAAAATGGCGTTTAAACTTGTAATAAGGTCATGCTAACTTAACACAGTATATATAAAGAAGTATCTATATGACACCCCGAAACAGTTTTTAATGCCTTCTGACACCATATTATAAAAGGTCTTGTGCACCAAACACAGAGCTTTAAACTCAATTCTCCGACCCAAAGGAAGCCAAGGAAGGCTCTTGATGGTAGCCGCAACAGAGAGGAATTTAGGAAGGCCCATCACCAGCCTGCAGCAGCATTCTGCACAAGTTGGAGTCGGTGTAGGAGACCCTTATTTATCCCTACATAAAGGGCATTGCAGTAATCCAATCTGGACAGCACAAGGGCCACCACTGCCTGTTTCCGCGTGGAGGGGGAGAGAAATTGACATATCTTTCTGAGAGTTCTTATCATTCCGAGGCAGATGGAGACTTCTATTTGTTTGGGTTCCCAAGGAGAGAGAGGTATCAACCATGATGCCTAGATTTTTGGCACTGAGGCCAGGGCGAGGGCAAGATCCAAGCGTATCTGGCCACCAGGCCCTGGACCAAATCTCCTGATTGTCTCCGAAAATTTAAATCTCAGTTTTATCCCCATTGAGTCTTAGATAGTTCTCTGCCATCCATGCTGCTACGGCCTGCATTCAGCTTTAAAAATTTGCTGCTGATGCTTCAACACTCTCAGTGATGGTAGTCATGATTTGAGTGTCATCAGCATAGGATAACACTGCTAGGCCAAAAGATCTTACAACCCTGGCAAGCTGGGCTACATAAAGGTTAAAAGGGTGGTGCTCAATGAGGATCCCTGGGGAACTCCGCAGAACAGCCGTTTAGGAGCAGAAAGGAATTGGCCCATCGTAACTCTTTGAGCCTGTTCCGTGAGGAAAGATGCAAGCAAATGAAGGGTGGAGCACTCAATCCCTATTTCCCGGAGCCTCCCAGCCAATCTTAGGGGCGAGATGGTATCGAAGGCTGTCGTTAGGTCCGGAAGGATCAGTAGGTGGTGTGACCTGTGTCGACCATCGAGCAACTGATGATCTCCAGATAGGTGCTAAGATGGAGGTTCAGGTGTTTCTCCAAGATTTTAGCTGGGACGGGCAGCAGAGAAATAGGCCGGTAGTTCTTTAGTTCCACCGGATCCTGAGAGGGCTTCTTTAAGAGAGGTTTAACCACGGCCATTTTCCAGGGGGTGGGATACTGGCCAGAAGTAATAACGGCATTGAGAACTACGTCAAAGGAGGAACAATAGTCTCCATTCCTAGTTTCAGGATCTTCAGGGGACAGGGCTCCATAGGGGAGAAAGATCTAATTTACCTTAACATCCGCTCCGTGTCTTCTTGAAGTATAGGGGGAAAGGCGCTCAAGCGGCAATCCTTTAGAGGAGCTACCAGAGAATCCGAAGGACGATCGGCCTTTGACCCTCCGACCTTGGATATCTCCAGGGAGGAATATATGTCCTTGATTTTGTCATAAAAAAGCATGCCCTTTTATCACATAGCTCCTGGGAGACCTCGGTGTTGGCAGAGGCTGAGGGGGCTAGGAGGGAATTAATCACAGTGAAGAGTTCCCTCTGGGATTTGATGGATTCCATCATCTTGGAATAGTAGATAACCTTTTCCTCATTAATAGCTAGCCTATATTCCTTCTATCTGAGTTTATGCAGGTCCCTTTCTCACGGCGCCATATTTTTTCCTGCTGTCGGCATACCTGCCTAAGGTTTCTCAACCTTTCGGTGAACCAGGGCACCGAAGGGCGTTTTCTGGCCACATAATGCTCCAGAGCCGCCAAGAGGCAGTTGGAAAAATAATCATAGATTGAGTTACCAACCAGGTGGGGGAGACAGCAACAATTACTAAGCTTAATTAGAAGACCCTCCTTATGTATGCAGCTACGGTTTCTCTTCATCTCCATCCTGTTCTTAAAATTGGGATCTGGGTGGGATTCTGCAATTCGCAGAAAAAATGGAATGGCGTAATGATCAGACCAAGAGAGTGGGATGGGATCATTCACCTCTATCCTCGGATCGTTAGAGAAGATCCTGTCCAGAATGTGTCCCGCCGTATGAGAAGGGCTCTTCACCAGCTGAGGAAGGCCACAGGAGTCCATAGTTCCCATGAAAACCTGCGTTTCAGAGCACAGAGTTTTCTCCTAATGGAAGTTAAAATCACCCAAAAGAGTGACAGTGGATCTCGCTAAATAAGGCTCAATCCGATTGCTGAAGTCCTAATTAAACATTCCACTGGGTCCTGGAGCCCGGTAGCTGACCACTCCCACAAAACTATCAGTGGGTAGGATCTTCAAGGAGAAATATAGGGTCTGATAGGGATCTGAGGGAGTGGTGAGGGCCTCAGTGAAGCACAAGAAGGTGTCTTTATAAAGTACTCCCAAACCCCCCATCAAGTCTGGACAGAACATACCCTGAGGGGATGGCCTCCACCAGGTCAAGCTCTGACCAATCTCTAGCCCAGGTTTCAGTAATAAATACCCAATCAGGCCTACGGGAGGAGACAAAATCATTAAATTCTGCTCTATGTTTAATAAGAGATCAGGAGATACCCTGAAAAGGACTGTTTCATGGGTAAGGGTAGGGCTGACACGTTTCCCCTTGTTTTTTTTAGCTACCCCCAATGAAATGACTGTCTTACAGTTAACACACTCATATAGCCCAATGCTCACAGTTCATCGACCTGCAATGCACATCCTTCACCCTGGACTCCTCCCTCTCGATGACCAAACAAGTCAACGCCGTCTCATCGTCGAGTTTCAACATCCTACGCATGCTCCGAAAGATCTTCCGATGGATCCCCACCGAAACCAGGAAGACGGTCACCCAGGCACTCGTCACCAGCCGACTGGACAACGGTAACGGTACACAGACAAAATATCAATTTTTAAATATCGATATGCAAAAATATCGAAGTTTAAATATCGAAATACAAAAATATCGGAGGTAAGTAATATCGACAGTCTAAATATCGATATTGGTATGATATCAGTAATATCGAAGTTGTAAATATCGATATTAATAATATCGAAATTAATAACTTTGATGTTACTAATATCAATTTTTAAATAAATTTAGTGTATATTATATTGTATTTATTATGTTTTATTATTTATTTTTAATGTTATTTTATTAAATATTGTCTTTTACTACTGTAGCGGGTTGTGGGTTTATAGGGGAATAGGGTGGGAAGTAATTTAATTATGTTAAATTAATTATGAATTAGAAGGAATTATTAATTAATTAATTGAGAATTAATTTTTTATTATTTTTAATTAATTTATTAATTGATAAATATGTTCTGTAGCGGGTTATGGGTTTATAGGGGAATAGGGTGGGAAGTAATTTAATAATAATTAATTAATTGATATATGTTTGTACATATTTTAATTAATAATTAATTGGTAATTAATTTCTATTAATTAGTTAATTAATTATTATAATTATTTACATATTTATAATTATTAATTAGTTGGTAATTAATTATTATTAATTATTTAATTACATTAATTATAGTAATTTTTTTAATATAATTTATTGTTATTCTTAATTAATTAATTGTGCAAAATAATATTAATTATTAAATTAAATTAATTACAGCAAATGTGCTAATATATTTACTTTATTGTTATTGTTAATTAATAATTAATTGGTAATTAAATAATATTAATGAATTTTGGGTACAGGGGTATTTTTGGGTTCAGGGTCAGTTTTCAGTTCATGGGTACAGGGGTATTTTTAGGGTTCAGGGTCAGTTTTCAGTTCATGGGTAAAGGGGTATTTTTAGGGTTCAGGGTCAGTTTTCAGTTTTTGGGTAAAGGGGTATTTTTAGGGTTCAGGGTCAGTTTTCAGTTCATGGGTACAGGGGTATTTTTAGGGTTCAGGGTCAGTTTTCAGTTCATGGGTAAAGGGGTATTTTTAGGGTTCAGGGTCAGTTTTCAGTTTTTGGGTAAAGGGGTATTTTTAGGGTTCAGGGTCAGTTTTCAGTTTTTGGGTAAAGGGGTATTTTTAGGGTTCAGGGTCAGTTTTGGGTTTTTGGGTAAAAGGGTATTTTTAGGGTTCAGGGTCAGTTTTCAGTTTTTGGGTAAAGGGGTATTTTTAGGGTTCAGGGTCAGTTTTGGGTTTTTGGGTAAAGGGGTATTTTTAGGGTTCAGGGTCAGTTTTCAGTTTTTGGGTAAAGGGGTATTTTTAGGGTTCAGGGTCAGTTTGGGGTTTTTGGGTAAAGGGGTATTTTTAGGGTTCAGGGTCAGTTTTGGGTTTTTGGGGTACAGTCGTACAGGGTAAAAATAAAATAAATTTAAATTAAATCAATTAAATGAAATTAAAAAATATAAAATTACATTAAATTATTACGTTTTTAATTTATTTTAAATGTATATGTATTAGTTTTAATTTTTTAATTATGTTTTAATATTTTTATTTAATATTTGTAACATTATATGTATTTTATAATTATTTTTACATTATTATTAATACATTTAAAAAAACGATATTTTTAATTTTGATATTTTTGTACTACGATATTATTTTTTCGATATTTTTGTACTTACCTTGTTAGGGATAGGATTCCTATATTTTTGACTTCGATATTTTTGTTCCGATATTTTTGTATTTCGATATTTTTGATTTCGATATTTTGTCAGACATTCAACGGTAACACCCTCTACACCGGAACCAAAGCCAAACTGCAGAAAAGACTCCAACGCATCCAGAATGCCTCCGCACGTCTCATCCTGGACATCCCCCGACACAGCCACATCTCCGGACACCTGAGAGACCTCCACTGGCTCCCCGTCAGCAAGAGAATCACGTTCCGCCTCCTCACCCACGCACACAAGGCCCTCCATGACCTGGGGCCCAGGTACCTCAACAACCGCCTGACCTTTTACACTTCCAACTACGATCGACCAGCCACGCCCTCGCCGCCATCCCACGCATTCGAAGAGCCACCATGGGAGGAAGATCCTTCTCCTACCTGGCAGCCAAGACGTGGAACTCCCTCCCCATCCACCTACGTCTGACCCAAGACCACCTCTCCTTCAGGAAGCAACTCAAGACCTGGCTGTTCGAGCAGTAGCGGACCCCCTCCCCCAAGCGCCTTGAGACCCTCCGGGTGAGTAGCGCGCTATACAAATTCTTGATTGATTGATTGATTGATCTCTCCTTGAAGCTTCAAGAGCTGTCCTCTCGGGTAAACAAGGAGCTTACCAGGGTCTACAATAAAAAGGACAGCGTCCCTGGCACAAGGCGTAAACTTGGCACAGACTAACACAGACAGGCGTGCCTTTGGTGCGCCTGCTGCGTGCGTTCACTGCGCGTCCTGATTAAATAGCTGGGCCAGTCAGGAACAACTACAGCGCTGCCCATCGATCTGGGACAGGAAGTGGAGTAGAGCAGCAAGAGTGAAATACTCACTTCCCCCCATACAATTGGCGAGTCGTGGTGGACCGGGGAAGGAGCAAAAGACCCCCACAAGCCCCCCACCCCCTCTCACCGAGATGAAGAAAAAAGCAGAAGAGTGCCTGGAAAGAATGCAGTAACCCCACACAAGTAGGCAATTATAATAGTTTTTAAAACATTCCCCCATTAGAACGCACACAATGATTCAATAAAATTTTAAAATCACAGTCACTTTCTAAACGCAGTAACAGCGCAACAGCGTGGCACCTCTAATCAAGGTGAACCACCATCATGTGGTGTAGAGGAGGAGACAAATGTGATAATAGTTAAGGAACTGCTGGGCAAAACTGACCTAAAAAGGAACTGGGCCTGCACTGCACCCCCCAACATGTGGCTCCATTATATTATTATCAGAAGTTTGATAACAACAAGAATAGTGCACAGAGAGAGCCAAAAGTTGAAGTAAAGAGACAAAAAAAAACAGAGATCAAGAAAGGGAAGAGAGAAAGAAGAAACAGGGGAAAAGGAAACCTAGAGTTATAGGAATCCTTACCTGACAATTACTTTTTTGTTCCCCCAAGGGTGGCAGCCACGCTGCACTGCCTGTCATCCCAGAATACCTTAAAAGGAAGTAAAGAAATAATTTTGCATCAGACGACAATCACACCTCATCACATTTTACAAATAACCGTCCTGGATTTACAAAACAACCAAGCCCAGGGAGAACCAGAGTCTGACTTCAGCCTCCTTTCACAGCTATTCCTGTGAATGTTCCACAATTAACCACCGTGGTCCCGCATGCGGCTGTTAACTATTCAGGTTTCACAGCAACAGCTTTGAAACAAAGGTTTCAGAGTACCAGAGGTGTTTCAACCCCCTCGGTCTCTGGGACACCGTTGTTTTATTAATTAACACATTCTGCCCTCATGGGGCAAACAGTGTAATGACCTTATAGTCAGCCATAGAAGGCAGTACAGCCCCTTAAAGGACAGCTCCCTTGGTGAAGGCCCTTGCCTTTGGAGCTACAACAAGCTTCAAAGCTATATTAAAGGTTTCAAATAATTACTGAAGGCATAAACATGGTTACTCAGTCAGAGAAATAATTATCATAATATTTGCAGGAGAATCACATAAAGGGAACCTCTAAAGTATATGAAAAGCCAGAATCAGAAATAACTCTAGCTGTAAGGTCAATAGACAGACCACACACAACAAATGTGTGCTAAGATACAAGAAAACATTTTCTTTATAATATCAAATAGCAAACGGATATAGAATCTGCTCAGTTAGGAATCAAGGAAATGTACTTAAGTTTTTAGACAGAGAGAACACATTATTGACATGGTTCACGATGAGGTAAAAATGTCAGCAATCAATGAATGTTCATGAAAACATTGTACATGCAACACAGGTCCCATGCATACAAAAATTATATGAAAGGAATAAAATATAGACAGAGTAAATCTATATTGCGAGTGACATGTCCAGCCGGACAGTGGTCTTCAAAGTTTACTCAATATATAGTTCAATATAACACAAAGAGTACCTTCCACAGTTCAGCCAATGTGGAACACAAGCCTGTGCCCAGCACTAACAGAGCGGGTACAAAGGTGGATATAGAGAGCGAAGGAGGGCTTCTTAAGGCAAAGCACGTTATCTGTCATAAATACAGTTGTACCGAATTTTTAGCAAAGCACCATTACAACACATAGTAATCACGTTTTAGTATTAGGTGCTCAGTAGGTAGACGGCGTTTCGGACCCCCTAGTAAATCACGCGGACCATCATCAGGACATTTCAGTGAAAGCCTTAACAGAAATTTAGCCTCTAAATGCCAGAGTCGGGCGCGTGAGTCCGCGGTATAATAAGATCTGTCGGAGCCAGGGGAACCGGGTCAGTCGGTCGGCAGTGGTGCTTCCTGGCGTCAGGAAGCACCACTGCCGACCGACTGACCCGAGGAATTTTTTTTTTATTATTGTGTTTCCTCTTTAGCCTGATGCGCGAGCCCTTAACGTCTCTCGTTGCCTTCTACACTGCTGCGCGAGCGTTCCCTGAAGCTTGCGTTTGAACGTGCTGACATGCTGACGTTTACACTTGTTGCCATGGTTTCTGATCGTCAATCTCCGGTGCGATGCATTCGCTCTGAAGGCTTATTTTAAAGAGACGATCTTTACAGTTTGTACACGCATTTACATCGCGTTGTCATTTTGGTGTGCAAAACGTATTGGACATTTGCTCACTAGAAACTGTATTGTTGAATAAATAAAGAGAGACAGTTTTTTTTCTTTCATGAGGTTTATGAAAGGCATTTTTGCATCGAATCAATAGCTTGTTCAAGGCAAACAGGCAAACACTTAAACATTTTTGTGGAAGACATTGTCACTGTTGTAGTTAATTAATTTTAATTTTTGGGGCAGCAACTCACCCACGCAAATTTTTACAATCACCTGGTCCTCCTCCCATGTTATGGAAACAGTGGAAGGCTACATTTGAAGCTTACATTGAAGCAATTGACGGCGATACTTTCACTTCCAAAAAGAAGAAAGCGTTACTAGTGTATAATTTGGGTGTTGAAGGTAGGTCCATTTTGGAGACCTTGCCTCTTGAGGAGGTAAGGATAAGTGCAAGCACAGGTGATGATGGTGATTCTCAAGTCATTGATGAATACGCTTCACTCATAAAAAACACTTGATAAAAGATTCAGTCCCAAACGCAGTATTGTGCTGGAATGGCATACATTTTTACAACGTGCACAGATGCCTGGTGAATATATTGAGGATTTTGTTGCGGCTTTGAGAATTTTAGCTGTAAACTGCAACTACAGAGAATTTAGGGATGAAATTGTTCGAGATCAGCTCATTGAACGTACTTGTGACAAGAAAGTTCGAGAAAGACTTTTGTCTGCTGATGATCCGGATTTGGAAACTGCTCTGACTTTAGCTAAGTCTGTTGAACATTCTCAGTTTTGTATGAAAGAGCTGAGTGCACCTGCATCATCTTCTTCACCAAATGAAGTTAATCTGGTCAGTACCAAGTCTTCTGCAAAATCCTCCAAAGCTGTCAACACAGACATTCCTCGAACTTCTTCTACGTCAGTCAGCAGAATAAGAAACGATGGTCAAGACTGTCATGTTATCGTTGTGGTAGTAGATCTCACCTGGGAAATTTTAAGTTCTGCTTCGCCATAAACCAATCTTGTTTCAAGTCAGAAAGAAAGGGCATCTGGCACGTATATGCAAAGCAAATTTGGCACCGAAGGGACCGTCACACACCGTAAAAAACATAGAGGATCACAATGTGGAGTATAATGATGATGACACTTGTTATGAATTATTGATGTTATCTACCTCGTCTATGGAGTTTGAGGGTGTTGTGGAGATAGCGTCTGTTGATGAGCCTCAGAGAAGGAAATCTCCCGTGTGTCTTATCAGTCTGAATGATATTAACACATAATCTCTTGCAGATTTTGGTTCTCCTTTTACCTTGGTTAATGTAAAGGATTTTTACACTTTAGGTGGAATTTCTTTGACACAATCATCCATTAAAATGTTTGCTTGTGGGGGTAAAAGAGTAGAGGTCTTAGGCAAATTCAAAGGTGAATTGTAGTACAAGGGCAATGGTACGTCATGTACAGTATATGTTGTTAAAGAGGGTGCCAACTTATTAGGATGGCATGAACAAGGTGAGCTCGGAATCATCCTTGATCCTAATCATGCAGATATGGTTTTATCTAGACGGGAAGCTAAACAGTAGTATGCT
This sequence comes from Lissotriton vulgaris, assembly GCF_964263255.1. NCBI lineage: Eukaryota > Metazoa > Chordata > Amphibia > Caudata > Salamandridae > Lissotriton > Lissotriton vulgaris. The sequence goes on from NW_028249480.1 coordinate 336,055, forward strand.
AATCTTCCTGACGTTGGGTAGGTACATTCTGTCAGTGCCAGTTCATTAGTTGGGAATGATTGGATCCACAGCTATCCTGATGTCTTCAGTGATAAACTTGGCAAACTTAAGGGATTTCAACATCGCATTGTTTTGAAGGAGGGTGCTAGGGCAATTGCCCACAAAGTGTGCAAGGTACCACTAAGTATGCGTGGCGAGTTGAAACTGGAACTTGAGAGATTGTGTGCTTTGGGAGTGATTGAACCAATTGAAGGTTCCGAGTGGCTGTCTCCCATAGTCTTGGCGCGCAAGGCTGATAAATCGCTTAGGATGTGTGTGGATTTGCGCGATTTGAATTATTGAATGAAATGAAAAACGTTTTTATTAAGCGCTAACAGTTGCCCTGAGGCGTCCAGGCGCTGAAAAACTACTATCAGTGCTCTAAGAAGAAATAAGATGGGGAGGAGCAACCCTATTGATTAAAAAGAAATGTTTTAAGTTGCTTGCGAAAGCTCAGCAGGTTAGAATCTGCTCTAAGATGAAGTGGTAGGGTGTTCCATATTTTAGGGGCTTTGTAGGCAAAGGATCTACCCCCGGCCCTCACTCTGTGAATCCTTGGGACTTGGGCTAGGAAGGCTTGTGAAGATCGGAGGGCTTTGGTGGGTTTAGATGTCGATACCAGGGAGTGGCTGATCGCTGGACCTAATTTCCAGAATGCCTGATGTGCAATGCACAGAGATTTAAATTTGACTCTCTCTTTAATGGGGAGCCAGTGCAATGCTCTTAAGCCAGGTTGTATTGATGTTCTGCGGGGGGTGCCAAGCAATGTGCGAGCTGCACAATTTTGGGTGTGCTGCAACTTTTGTAGGGTATATTCCGGCGCCCCGAGGTACAGAGCATTGTTAAAATCAAGGCGTGATTGAATTAAGCCTTGTATGATGATCTGTCTGGCCTCGAAGGGAAGAAGTGGAAGGATTTTTTTTACCATCCTTAGGAGGCCAGAACAGGTCGCAGAGACATTGGTAGCCTGCATGTCGAAGGTCAGCGATTTATCCATCCACACCCCCAGGCTTTTGATGTTTTCTCTAGGGGTGGGGGCTGTGCCCATGCTCAGAGGCCATGACAGCTCCAAGGTGGAAAGAGTTGGAGGGCCTAGGAGCATTAGCTCAGTTTTATCATCGCTGAGCTTCAGACATGATTTAGTCATCCAGTTCTTGACATGTTCCAGACATGCTGTTAGATTAGACTGCGGTAGTGGGCTGCTCTTTTGTGCAAGAGAGACCACTAGCTGGGTGTCGTCCGCATAGGTAATGATGTAAATACCATGCGGACAACCAATTCCAGCCAGCGGTCTCATGTAGGCATTAAAGAGTGTAGGGCTCAAAGAAGAGCCCTGCGGAACCCCACATCCCAGAGGCTTACTCGAAGAGACCGATGTGCCTTCAAAGACCTGGAAGGTTCGGTCAGATAGAAAAGACCTGAACCACTCCAGGGCTTCTCCCGAGATTCCCATATCGAGGAGGCGGTTTAAGAGTATTTTATGGTTGACCGTATCGAAGGCGGCGCTCAGATCAAAGAGGATCACTGCCACTGACCCTCCCTGATCGAGTATCCGCCTTGTCTCTTCTGTCACGGCCAACAAAGCTGTCTCTGTGCCGTGTTTTGGGCGAAAGCCTGTCTGGGAGGTGTCGAGCAGATGATTATGCTCGAAGAACTGAGTTATACTGATGTTGATATATTTCCCTAAGATCTTGGTTGCCCAGGGAAGCAGTGATATCGGGCGATAGTTGTTAAGATTTGTTGGATCAAGAGTGTTTTTTTTTAACAATGTTCGGACCATGACATGTTTCCAGGCCTGTGGAACTATCCCACTTATAATGGACGAGTTCAACAACTCCATTAAAGTGGGGAGGATGGCTTTATTGACTTGGATCAGTGTATCAGGGGGGGCAGGGTCACAGGGTGAGCCTGATTTGATTTGATTTGTTAAGGTCTCAAGGGTGTCGAGATGCAACATTGGAAAGTGATCAAGACAGTTATTTTAGTGGGAGACCTCTGGTTTGATCGGTGGGTCAGGATTATGCGAGGACAAATCTGTTTCCAGATCAGAGAAGGAAAGATAAATTGTATTGACTTTTAGAAAGAAGGCATTGGCCAATTCCTCACATCAGGAGGATGAATTGTCATTACCTGGCGATGGAGATGGCAGCCTAGTCAGTGTTTTCACAATCTGATAGATTTCTTTAGGCTTGGATTTGGCCGATTTAATCTTTTCCGTATAGTGTGTAGATTGTCTAGCTCTAATTTCGTTTTTATAGTTCCTGATGGCTTCCCTGTAGATCGCTTTATCCGTAGAGTCATAGGATAAGCGCCACTTCCTTTCTAGTCTTTTGCAGAGACGTTTTTTTCCCTGAGGTCTTCAGAGTACCAGGGTGCAGTTTTTTGTTTCCTTTTAGGGCCGGAGATTCGGTAGGGAAGTACAGCGTCCAAAGAGCTTGTTATCCATTTGTTAAATAACTTATTGTTGGTGCAGGGGTCAAGAGAAAGTAGAGGATTGGTGGCAGTTAGGTTACTCATCCATTTATCTGTATTAAGCTTTGACCAGTTTCGAGATGTACGTGGAGGAGGAGTAGGAAGTGAGATTTTTGAAGTGGACCAGGTTAGAGGGATTAAAAAATGATCAGTCCAAGGAAGATGGCTAGTACTACCCACCTTTAGATGTTTACTGTTACTAAATACAGGATCTAGGAGATGACGCTTGATGTGTGTTGGGCCTAGAACCAGAACCTAGCCGGCGCGCTCGCTGCGCCCGCCCGCTACGCGGACGTAGTGACATAGGGAATATATAGGGTGTTGAGGAGGGTGGGAGGCGTCCTGCAGCTAGACTGCAACCCCTTATCCCTCTCAAGATGGCGGCTCTAACTGGCAGTAAGCCCTGTTTCTATGTCTCAGCGCCAGCCCCTACTCGGCTGCGCCGAATCGGTGTTGGGGGTTTTTGCGGGCTAGCAATGTGACCTAAAATATCCCAGCAAGTAAGTAATCTACTTGAAATGCATGCGGCGATTAAAAATTGCGTAGTGGCAAGGTTAAAAGAATTAAGGTAGCAGATAGAGCAGAAGAGCCCCCGGCTTCCGCCTCAGGGGTGAAAAAAAGCAGCACGATAGCAATCAGCGCGCTGTGTCAAATGTCGGGTTTAAATACCGTGGGAGGGCGAGAGGCGTCCTGCAGCTAGACTGCAACCCCTTATCCCTCTCAAGATGGCGGCTCTACCTGGCAGTAAGCCCTGTTTCTATGTCTCAGCGCCAGCCCCTACTCGGCTGCGCCGGAATCGGTGTTGGGGGTTTTTGCGGGCTATCAATGTGACCTAAAATATCCCAGCAAGTAAGTAATCCACTTGAAATGCATGCGGCGATTTAAAATTGCGTAGTGGCAAGGTTAAAAGAATTAAGGTAGCAGATAGAGCAGAAGAGCCCCCGGCTTCCGCCTCAGGGGTGAAAAAAAGCAGCACAATAGCAATCAGCGCGCTGTGTCAATTGTTGGGTTTAAATACCATGGGAGGGCGGGAGGCGTCCTGCAGCTAGACTGCAACCCCTTATCCCTCTCAAGATGGCGGCTCTAACTGGCAGTAAGCCCTGTTTCTATGTCTCAGCGCCAGCCCCTACTCGGCTGCGCCGAATCGGTGTTAGGGGTCTTTACGGGCTAGCAATGTGACCTAAAATATCCCAGCAAGTAAGTAATCTACTTGAAATGCATGCAGCGATTTAAAATTGCGTAGGGGCAAGGTTAAAAGAATTAAGGTAGCAGATAGAGCAGAAGAGCCCCCAGCTTCCGCCTCAGGGGTGAAAAAAAGCAGCACGATAGCAATCAGCCCGCTGTGTCAAATGTCGGGTTTAAATACCGTGGGAGGGCGGGAGGCGTCCTGCAGCTAGACTGCAACCCCTTATACCTCTCAAGATGGCGGCTCTAACTGGCAGTAAGCCCTGTTTCTATGTCTCAGCGCCAGCCCCTACTCGGCTGCACCGGAATCGGTGTTAGGGGTTTTTACGGGCTAGCAATGTGACCTAAAATATCCCAGCAAGTAAGTAATCTACTTGAAATGCATGCGGCGATTTAAAATTGCGTAGTGGCAAGGTTAAAAGAATTAAGGTAGCAGATAGAGCAGAAGAGCCCCCGGCTTCCGCCTCAGGGGTGAAAAAAAGCAGCACGATAGCAATCAGCCCGCTGTGTCAAATGTCGGGTTTAAATACCGTGGGAGGGCGGGAGGCGTCCTGCAGCTAGACTGCAACCCCTTATACCTCTCAAGATGGCGGCTCTAACTGGCAGTAAGCCCTGTTTCTATGTCTCAGCGCCAGCCCCTACTCGGCTGCGCCGAATCGGTGTTAGGGGTTTTTACGGGCTAGCAATGTGACCTAAAATATCCCAGCAAGTAAGTAATCTACTTGAAATGCATGCGGCGATTTAAGATTGCGTAGTGGCAAGGTTAAAAGAATTAAGGTAGCAGATAGAGCAGAAGAGCCCCCGGCTTCCGCCTCAGGGGTGAAAAAAAGCAGCACGATAGCAATCAGCGCGCTGTGTCAATTGTTGGGTTTAAATACCGTGGGAGGGCGGGAGGCGTCCTGCAGCTAGACTGCAACTCCTTATCCCTCTCAAGATGGCGGCTCTAACTGGCAGTAAGCCCTGTTTCTATGTCTCAGCGCCAGCACCTACTCGGCTGCGCCGAATCGGTGTTGGGGGTTTTTACGGGCTAGCAATGTGACCTAAAATATCCCAGCAAGTAAGTAATCTACTTGAAATGCATGCGGCGATTTAAAATTGTGTAGTGGCAAGGTTAAAAGAATTAAGGTAGCAGATAGAGCAGAAAAGCCCCCGGCTTCCGCCTCAGGGGTGAAAAAAAGCAGCACGATAGCAATCAGCGCGCTGTGTCAATTGTTGGGTTTAAATACCGTGGGAGGGCGGGAGGCGTCCTGCAGCTAGACTGCAACCCCTTATCCCTCTCAAGATGGCGGCTCTAACTGGCAGTAAGCCCTGTTTCTATGTCTCAGCGCCAGCCCCTACTCGGCTGCTCCGAATCGGTGTTGGGGGTTTTTACGGGCTAGCAATGTGACCTAAAATATCCCAGCAAGTAAGTAATCTACTTGAAATGCATGCGGCGATTTAAAATTGCGTAGTGGCAAGGTTAAAAGAATTAAGGTAGCAGATAGAGCAGAAAAGCCCCCGGCTTCCGCCTCAGGGGTGAAAAAAAGCAGCACGATAGCAATCAGCGCGCTGTGTCAATTGTTGGGTTTAAATACCGTGGGAGGGCGGGAGGCGTCCTGCAGCTAGACTGCAACCCCTTATCCCTCTCAAGATGGCGGCTCTAACTGGCAGTAAGCCCTGTTTCTATGTCTCAGCGCCAGCCCCTACTCGGCTGCGCCGAATCGGTGTTAGGGGTTTTTACGGGCTAGCAATGTGACCTAAAATATCCCAGCAAGTAAGTAATCTACTTGAAATGCATGCGGCGATTTAAAATTGCGTAGTGGCAAGGTTAAAAGAATTAAGGTAGCAGATAGAGCAGAAGAGCCCCCGGCTTCCGCCTCAGGGGTGAAAAAAAGCAGCACGATAGCAATCAGCCCGCTGTGTCAAATGTCGAGTTTAAATACCGTGGGAGGGCGGGAGGCGTCCTGCAGCTAGACTGCAACCCCTTATCCCTCTCAAGATGGCGGCTCTAACTGGCAGTAAGCCCTGTTTCTATTTCTCAGCGCCAGCCCCTACTCGGCTGCGCCGAATCGGTGTTAGGGATTTTTACGGGCTAGCAATGTGACCTAAAATATCCCAGCAAGTAAGTAATCTACTTGAAATGCATGCGGCGATTTAAAATTGCGTAGTGGCAAGGTTAAAAGAATTAAGGTAGCAGATAGAGCAGAAGAGCCCCCGGCTTCCGCCTCAGGGGTGAAAAAAAGCAGCACGATAGCAATCAGCCCGCTGTGTCAAATGTCAGGTTTAAATACCGTGGGAGGGCGGGAGGCGTCCTGCAGCTAGACTGCAACCCCTTATACCTCTCAAGATGGCGGCTCTACCTGGCAGTAAGCCCTGTTTCTATGTCTTAGCGCCAGCCCCTACTCGGCTGCACCGGAATCGGTGTTGGGGGTTTTTTGCGGGTTAGCAATGTGACCTAAAATATCCCAGCAAGTAAGTAATCCACTTGAAATGCATGCGGCGATTTAAAATTGCGTAGTGGCAAGGTTAAAAGAATTAAGGTAGCAGATAGAGCAGAAGAGCCCCCGGCTTCCGCCTCAGGGGTGAAAAAAAGCAGCACGATAGCAATCAGCGCGCTGTGTCAATTGTCTGGTTTAAATACCGTGGGAGGGCGGGAGGTGTCCTGCAGCTAGACTGCAACCCCTTATCCCTCTCAAGATGGCGGCTCTAACTGGCAGTAAGCCCTGTTTCTATGTCTCAGCGCCAGCCCCTACTCGGCTGCGCCGAATCGGTGTTAGGGGTTTTTACGGGCTAGCAATGTGACCTAAAATATCCCAGCAAGTAAGTAATCTACTTGAAATGCATGCAGCGATTTAAAATTGCGTAGTGGCAAGGTTAAAAGAATTAAGGTAGCAGATAGAGCAGAAAAGCCCCCGGCTTCCGCCTCAGGGGTGAAAAAAAGCAGCACGATAGCAATATGGATAAATCGACAATCTTTGCCCTTACATCAATGAAATGTTGTCTACCTTGGAAGGTGCCAGATATTTTTTGTCTCTTGACATATCTTCGGCATATCATCAAATTGAGTTGTGCAAAGATTCAAGGCACCTTACGTCATTTGTGACTCCTGAAGGTGCGTTCCGTTATTTACGAATGTTGTTCGGTTTGGCGTCGGCTTCTCGAGTGTTTCAACGTCTCATGGGCAATTTATTTAAGGACATTGTAGGAGTCGTGTTCTTTCAGGACGACATTTTATTAATTTTTTTATATATTTTTGAGGCTTGTAGAGCGCACAGCTACCCCCAACGGGGGTGTCCCGGCGCTGAAGACAGCAGCTAGTGAGGTTTGGTAGAGTCCAGGGAGATAAAGTGGGCTAGATCAGGGAGAAGAGCCAGGTCTTAAGTTTCTTTCGAAACAGTTGTTCTGATGTCAGAAATCTAAGTTCCAGTGGCAGATGATTCCAAAGTCTGGAGGTGGCCACTGAGAAGGCCCTCCCTCCCGTACGCGCAAGACGAAATCGGGGGCAAATCATTAGGCGAAGATGGTTAGATCTGAGATTACGTGTTGCTTGTGAGAGCTTCAGTCTGTGTCTCAGGTAAGCAGGGCCTCGCCCATTGAGAGCTCTAAAAGCAATGGTCAGAGATTTGAATTGGATACGTAGTCTCAGTGGGAGCCAGTGCAGTTTGATAAGATGGGGAGAGATGGAGTGGCGGTAGGGGATATTGCAGATCAGCCTGGCCGCTGAATTCTGTACTGTCTGTAGTCGATTAATGAGATACGCCGGGGCTCCCACATACAGAATATTGGCGTAGTCCAAATGGGATGTTATGAGGGCATGGACTACTATTTTACAAGAATCAAGTGGTAGGAAAGGGATAATTTTTTTGATCATGTGGAGCTTTCTGAAACAGGACGCCGAGACTTTATTAATTTGGGTTTTGCAGGAGAGGGCTGAGTCAAATTGGAAACCCAGGTTGCGGACAGATTGGACCGGTACAGGGGGAGGATCCAGTTCAGATGGCCACCAGAGGCCAGTGGAGATGGGGGATTTCTGATTAAAAAATAAGACTTCCGTCTTATCCGTGTTTCGTTTTTAAGTTATTTGAGGACATCCAAGAGGCGATATTCACCAAGCAGTGGCGAAAATTTAACAGAGAGCTTTCAGAGTGATCTTTATGTATAAACTTTGTTTATTGCGCTGCAAAGTCAGTACATCATACCAAAGTGCTTCACAGGCTGGCCTGGCATCAACATTCAGCTTAGCCAGCGTCAATACAGCTTTTAAGAAAAAGTCAGAAATGGGAGAAGGGAGAGCTTGGACATATGCGCGTCGTGGACCCTGTCCCGCTGCCCAAGTGCCATTGGAGTGTCTTTGAGGCACCAACAACGGTGACATTGAATAGTAGGGCATCGTTTCCAGGTAACGGCTTCTGCAATCAAGTCTGTGTCCAAAAAGCTTAGTAGTGTCCAAATAGGGTAGAAGGAACCAAAACTCAACGAAACGTCCCCGTCCCCGCCACCCCCCAGCCTACCCACCCCCCACCCCGGTTCCAGGTCCGTGTTCCTAACTCGTAATAATGTTCTCTCAGGCCTCAGTGTTCGTGGCAACCAGCTGAGACAGCCGCAACAGGCGTAGGTATCTAGGGCAGGTCACTTCTCTAAATTCAGAAGCCAGAAGCGTCAAGAAGGGCTGCCACAGTTCCGGATATTTGTCGCCCTCCCCCTTAGCAATCAAGGATAGTTTCTCCATCCCCAGGACGTACCAGAGACGATGCAGCCAGCCCTGAAAAGTGGGGATATGTGTGGTGCGCCAGAAAGTGAGAATAGTCTGTGTCGCCGATCCCAAGGCTATAGCTATCAGCCGTCCTCTGTGGGAGCGCAGGGGATAAGTGATGGGGTTGGGGGAGCCCAGCAACACATAAGCGGGGAACCTCGGGATGGTGGTGTCCAAGTGTAAATCTACCTCATCTAGCACCTGCTTCAAGTAAGCCTGCAGGTGAGAACAGCCCCACAGCAAGTGTACCAGTGTACCCTTCTCCCCGCAGCCCCGCCAGCAGAGCGCATCCCTTGTGTGGTCCATCTCTTATAACTTTTCAGGGGTATAATACCAATATGTGGCCAGTTTAGTGAGAGTGTCCGTCAGTCCCATGTGGTGCGCAGAATGACGGGCCCTATAACAGATGCCTTCCCATTCTTTATTACTTAGCGTGGGCTCTAAATCTCTTTCCCACCTCGCCCGTCCTGCATTGTGAATGTGTGCGTATCTGCCCAGGAGTATGCGGTAAAGATCCGATATTAGGCCACGGTCATGCTTCCTAGAGAGCTACCAGTATTCGTAGTCGCTGAGTCTGCGGTCAGCCCCTGCTCTAACGGTGGGCTGGAGCGCCCAGTGTCTCACCTGGAAATAGCGAAGACGTTCCTCCTCCGGTAGACCAAATTCCCGGCGGAGGGCATCAAAGGGGATAGCTCCCTTCTCGGCATAGATGTGGGACAGTACTTTGCAACCCGCAGGGCCCCACTTCGCAAAAGCCATCGCATCCATGCCGGGACCAACGACTGGATTGGATACTAGAGGAGTCAGCGGGGATGGGAAGGACGTTAGGTCATGTGGTATGCTCACCTGGTCCCAGACTTCCAGAGGCGTCCTCGTAATGAAGGAGGCATAGAGATTCGGGGGACGGTGGCGCCGCCGCAAGAAGGGTACCACCTGCAAAGTGCGACCCGCCACTGCCTGGTCTTGGAAGAGCCAGTGCTTCTCCGATTCCCATTTGCTCCACTCCACTAGTGTTCGTAACTGTGCTGCTTGGAAGTATAGAAGCAGATCTGGGAGGCCCAACCCTCCTTGTTCAGGAGGCAGCATTGCCAGGCGCAGCTTCATGCGTGGACGCCGTCCATTCCAAATGAAGTTGGCCAGTTCCGCCTGCGTTTGACGAATCCACCCCTCCGGCGGCCGCATAGGGATAGCTCTGAATAAATACAGTATTTACGGCAGAATTGTCATTTTTATCGCTGCCACTTTGCCTAGCCACGACAGGGGAAGGTGTTTCCACCTACCCAACTCCGATCGTATCTTGTTTCTCAGTTTCGCATAGTTCAGGCGGACCGTACCTTGCAAGGTCGGTGCCAGTTGTATGCCCAAATACTGGACCACCTCTGACGCCCACGGGAAGGGGAAGAGGCCCTCTAGGAATGTCTTCGTGGACTCCTCTAGGGAGAGGTCAAGCGCCACGGATTTGCTGAGGTTAACCTTAAAACCAGCCACCCCTGCAAAGGTGTCAAGTACTGCTACACAGGCAGGGAGGGACTCTCGAGGGGAGGATAGGGATAGCAGGACATCATCCGCGTACAGGCTGATGGTGTGTGTAAAGGCTCCCATCTTGATGCCGCGAATCTCCGGGGAAAGTCGTTTCGTCTGTGCCAGGGGTTCCATATACAGGGCGAATAATAAGGGGGAGAGGGGACAACCCTGCCTCGTGCCCCGTTCTATAGGGAAGCGGGGCGACGAGTACCCATTGACCCGTACTGACGCTGAGGGCCTAGAGTAGCAATTGAGCACCCAGGCACGGAAACGGTCGCCTAATCCGGCCCGCATCAGGACCCGCTCTAAGTACGGCCAATGGACGCGGTCGAAGGCCTTCTCCACATCGATGGACAGCAACATATATTCCCCCTCCGTACGCGTGGCTTTTTCTATAAGGTGTAGTGCCCGTTTGGTGTTGTCTATGGTTTGGCGTTCCGAGATGAACCCAGTCTGGTCCGGGTCGATCAGTCTCGGCATCAGTGGGCCGAGTCTCGCAGCGAGGATACTGGTATAGAGCTTCAAATCGATATTGAGAAGCGAGATGGGCCTATATGCCGCGCAGCTCGTTTTGTCTTTTCCTGGTTTAGGGATCACGGAAATGGTGGCATCTAGCAAGTCCCCTGTGATAGCCCCGGATTCCGAGAGATAATTGAATAGATTGGTAAGCAGCGGCACCACCTGGATGCAGAATTTCTTATAAAAGAGAGCCGTGAAGCCATCCGGCCCCGGGGCCTTCCCCAGCCGAAGCCGAGAGATGGCCGAGATTACCTCCTCGGGCCTTATGTCGCTATCCAGGGCCGTCGCCTGCTCTGTGGTAAGCGCTGGTAGTTGGGCAGAGTCCAAAAAATGGTCACTCGCTTCCAGGTCTAGCGTATCCCCTGAGTACAATGAGGTGTAGAATGCGCCGAATGCGGCTGCGATTTCTCGGTCTTCCGTGGCCGGGCCACCTCCGGGCGTTCTGATTTCCTGCACTGTCTGGTGTTGGCGTTTCTCCCTGAGAGCCTGTCCCAAAAGGCGCCCGCACCTATCCCCCCCGGTGTAGTACATGTGGCGCACCCTTAGTGCAGCGAAATCCGCTCTGTCTTGGTCTAGCGCACTCAGCTGTTTCCTAGCCAGGGTCAACTGCCTCCATATCCTCGGCGCGCACGTCCTCTGGTGCATACTCTCCAGCTCCCTGACTTTCTGCGTTAGTTCATCCCTCTTCTCCGCCCGCGCTTTGTTCTCCGCCGCAGCTAAGGCTATGAATTCCCCCCTGAGGACTGCTTTTAGGGCCGCCCAGTGTGTGGTCGGGGAGGTGTCTGCCGTGGTGTTGTGTAGCAGGTAATCGTGGATCGTCCCTATTATTTTCCCCGGTACCTCTTTGTGGTGCAGCAGTGTGTCCCGCAGGCGCCAGCACCGAGGTGGCCGCTGCACCGGTGGGAAGAGGAAAGTGGCCAACAGGGGAGCATGGTCAGAAAGGGATGCAACTCCTATCTCTACCTCGGAGGTCAGGGTATGTAAGGAAGTAGAGGCCAAGAAGTAGTCTAGCCTGGCGTAAGTGCGGTGTGCACTCGAAAAGTATGAGTAAGCCCTGGTGCCCGGATGTAAACTGCGCCAAAGATCCACCATGCCTAGTTCTTTCAGTCGCGCCAACCCACCCTCCGACAAGGACCCGGCCTGTGTAGAGCGCTGCGCTGACCTATCTAGGGCAGTGTCGAACGCTAGGTTAAGATCCCCTCCCAGCAATATGTGTCTATCAGCCGAGGCTGCCAGCATGTTAAGCGCGTCATGGAAGAAGTTCTCCTGTCCCTCATTAGGGGCGTAGGCCGAACAGACCGTAAAATCAGATCCCCCCAGTGAGAAGTGGCACGATAAGAGTCTCTCCCTGATCTCCGCTCCTTGTCTCAGGACCCGCCCCCGGAACCTTCTCGCCACTAGTATAGCAACCCCAGCTTTCTTGTGTGGCGTGGACGAAAAAAACTGGTGTGGAAAGGCGTGTGATTTCATGCGTATGCAATCCTTCTGTAGTAAGTGCGTCTCTTGGGGGAGACAAATGTCAGCCTGTGAGTGCTCGAGGCACGACAGTACCGCCCTGCGTTTGATAGGGTTGTTGAGACCTCTCACGTTCAGCGAGAGGATGCGTACCTCAGTGGGAGCCATAAATCATCATCTGTACCCTCCTCTCCTGATCACCCACGTTGGCCCCTGATGCACACCATCCCTCCCGGCTGGGCTCTGGAACCGGGCTGAGTCACGCCCAGCGGGGGCTAGCCCCTTACGACCTGAACTGCCCACTTGCCTTTCATTGCGGAACCCCCTGGACCTGGAACCCCCCCCTCGCCCGCCCATAACCAAAACTACCCTAACACTGCCCCCTTCCCCCCCCTTTCTCCCTCCCCTCCCCCCCCAACTTCCCCAAAGTGAAAACCACAAAACATCAAGCAACCAAAGTACAACACTGTCCCTCATCTCTCACAAATGAGTGGAAAAAGCAGGGGAATGTGTCCGCCTCCATCGAGAGTCCTCCCGCCGTCAACCGCCGAAGCAATCCTCAACTAGCCCGAGGAATCCCGGGCCCCCGGCTCCCGTCCATCAGCCGTTATCCGTTGCCGTCAGTTCCGCTGCCGCTGTCTCGACTGCCGCTGTTGGACAGGCCACGTGAAGGGCCGCTCTCCCCCGGCCCAACCAGGCCTGAGTACCGTCACGCAAGTACCACACATCATCATTGCACGTCTTCCACCCTTTCAGGGCCCCTGCCCGCGGGCACGTTAACCTCGTGGGCCTGATCCACTGCCGGCCCACGCGGCCAGCCTGAGCCGCCATCTTGGACACTTCACCACGAGGTCGCCTGGCCCCCGATCGACCTCAACCCTGGGCCTGGCCGGCCTCAGACATTCCGGCACCACCCTCCACCCAGGAGGTGAGCGGGCTACTTGGCAAGTCAATGGGAGAAATAGGTGCCGATGGCTCTCCCCCGCCAAGTGCCGCTCGCCCATCGCCTCCCCGGGCGCTGGCTCCACCCCCCTGCTGGGTGTCTGGACTCCCTCATCCCGGACCTCCCGACCTCCAAGTGCGAGGGTCCGGACATCAAAGCACGCCAGCCCTATAACTGGGGCAGCTCCAGAGCAGGAAGGCAGTTGTATCTTGGAGTCGAGAGACGTAAAGAGGAACTCATCCTGGACGGACTACTGGCGCTGCCGTAGCTCTGTCCTGTGCACCATCGTCCTGCCTGTTGGCGCTGCCACAGCCGTCGTAACCTTCACCCTTCATCGTCGTCGGGATCTGCTGGCGTGGCCGCGGACCGTTGTAACCGTCATCCTTCACCGGGACCTGCAGGCTCCGCCGCGGACCGTCGTCTTTCCTTCGTCCATCTCGGGACCTGCCTGGCTCCGCCGCGGCCCGATCATCTAGAACGCCGAGCTCGAGGATTGAGAGCTATTTTTCACTCATTTGGTAACTAAGACTGTCCCGCTACCCCTTTCCTCAACCAAAGACTCGAATCGAGGGGACCCCGGAGTCCAGACCTCCTTGTATCGTACCATCGTAACTTAAGAATTGCATATAAAGTCTCGTTAACCTTCAGTCTTGTGTGGTGTCCGTCTGTGGGGGGGAAGTTACTTGTCTGTACAGTCGTTGGAGACGGCTCTCCCCGGAGACCTCTCCCCGTAATCTCGGCCGACCCTCCCGGTCCGTCTAACATTGGTGGCCAGCGGCGCGATCCGAATCACCGCATAACGTACAGAGAGTAGCTCACCCCACAACGAATCACAATGACAACTAAAGAAAGCGGATCAACCGAAAAGTTCCAAATGGAAAAACTAGAGGAGTACAGCCATCGTGAACTAAAACAGTTCTGCATCGAACTAGGTATCGCTACCACCGGACTAAGCACCAAGGACGATTTTAAGCATGCCCTAGAATCTTGGGCAGAGACCGGGGATACCGAAGCCCCTGAGCAAAGCACCGCGAAAAAAACCACCACGGCCCCTGAAGGGCAAAGAACGGGTCTCTCGCAAGACGAGATCCAGGAAAGAGAAAGAACCCGACTACACGAGCTAGAAATGGCCCGACTCAAGATGGACGTAGAACTCAAGTTGGCCGAACAAAAAATCAACTTAGAGCACCTGCGTCTCCGAGAAGAAAGAGAGGAGAAACAGAGACAAAGGGAGCTCGAGGAAAAGAAACTAGCGTATGAGCACGAACGGAACCTAGCCGAGATCAACCTGCGCAAGCAGAATAAAGAGTTAGGGGTGCCCGAGCGACCCCACACCCCAGGGACCACGGAGAAAAACGTACACATCCCCAAGGATGTTGTCCGAGAATATTTCCGAGAGGACGACATCCAGCAATGGTTTAAGGCCTATGAAATCGCTATGACTGCGCACCGGATCGATAGAAGCGATTGGGGAGCCGGTCTATGGGGCAGATTCCTAAATGAGGGCCGCGATACCCTACTACAGCTCCCGGACCACCAGATGACCTCCTACGACCATATGAAAGCGGCACTCCTCACCCGCTATGGCCTCACACCCGAGATGTACCGTCAGAGGTTCCGAGACTGCACACGCATCCCGGGTACGACTTGGGTGGACTATGTAACGTACTTTAGCCGAGCTTTCGAAGGCTGGATTAGAGGAAACAACGTCACGACCTACGAACAACTGTTCAATCTGATGGTATGGGAGCATCTGTCGAACAATTGCTTTATTGAACTCCGCCAGCACCTCCTCGACAGCAAGTTAACCGATCCCCGGCAGCTCGCAGCCGAAGCTGACCGGTGGGAGATCACCAGAGTGGGCCGGAATGGGTCCTACGAGCAGAACAGGAACAACAATGGTCACCACCGACCCAGAGGAGGAGGAGGGGGCCAAGGACGAGGAAGAGACAACACTCCGGCTGCCCCCGCTGCCAGCACCACCCCCCCGGCCAACCGGGGCAGCACCCCGGCGCGACCGGGGTACAGAGCCAATGTCACGTGTCACCGATGCCAACGAGTCGGCCACTATGCAAACGACCCAAGCTGCCCGCAGTACCAGAGTCCAAAACCGCGCCAAGTGGCCGCCGCGGCCCTAGGGGAAGAACAGATCTCCGAAGAACAGGAAACAGACGAACAAGAGCATCAAGAGTGGGAGCCAGCCGCCATGACTCTCGCGTGCTTAGGGGGAAGAGACATGGTCCCGCGGGTCCCCCTACCCGCTAACACCCAGAAGTACAGCCAATGGGTGAGCATCAATGGACAACGGGACACCGGGGCCAGTGTAACAGCCGTCCGCTGTCACCTGGTGACCCCAGAACAGTATCTACCGAACATTCTATGCCCTGTGCGATCAGCCGACAACTCGGAAAGCCTGTGTCGGATGGCCTGCGTCCCCTTCGAGTGGGGAGGGGTCTCCGGCATGTTGAAAGTAACGGTCCGAGACGATGCCCCCGTGGACTGCCTCCTCGGAAACGACCTGGAGAGCTCCCCGTGGGCAGCCGTGGAGCGAAGAGAACACTTGGGGATGTTAGGCGTCCCGGACTGGGCGTGCGTCACCACCCGGTCCATGGCCGCCCGTGCCAACCATCACCCGGAAGAACCAGAATGGCCGGCGCCACCGCCTCCGGTCGCCCCAGCCGAGACCACCGACCATGACACCCCCCTCGAACCTGCTCAACCTTCCGACCTTGCTAACCTCGACCAGTGGGCCCAAGAGGGGGGGCCCACACAAGAACAATTTCGCCAGGAACAGAAGACCTGTCCCTCCCTCGAGGGGCTCCGCCAGCAAGCACTCGCCCAAAGCGCAGGGGATACCTCCGGAACTCATTGGGTCTACTGGGACAATGATCTGTTGTACAGCGAGCAAAGAATCGCCGAGCTGGGGGCCAACCGAGTACTAGTAGTACCCCTCCGCTTTAGAGACTTTCTGCTAAACCTGGCCCACGATGTCCCCCTGGCAGGGCACCTGGGACAAGATAAAACCTACAGTCGCCTAGTGACCCACTTCTTCTGGCCCAAAATGAGAAACGATGTGCACCAGCATTGCCGATCTTGCCCCACGTGCCAAGCCAGTGGAAAGAGCGGCCGCAAACTAAAGGCCCCCTTGCAACCCTTTCCAGTAGTCACTACACCATTTGAGAGAGTCGGAATAGACATTGTGGGGCCCCTGGACCCCCGCACAAAACAAGGCCATCGATTCATCTTGGTGCTGGTGGACCACGCCACCCGCTACCCTGAGGCTGTCCCCCTGCGGACTGTGACCGCCCCGGTAGTCGGCCGGGCCCTGTTGGGGATCTTCTCCCGCGTGGGCTTCCCCCGAGAAGTCGTCAGCGACAGAGGCACGAACTTTATTTCCAAATACATGAAGTCCCTCTGGCAACAGTGCGGGGTCACCTACCGCTTCACGACCCCCTATCACCCTCAAGGGAACGGACTCGTTGAGCGGTTCAACCGCACGCTAAAAGGGATGATCGGGGGGTTGGAAGAGCCCCTCCGTCGCCAGTGGGATGTGCTGCTGCCGTGCCTCCTCTTCGCGTATCGAGAGGTCCCCCAGAAATCCCTGGGCTTCAGCCCATTTGAACTGCTGTATGGACACCCAGTGCGAGGGCCGCTCAGTCTCGTCAAAGAAGGCTGGGAGCTGCCTCCGGCAAAGAACCCTCCAGATGTTTTCCGGTATCTCTTAACCCTCCGCAACCAGACCCGGCGGTTCCGGGAACTAGCAAAAGCCAACCTAGAGGCCAGTCAAGAGGACATGAAAAAGTGGTATGACCGGAATGCCTCATCCATTGAATTTGAACCTGGGCAACAGGTATGGGTGATGTCCCCCACCGAACCATGTGCGCTACAAGACAAATGGACGGGGCCCTTCAAGGTAATCGAGCGCAAGGGCCCTGCCACCTATCTCATCGACATGGAATCCTCCCGGAACCCACTCCGGGTCCTCCACGCCAACAGACTGAAACCCCACTTTGTACGAACAGAGCTCAGCCTCCTGATGGCCACAGACAATGGGGTTGAAGAAGACTCCGAGCCTCTCCCTGACCTCCTGCGGACTCAGGAACAAGACGGCTCTGTGGATGGGGTCCGACTCTCGGAGACCCTCACCAGAGAACAACGCCAAGAATGCCAAGCCCTCCTGTCACAGTTCGCCAAACTGTTCTCCCTCACCCCAGGTGTCACTTCCTGGTGTGTGCACGATGTGGACACCGGGGACAGTCCCCCTATCCGCCACCGGGCCTACCGCGTACCTGATCGGGTACGGGCCTGCATCCAGGCAGAAGTGGCCAAGATGCTCACGCTCGGGGTCATCGAGCCCTCAGACAGTCCATGGGCCAGCCCGGTCGTACTGGTCCCCAAAGCAGCTGCCCCCGGAACCACACCCGAACTCCGGTTCTGCGTCGACTACCGGGGCCTGAATGCAGTCACCAGAACAGATGCACATCCCATCCCCCGGGCAGATGAACTGGTCGACCGAATGGGAGCTGCCCGCTACCTCAGCATCTTCGACCTGACAGCAGGTTATTGGCAGATCGGCCTCACACCCCGAGCACAAGAACGTTCTGCCTTCTCCACCCCCGATGGCCATTACCATTTTACGGTCATGCCCTTCGGCATGAAGAATGCCCCAGCGACATTCCAACGGCTCGTCAATCAGGTCCTGGCGGGGCTCGAAGGATTCAGCGCCGCCTACCTAGACGACATCGCTGTGTACAGCCACCATTGGACCGAGCACCTCCACCACCTCCGAGCAGTGCTACAAGCCCTTCAGCGAGCTGGCCTCACGATCAAGGCTAGCAAGTGTCAAATTGGGCAAGGGTCTGTAACCTACCTCGGACACCAGGTGGGAAGCGGCCTAGTGGCCCCTCTACAGCTGAAAATTGCCGCCATCCAGGACTGGCAGCCCCCCATCACCCAAACCGAGGTACGAGCCTTCCTGGGCCTCACGGGCTATTACCGACGGTTTGTGAAAGACTATGGTACCATAGTGGGGCCCCTCACAGAACTAACGTCCAAAAATCAGCCCAAGAACGTCAACTGGACCCCAGAGTGTCAAACTGCATTCGAACAGTTGAAAGCAGCCATGTGTTCCGCCCCTGTTCTCCAGGCCCCAGACTACAGCCGGGAATTCGTCGTGCAGACAGACGCCTCCGACCAAGGCATTGGGGCGGTCCTGTCTCAAGTAAACACAGAAGGCCTTGATCAACCGGTGGCCTTCATCAGCCGGAGGCTCCTACCACGGGAGCAACGCTGGAGCACCATAGAGAGGGAAGCCTTCGCTGTGGTATGGGCCCTCAAGAAGCTCCGGCCCTACCTTTTTGGCACCCACTTCCGGGTGCAGACCGACCACCGACCCCTGCAGTGGCTGATGCATATGCGGGGGGAAAACCCAAAGTTGCTACGCTGGTCCATCTCCTTGCAAGGTATGGACTTCACCGTCGAACACCGGCCTGGGCCAGATCACGCCAACGCGGATGGCCTGTCCCGGTTTTTCCGCCTCGACGAGGAGAGTCCCCAAGAGGATGGGTAACTCTCCCCGCCTTCAGCTGGGGGGGACGCATGTTGGACAGGCCACGTGAAGGGCCGCTCTCCCCCGGCCCAACCAGGCCTGAGTACCGTCACGCAAGTACCACACATCATCATTGCACGTCTTCCACCCTTTCAGGGCCCCTGCCCGCGGGCACGTTAACCTCGTGGGCCTGATCCACTGCCGGCCCACGCGGCCAGCCTGAGCCGCCATCTTGGACACTTCACCACGAGGTCGCCTGGCCCCCGATCGACCTCAACCCTGGGCCTGGCCGGCCTCAGACATTCCGGCACCACCCTCCACCCAGGAGGTGAGCGGGCTACTTGGCAAGTCAATGGGAGAAATAGGTGCCGATGGCTCTCCCCCGCCAAGTGCCGCTCGCCCATCGCCTCCCCGGGCGCTGGCTCCACCCCCCTGCTGGGTGTCTGGACTCCCTCATCCCGGACCTCCCGACCTCCAAGTGCGAGGGTCCGGACATCAAAGCACGCCAGCCCTATAACTGGGGCAGCTCCAGAGCAGGAAGGCAGTTGTATCTTGGAGTCGAGAGACGTAAAGAGGAACTCATCCTGGACGGACTACTGGCGCTGCCGTAGCTCTGTCCTGTGCACCATCGTCCTGCCTGTTGGCGCTGCCACAGCCGTCGTAACCTTCACCCTTCATCGTCGTCGGGATCTGCTGGCGTGGCCGCGGACCGTTGTAACCGTCATCCTTCACCGGGACGTGCAGGCTCCGCCGCGGACCGTCGTCTTTCCTTCGTCCATCTCGGGACCTGCCTGGCTCCGCCGCGGCCCGATCATCTAGAACGCCGAGCTCGAGGATTGAGAGCTATTTTTCACTCATTTGGTAACTAAGACTGTCCCGCTACCCCTTTCCTCAACCAAAGACTCGAATCGAGGGGACCCCGGAGTCCAGACCTCCTTGTATCGTACCATCGTAACTTAAGAATTGCATATAAAGTCTCGTTAACCTTCAGTCTTGTGTGGTGTCCGTCTGTGGGGGGGAAGTTACTTGTCTGTACAGTCGTTGGAGACGGCTCTCCCCGGAGACCTCTCCCCGTAATCTCGGCCGACCCTCCCGGTCCGTCTAACAGCCGCTCTCTGACCTTTGTGAATTTCTTCCTGGGGTGGACGACGCGGCCTGCGTCGCCGTTTCCGCTGTCGCCATCGGTTAGAAGAGCCAGTCTCCGGGGCATTCCCGGACTGCGAGCTGCCCTCTGAGTCAGGCTCCTCAATGCCCAATAACCGGCAAGCATCAGTGAGGGACCGCAGCTGATGTATTTTATTGTCCCATTTAAACACTAGGCGGAACGGGTGTCCCCAACTGTAGGTGATGCCAAGTCGCCTCAGTTCAGCAGTGACCGGTCTGAACGACCTGCGTTTTTCAAGGGTGATGGCGGCGAGGTCCTGAAAGAGTGTTGGTGAGTGGTCGCCATACGTGATGGGGTCTAGCTGTCGCGCCTTGGTCAGGATCTCCTCCTTGGTGCGAAAGTCCTGGACGCACACCCATATATCTGCTGCGAGGGCACCAGAGACCCTGGGCGGGCCCGTCCGGTGCGCCCTATCTAGGATTATAACGGAGTCCGCCGGTCGACCCAGAATGTGGTTGAAGAGGCCTGTCGTGAACTGAAAGAGGTCCGCAGTGTCCGGGGTATGCTTCACTCCTCGGATTCGAATATTATGCCTTCGAGAACGATTCTCCAAGTCTTCAACATGCGTTTGTAAGTCAACTTGCTGGTCGTGAATGCGGATAATTTCTTGCTGGAGTGCCTCCATCTCGACATCACGGCTGTCGCTCTTCGTCTCGAGGTCGGCTACCCGCTTCCCAATGGCATCCGTGTCTTGCCGTAGTTCCCGAATCTCACCCTTTAGTTCCGTCTTAAGGAGTTGGAGGTCCTCTCTCAATCTGCTAAACAGAGACTCCAAGAAGGACCTGGTGACAGGCTCATCCGTGCTTTGGGAATTTTTGCCCGGCGAACCGGCCACCGGCTTAGTGGGCACCGCCTGGGCTCCAGCATTTTGAAGGTCGGTTTTCTTCTCCATATTGGCGGGAGCGAGCAAGTCCTTAATGGTCCTATCTTTGCGCACCCTACCAGCGGCAATGCCCCCCGGGCCTGGCAGCAGATCAGGACGGAGCGCGGCAGACCGGGTCAATGATGCGTTGCAGCTCCCAACTCTAGGCCCTGTACAGCGGCGGCATAGTGACCAGTCCCAGCGGACCCCCGCAGTGTCCACTCGAACCTCTTGCTCTTGCCTCTAGGCGTTCCCCAATTATTTCAAGCACACGGGGGCAGGCCGCGCGGGTGTTCACCGAGCCTCAGAAGCGGCATTCAATGTTCAGCTTCAGACCATGTGGTAGGGCGCAGGACCGGGCCAATTCACAAACTAGCGGCACCTGGCTCGCCAGACTCCGAGGATCACGAGTCAGCCGGCCACCTCACCGGCCAGGGACAGCACCGCGCACTCAGGGGGCCCTGATGTTGGGTCCTCTCGTTGCCCCCGCTGACCCGCCGCCACCTACCGCGCACATGGGGGCCCCACCACACACCTGCAGCTCTCGTAGATCGTGGGGGTGCAGGGCTCCGCACCCGACTCTTGAGCGCGCTATATGGCAGGAGCGATGCCGCAGGGGCGATGCGTAGTCCCAACCAGGGGGGGTTGCAGGGAGTATGTCCAGCTAGGGCGCGCCACCGGTCCCACAAGATGGCGGCCCGTAGAGGCAGGCCGAGGTTGGGGAGGGTTCAGAAAACGGTGCACTGCGCAATGTCCATTGACGCTAAGGCTAGCTCCCCCCGGGTGCCCCGGAGCCACAGTCCGTTGCTGGGTCAGGTCAGAGGTGTGGAGGGGAGGATCTTAAGCTCCGTCCAGTTAGAGAAAATCAGATCAAGGGTGTGTCCTGCAGAGTGTGTGGGGCCACTAACCCATTGAGTCAGGTTCAAACTTTGCATGGAATCTAAAAGATGAGTGGCTCGAGTACAGTCAGGTACATCCACATGATGGTTAAAGTCTCCCAGTACCGTGAAATGCGGGTGTTTAAGAAACAGATCTGCAATAACTGCTAATAGTGCAGAAATGGCAGGCTGTAGGGTATTAGGAGGACTATATACCAGGACCCCTGAAAAGATGGCCGGGATGGTATCTGAGATGTAAAAGTATAGTGCCTCTATGGGCCCTAAATTCGGGATTTTCCTGGACGTGATCGTCAAGTGAGACTGTAAGATAACCGCGATTCCGCCTCCGGGCTTAGAGCCATCACGGCTTACTCCTGTGAGGCGGTATCCCGTGGGCAAAGCAAGAGAAATGTCTGGGTTGGAAGAGTCCTTGATCCATGCCTCAGTAAGAAAGAGTAAGTCCCAGGACGTTGATGAGAGCGGCAGCCAAATGTCACTAGAGTGACATGGCAAAGAGCGGCAATTCAATAATCCCATAGAAAAAGTTCGTATAGGTGTGGGAAAGTCTTTGGGCGATAAATGGGAACATTTTATGTGAGGAATGAGGGAGAAAGGACAGCTGTTACATTTAAAATGGGGGGGCTAATCAGTGGAAGATTGCACCGTGCCGATGGAGTGCAAATTTTCACTCTTAAATCCAAAAGCTGCGATCTAGACCATGCCTGCCTCTGTACAAGATGGGAACCGGCAGCATGGCTGGCCCTAGACCAGGAGCAGGCTCGGACGGGCGCAGACGGGCTTGCCTTAGGCGCGCCCGCTGCGCTCGTCCTCTGCGTGTCCGGTAGATACACATCACATGGTTTATAGGCGAGGGGGGATGGGGGGTGTGGCCTAACGATAGTGGGCGTGGCCTGAGGGATCCCAGGTAATGGCGGCAACATTATTTGGTAGCCCGCGGCAGCGTTAAAATCCGCTGCGCGGGGATGCCCAGTGAGTGCTAAACAAGTGATAATAAGTGCCCAGGGGGAGAGGATCAGGAAGGCAAAAAACACAATATCACACTCAAGTATTTAAAAATGCAAGCGATCGTTCTCCCGGCTTCCGCCTCAGGAGATTGCTGTCTCTGACTCGCGCTTGTATTCAGCGCACCTTAAGTGCCTTCGGCGGGAGGGGGGGGGGCGTGGCCTAACGATAGTGGGCGTGTCCTGAGGGATCCCAGGTAATGGCTGCAAAATTATTTTGTAGCCCAAGGCAGCGTTAAGATCCGCTGCGCCGGGATGCCCAGTGAGTTCTAAACAAGTGATAATAAGTGCCCAGGGGGAGAGGATCAGGAAGGTAAAAAATACAATATCACACTCAAATTTTTAAAAATGCAAGCGATCGTTCTCCCGGCTTCCGCCTCAGGAGATTGCTGTCTCTGACTCGCGCTTGTATTCATCGCGCCTTAAGTGCCTTCGGCGGGGGTGTGGCCTAACGATAGTGGGCGTGACATTCTTATATACGGCAAGACTGTACAAGAACATAATGTCAGAGTCAAGACCGTTTTAGATATTGTGAAGTCTAGTGGTTTATCTCTAAGAAGGGATAAATGCAAATTTCTCAGGGATGGTGTAGATTATCTGGGACATCACATTTCAGCTAAGGGGGTGGAACCTAAAATGAAACTTCTTGATGCCATCCAAATGGCTGATCCCCAAAACAAGGACCAGCTACGCTCTTTCTTGGGGCTGGTCGAATATTATGCAAAGTTCGTTTCAAATTTCTCTGATAGAACTGTATGCTTGAGTAATCTTCTTAAAAAAAATTTGAAGTATATTTGGTCTGAACAGTGTGCCAACGATTTTAGTTCCTTGAAAGAAGCGATTGTTCTGGCACGTCCACTGAAATTGTTCAACATTAGGGATCAATGTATGGTTATCACTGACGCCAGTAATGTGGGTCTCAGTGCTGTTTTGATGCAGAAGAGGTCTGACAATAGGGAAGAGACTATTGCTTTCGCTTCCAGAACACTCTGAGGTGCTGAGGGGACTCATTCCACAATCGAAAAGGAAGCTTTGGCATTATGGTGGGGTGTGCAATACTTTAGGAATTTCTTGTGGGGTAATCACTTCGTTCTCAAAACTGATCACAAACCCTTAGTGGATCTCTTTACAACTAAGGGTGGGGGTAGAGCCACACCTCGCATTGCCAAATAGCAGTACAGACTTGGTGAGTTTAATTACCGGTTAGAGTACGTACCCGGTGTGAAGAATTGTGTAGCCGATTGTTTATCTAGGTTACCTCTTCCCCATGATATTTTGGAACCGGAGTGTGATCAGTTGGAGATGTGTGTGCTGTTAGTACTGTACTTAATACTTGTGCTGCTTTATCGGAAGCGGATTGGAAACTTGCGGTTTCTGAGGATGTTGATTTGTGTGGAGTAATTGTTTTTTTAACTCAGGGTTGGCCGGATGATAAGGTTCTTCCTTCTGAGTTAGTTCCTTTCAAAAGAATTGCTGATGAATTATCCTTAGTAGATGGAAGTTTGCGCAGGGGTGGTTTATTGGTTGTTCCAAAATCACTGTGTAAAGCAGTTTTGGATCTAGCTCATGTTGGTCATTTGGGGATTCGTGCTATGAAACGGTCAATCATGCTGTCCTGATTGACCGTGTCGAAGAGATGGGCATTTGCTCACGGGCCAAAGAGCTTCTGGCCTCATTTCTGTCGAACAGGACGCAAGCAGTGACCTTGGGCGAATTTCAATCCATCGAGCTCGCCCTCCCATGTGGCGTTCCGCAAGGCTCATCCCTAAGTCCGACACTCTTTAACATCTATGTGTCGGACTTAGCTAGGGTAATCAAGAACTACCAGATGAGCCTTACCTCATACGCCAACGACACCCAACTGGTGATCGCGATTAAGAACGATGGTGAAGAAGTAGCGGCCAGTTTCCAGGAAGGTATGGTGGCTATTAAGGATTGGATGGCTGAGAACTGCTTGCGCCTCAATTCAGATAAAACAGGGGTAATGATCTTCGGAAAATTATCACCACAATGGTCCAATACATGGTGGCCAACTTCGCTTGGAGCCCCCCCAGAACCGGTGCATAAAGTTAGGAATTTGGGAATTGTCTTTGACGACAATCTCAGTTTCGCTAACCATGCCAACCAGGTCGCGTCTTCTGCCTTCTACAAGCTCAAGATCATTAGAAAAATCTTGCCCTATTTACCCGAAAGTACAAGGAAAACAGTGGTGAGCTCCTTAGTAATCTCATCACTTGATTATTGTAACGGACTCTTTGTAAACGCGCAGGCAAGGGTGGTGGCCAAACTGCAGCTTATTCAAAATGCTGCTGCAAGGCTGCTATCAGGCATCCCCAGATTTCAGTCCACCAAGCAAGCAATAAGAAACTACCATTGGTTAACGGTGAGAAATCGCATCAGATTCAAGACCTTGTGTCTCACCTTTAAAGCTCTCAAGGGTCAGGGCCCAGCGTTTCTTAAACAGAAACTATGCCACTACCTCCCGAAAAGATCTCTTCGATCAGAACAGAGTCTTCTTCTGGTAGTGCCACGAACCAGGACTGTCAAATGGGGTGACCGATGCTTCATTAACTCCGCTGCTAAACTTTGGAACACTCTTCCAATGGAACTAAAATCGGCACCCTCTTTACTTCAATTCAGAAAACTTGTAAAAACGTGGCTATTTGACCAATAACCGTCCAGCACAAACATTCCCTAAGGTAGATACCGCGATTAACCAGAGACTGCTAGCGTAAGTCATAGC
Organism: Lissotriton vulgaris; assembly: GCF_964263255.1. Lineage (NCBI taxonomy): Eukaryota > Metazoa > Chordata > Amphibia > Caudata > Salamandridae > Lissotriton > Lissotriton vulgaris. The sequence continues at coordinate 361,142 of NW_028249480.1, forward strand.
GCCAAGACACCCACGGGTAGATGTTGCGCTTTATAAATGTTTAAAATAAATAAATAAATAAATAAATACATGAAGATTTTTGGTGGCCGGGTGTTGATAGGGCCATTGAACATTGTGTTCGAGATTGTGGACCTTGTGTTTTGAGTGACAAAACCCAGGTTACTTGTCCTTCTGCCATCAAACCCATTTCAGTGAAAGAATCACCTTGGAATAAATTAGCGTTTGATGTGGCTGGTCCATTCAATGATTTAGGTGGTCGAAATGGCCAGAAGTTAGATTTGTGGAAGGAATCTATTCTGCCACGGTAATTAATTTTTTCAAGGATATTTTTCTTCGTGAAGAATTTCCTGAGGAATTAGTATCTGACAATGGTACTCAGTTGGTTTCTGCAGAAATGCAAGATTTTTTTATAGTGCATGGAATTAAACATATTCTCACTTCTCTTTATCACCCTTCTAGCAATGGTTTTGTTGAACGCCTGAACCGTGTGATTAAAGACCAATTGCAACTGGCTTCCATTAATGGTCTTCACTGGAAACAAGTAATTTCTGACATGCTGTGGGCTATGAGGGTTACTCCTCATGCTAGTACCGGTATTTCACCTTTGACTTTGCTCAGAGGTAGAGTAGCTGGTTCTACACTCAATAAGGATTGGATTTAAGGAAGGAGGTTGATGTAGATAAAATTCGGAAAGTGGCTGATGTCAGGGCTGCAGCTCAAGCTAAATACGCACATGATAGCATCAGAGTGTCTCCTGTGTGTCAGGGTGACTGGGTAAGAATCAAGAAACCTATCCTTGTGCGCAAGGGTCATTCTCGATTTTCTGCCCCTCTCCGTGTCAAGGAGGTAAAAGATCATGTTGTTGTGTTGGAGAATGGGAACATTTGGAACAAATCTCTCTTTTCCATTGTTGCCAAGTCAAAGGTTGAATTTGTAAAAGATAAATTTGGTGTAATCTCCCGTGATTCGATTCTTCCTACCAAGACTATCAGTTCTAGTGTTTCTGCATCAAATGACAATGTTGTTCTTCGTGGAGGTTCTTTAAGAACTAGAACCACTCATATCAAATATCGTGATTTTGTTACATATTGAATGATCATTTTGTTTCTCCTTTATTTAGGTTGTTTTTAATATTGCTTTGTATTGTGTTCTGCTAAGTATTGGCTGGGGGGGTTTATCTCTTTTGTTTAAATGAAGGGAGGGGGATGTGTTTGGATACGCGAGTGGTCAGCACGAGTGTTCTGGACTCGTGCTGTAGAATGTGGATTGCTCGTGCTGTGTAATGGGGGAATGATCTTTCTGCAGTTGCTGCCGGGACTGCTGTGCATCGTCTTCCTTTCAGTGACCTCTAGGACTGCACCAAGCACGCAATCCTTCTCCCATCTCAGGCACCGTCATTGTGTCTGATTCAGTCCAGTAGAAACTCCCAGTGTAGGAGGAAGTTGTGGAAAATCCTCACTAATCACTGAAGGATTTTGTTGAAATACTGAATTTGTTGAGAATTTGGCGTTCTATTCTGCACTGGGCTGTGGGACCATCGGGACTGAAGGCGTGTTCCAATATATCTGCCTTTGATTCTGCATGCTCGGCACAGAATCCAGTTGGGCTGGGACCATCGGGGCTGAAGGCATGCTCCAATATATCTGCCTTTGATTCTGCATGCTCGGCACAGAGGCCAGTTGGGCTGGGGCCATCGGGACTGAAGGCATGCTCCAATATATCTGCCTTTGATTCTGCATGCTCGGCACAGAGGCCAGTTGGGCTGGGACCATCGGGGCTGAAGGCATGTTCCAATATATCTGACTTTGATTCTGCATGCTCGGCACAGAGGCCAGTTGGATTGGGACCATCGGGGCTGAAGGCATGTTCCAATATACCTGCCTTTGATTCTGCATGCTCGGCACAGAGGCCAGTTGGGCTGGGACCATCGGGACTGAAGGCTTGTTCTAATATATCTGCCTTTGATTCTGCATGCTCGGCACAGAGGCCAGTTGGGCTGGGACCATCGGGACTGAAGGCTTGTTCCAATATATCGGCCTTTGATTCTGCATGCTCAGCACAGAGGCCAGTTGGGCTGGGACCATCGGGGCTGAAGGCATGTTCCAATATATCTGCCTTTGATTCTGCATGCTCGGCACCGAGGCCAGTTGCGCTGGGACCATCGGGACTGAAGGCATGCTCCAATATATCTGCCTTTGATTCTGCATGCTCAGCACAGAGGCCAGTTGGGCTGGGACCATCGGGACTGAAGGCATGCTCCAATATATCTGCCTTTGATTCTGCATGCTCGGCACACAGGCCAGTTGGGCTGGGACCATCGGGGCTGAAGGCGTGCTCCAATATACCTGACTTTGATTCTGCATGCTCGGCACAGAGGCCAGTTGGGCTGGGACCATCGGGACTGAAGGCGTGTTCCAATATATCTGCCTTTGATTCTGCATGCTCGGCACAGAGGCCAGTTGGGCTGGGACCATCGGGACTGAAGGCGTGTTCCAATATATCTGCCTTTGATTCTGCATGCTCGGCACAGAGGCCAGTTGGGCTGGGACCATCGGGGCTGAAGGCTTGTTCCAATATATCTGCCTTTGATTCTGCATGCTCGGCACAGAGGCCAGTTGGGCTGTGGGACCATCGGGACTGAAGGCTTGTTCCAATATATCTGCCTTTGATTCTGCATGCTCGGCACAGAGGCCAGTTGGGCTGGGACCATCGGGACTGAAGGCGTGTTCCAATATATCTGCCTTTGATTCTGCAGGCTCGGCACAGAGGCCAGTTGGGCTGGGACCATCGGGGCTGAAGGCTTGTTCCAATATATCTGCCTTTGATTCTGCATGCTCGGCACAGAGGCCAGTTGGGCTGTGGGACCATCGGGACTGAAGGCTTGTTCCAATATATCTGCCTTTGATTCTGCATGCTCGGCACAGAGGCCAGTTGGGCTGGGACCATCGGGACTGAAGGCTTGCTCCAATAGACCTGACTTTGATTCTGCATGCTCGGCACAGAGGCCAGTTGGGCTGGGACCATCGGGACTGAAGGCATGCTCCAATATACCTGACTTTGATTCTGCATGCTCGGCACAGAGGCCAGTTGGGCTGGGACCATCGGGACTGAAGGCATGTTCCAATATATCTGCCTTTGATTCTGCATGCTCGGCACAGAGGCCAGTTGGGCTGGGGCCATCGGGGCTGAAGGCATGTTCCAATATATCTGCCTTTGATTCTGCATGCTCGGCACAGAGGCCAGTTGGGCTGTGGGACCATCGGGACTGAAGGCATGTTCCAATATATCTGCCTTTGATTCTGCATGCTCGGCACAGAGGCCAGTTGGGCTGGGACCATCGGGACTGAAGGCATGTTCCAATATATCTGCCTTTGATTCTGCATGCTCGGCACAGAGGCCAGTTGGGCTGTGGGACCATCGGGACTGAAGGCGTGTTCCAATATATCTGCCTTTGATTCTGCATGCTCGGCACAGAGGCCAGTTGGGCTGGGACCATCGGGACTGAAGGCATGTTCCAATATATCGCCTTTGATTCTGCATGCTCAGCACAGAGGCCAGTTGGGCTGGGACCATCGGGACTGAAGGCATGCTCCAATATACCTGACTTTGATTCTGCATGCTCGGCACAGAGGCCAGTTGGGCTGGGACCATCGGGACTGAAGGCATGTTCCAATATATCTGCCTTTGATTCTGCATGCTCGGCACAGAGGCCAGTTGGGCTGGGGCCATCGGGGCTGAAGGCATGTTCCAATATATCTGCCTTTGATTCTGCATGCTCGGCACAGAGGCCAGTTGGGCTGTGGGACCATCGGGACTGAAGGCGTGTTCCAATATATCTGCCTTTGATTCTGCATGCTCGGCACAGAGGCCAGTTGGGCTGGGACCATCGAGACTGAAGGCATGCTCCAATATACCTGCCTTTGATTCTGCATGCTCGGCACGGAGGCCAGTTGGGCTGGGACCATCGGGGCTGAAGGCATGCTTCAATATATCTGCCTTTGATTCTGCATGCTCGGCACAGAGGCCAGTTGGGCTGGGACCATCGGGGCTGAAGGCATGCTCCAATATACCTGCCTTTGATTCTGCATGCTCGGCACGGAGGCCAGTTGGGCTGGGACCATCGGGACTGAAGGCTTGTTCCAATATATCTGCCTTTGATTCTGCATGCTCGGCACAGAGGCCAGTTGGGCTGGGACCATCGGGACTGAAGGCATGTTCCAATATATCTGCCTTTGATTCTGCATGCTCGGCACAGAGGCCAGTTGGGCTGAGACCATCGGGACTGAAGGCATGTTCCAATATATCTGCCTTTGATTCTGCATGCTCGGCACAGAGGCCAGTTGGGCTGGGGCCATCGGGACTGAAGGCATGTTCCAATATATCTGCCTTTGATTCTGCATGCTCGGCACAGAGGCCAGTTGGGCTGGGACCATCGAGACTGAAGGCATGTTCCAATATATCTGCCTTTGATTCTGCATGCTCGGCACAGGGGCCAGTTGGGCTGGGACCATCGGGACTGAAGGCATGTTCCAATATATCTGCCTTTGATTCTGCATGCTCGGCACAGAGGCCAGTTGGGCTGGGACCATCGGGACTGAAGGCATGTTCCAATATATCTGCCTTTGATTCTGCATGCTCGGCACAGAGGCCAGTTGGGCTGGGACCACTGACTGAGACATCCCATTCTGGCCATCTGAATCATGTTCCAGTTTCCCAGGTTCCTGCAAACATCGCAAGGAGTGTGTCTTATTCTGCACAATATTAGTGTTTGAGGTATTTAAATTGCCACTGTCAGTAAAACCTACACCCTGAGCAGGGCCGGACTGGCCCTAACGGGCTTCGGGTGTTTCCCCGGAAGGCTGGAAGAGTGGGGGCTGATTCTTCAGTGCTGGGAAACGTATTTGTTACTCGGGGCTGGTTTTGCTGTGGTGCTGCTATATCACCCCCAGCAACAAAAGAGGCAGGGGGCTGGTCTGGCAAAATTGTCAGGCCTGGTTTGGGTTCCCAGTACGGCCCTGACCCAGAGGAACAACATTTCCTCCTTGCACATACTGAACATCATTACTCTGCACACCAATGCCGTGCATATCCAAATTCACACCAGCAACAAACCCAAAATCAAAACGAGAATACAATCCGTGAGAACCACTTTTGTCATCCGTTTGGAACATTTTTGTCTGAGCCATCATTATTTTTTCTTTGCTATTTTTCTGCTTAGTAACAAAATTCTCACTACAGAACTTTGCGTGAAACAAAATCTCTTCCGAAATGTTAGTCTGCGGGCCCTCACCTTTTGCAGGAAATGTGAACTAACCTCTGGATGCAACGCTAAAAGATGCGCCCTCTTTTACCCGGTCTTTTCCTTTGCAATATTGTCTGTGACTCTGCATTAATCTCTTGTAATACATAATAAAATATTTTGAAGCACTTCACTCTGTGGCTCTTCAATTGGCCAGTTTACAAGCAACTTACACTCATTCCACAAATCTCTTCGGACAACAATGAACAAACTTAAACTCCGCTCTCGACCACCCCGCCTGGACGAACAGGCCTCATCTCCACTGCATCCCTCCTGGAGAGGCCCCACCTCCTTTGAACCACCCAAACACAGGACAGGCCTCACCAAATCTGCACCACTGAACAGGACAGGCCTCACCTCCTCTACACCCTCCTGAAGAGGCCTCTCCCCCTCTGCATCCCTGTACAGGCCTCACCTCCTCTCCACCCTCTTGAACAGGCCTCTTCCCCTCTGCACCCCTAGACAGGCCTCACCTCCTCTACACCCCCCTGGAAAGGCCTCATTCACCTCCTCTGAGCACCCTGGACAGGACTTGCTTCCTCTGCACCCCCCGACAGGTCTCGCCTCCTCCGAACCTAACTCCAAACAGGCCTCACCCCCTCTACATCCCATGGACAGTCCTCCCCTCCTCTGCACCTGCTGGACAGGCCTCACCTTCCTTGTGCCTCCCCCTGGACAGGCTTCACCTCTTCTAACCTCCCCCGACAGGACAGGTCTCACCTCCTCTGCACAACTGGACAGGCCTCACTTCCTCTGCACCCCTGGACAGGCCTCAGCTACAATGCAGCTCCCTGGACAGGCCCCACCTCCTTTGCACCCCTTGGACATTCCTAATCTCCTCTGCACCCCACTAGACAGGCATCATTTCCTCTGCACCCCCTGGACAGGCCTCACCTATTCTGCACCCCCCAGCTCTGGACAGGCCTCACCTCATCTGCACTACCTTGGACAGGCCTCGCCTGCAGCACCCCCTTCCCTGACAGGCCTCACCTCATCTGGAGGGCACCACACCACAGAACAGGCCTTTTCTGCACCCCCCCCCCCCCACCAGAAAAAGCATCACCTCCTCTGCACCCCTGGACAGGCCTCATCTCCCCTGCACCCCTGGACAGACCTCACCTCCTCTGCACCCCTGGACAGGCCTCTCCTCCTCTGCACCCCTGGACAGGCCTTACCTCCTCTGAACCCCCTGGACAGACCTCACCTCCTCTGCACCCCTGGACAGGCCTCACCTCCTCTGCACCCCTGGACAGGCCTCACCTCCTCTTCCCCCTGGACAGGCCTCTCCTCCTCTTCCCCCTGGACAGGCCTCAGCTCCTCAGCACCCCTGGACAGGCCTCTCCTCCTCTGCACCTATGGACAGGCCTCTCATTCGCGGCACCCCTGGACAGACCTCACCTCCACTGCACCCCTGGACAGGTCTCACCTCCTCTGCACCCCTGGACAGGCCTCTCCTCCTCTGCACCCCTGGATAGGCCTCTCCTCCTCTGCACCCCTGGACAGGCCTCACCTCCTCTGCTCCCAAGGACAGGCCACTCTTCCTCTGCACCTCTGGACAGGCCTCTTCTCCTCTGCACCCCTGGACAGGCCTCACCTCCTGCACCCCTGGACAGGCCTCACCTCCTCTTCCCCCTGGACCGGCCTCTCCTCCTCTGCACCCTGGACAGGCCTCTCCTCCTCTGCTCCCCTAGACAGGCCTCTCCTCCTCTGCACCCCTGGACAGGCCTCACCTCCTCTGCACCCCTGGACAGGCGTCACCTCCTCTGCACCCCTGGACAGGCCACACCTCCTCTGCACCCCTGGACAGGCCTCTCCTCCTCTGCACCCCTGTACATGCCTCTCCTCCTCTGCACCCCTGGACAGGCCTCTCCTCCTCTGCACCCTGGACAGGCCTCTCCTCCTCTCCTACCCTGGACAGGCCTCACCTCCTCTGCACCCCTGGACAGGCCTCTCCTCCTCTGCACCCCTGGACAGGCCTCACCTCCTCTGAACCCCCTGGACAGACCTCACCTCCTCTGCACCCCTGGACAGGCCTCACCTCCTCTGCACCCCTGGACAGACCTCACCTCCTCTGCACCCCTGGACAGGCCTCTCCTCCTCTGAACCCCCTGGACAGACCTCACCGCCTCTGCACCCCTGGACAGACCTCACCTCCCCTGCACTCCTGGACAGACCTCACCTCCTCTGCACCCCTGGACAGGCCTCACCTCCTCTGCACCCCTGGACAGGCCTCACCTCCTCTTCCCCCTGGACAGGCCTCTCCTCCTCTTCCCCCTGGACAGGCCTCAGCTCCTCAGCACCCCTGGACAGGCCTCTCCTCCTCTGCACCTATGGACAGGCCTCTCATTCGCTGCACCCCTGGACAGACCTCACCTCCACTGCACCCCAGGACAGGTCTCACCTCCTCTGCACCCCTGGACAGGCCTCTCCTCCTCTGCACCCCTGGACAGGCCTCTCCTCCTCTGCACCCCTGGACAGGCCTCACCTCCTCTGCTCCCATGGACAGGCCACTCTTCCTCTGCACCTCTGGACAGGCCTCTTCTCCTCTGCACCCCTGGACAGGCCTCACCTCCTGCACCCCTGGACAGGCATCTCCTCCTCTGCACCCCTCTGGATATGCCTCACCTCCTCTGCACCCCTGGACAGGCCTCGCCTCCTCTGCACCCCTGGACAGGCCTCACCTCCTCTTCCCCCTGGACCGGCCTCTCCTCCTCTGCACCCTGGACAGGCCTCTCCTCCTCTGCTCCCCTAGACAGGCCTCTCCTCCTCTGCACCCCTGGACAGGCCTCACCTCCTCTGCACCCCTGGACAGGCGTCACCTCCTCTGCACCCCTGGATAGGTCTCACCTCCTTTGCACCCCTGGACAGGCCTCTCCTCCTCTGCACCCCTGTACATGCCTCTCCTCCTCTGCACCCCTGGACAGGCCTCTCCTCCTCTGCACCCGGGACAGGCCTCTCCTCCTCTGCTCCCCTGGACAGGCCTCACCTCCTCTGTACCCCAGGACAGGCCTCTCCTCCTCTGCACCCCTGGACAGGCCTCACCTCCTCTGAACCCCCTGGACAGACCTCACCTCCTCTGCACCTCTGGACAGACCTCACCTCCTCTGCTTCCCTGGACAGACCTCACCTCCTCTGCACCCCTGGACAGGCCTCTCCTCCTCTGCACCCCTGGACAGGCCTCTCCTCCTCTGAACCCCCTGGACAGACCTCACCGCCTCTGCACCCCTGGACAGACCTCACCTCCCCTGCACTCCTGGACAGACCTCACCTCCTCTGCACCCCTGGACAGGCCTCTCCTCCTCTGCACCCCTGGACAGGCCTCACCTCCTCTGAAGCCCCTGGACAGACCTCGCCTCCTCTGCACCCCTGGACAGACCTCACCTCCTCTGCACCCCTGGACAAGCCTCACCTCCTCTGCACCTCTGGACAGGCCTCACCTCCTCTTCCCCCTGGACAGGCCTCTCCTCCTCTTCCCCCTGGACAGGCCTCAGCTCCTCTGCACCCCTGGACAGACCTCTCCTCCTCTGCACCTATGGACAGGCCTCTCATTCGCTGCACCCCTGGACAGACCTCACCTCTCCTGCACCCCTGGACAGACCTCACCTCCTCTGCACCCCTGGACAGACCTCTCCTCCTCTGCACCCCTGGACAGGCCTCTCCTCCTCTTCCTCCTGGACAGGCCTCAGCTCCTCTGCACCCCTTGACAGGCCTCTCCTCCTCTGCACCTATGGACAGGCCTCTCATTCGCTGCACCCCTGGACAGGTCTCACCTCCTCTGCACCCCTGGACAGGCCTCTCCTCCTCGGCACCCCTAGACAGGCCTCTCCTCCTCGGCACCCCTAGACAGGCCTCTCCTCCTCTGCACCCCTGGACAGGCCTCACCTCCTCTGCTCCCCTGGACAGGCCACTCTTCCTCTGCACCCCTGGACAGGCCTCTCCTCCTCTGCACCCCTGGACAGGCCTCACCTCCTGCACCCCTGGACAGGCCTCTCCTCCTCTGCACCCCTCTGGATATGCCTCACCTCCTCTGCACCCCTGGACAGGCTTCACCTCCTCTGCACCCCTGGACAGGCCTCACCTCCTCTTCCCCCTGGACCGGCCTATCCTCCTCTGCACCCTGGACAGACCTCTCCTCCTCTGCTCCCCTGGACAGGCCTCTCCTCCTCTGCTCCCCTGGACAGGCCTCACCTCCTCTGCACCCCTGGACAGGCGTCACCTCCTCTGCACCCCTGGACAGGCCTCACCTCCTCTGTACCCCTGGACAGGCCTCGCCTCCTCTGCACCCCTGGACAGGCCTCACCTCCTCTGCACCCCTGGACAGGCCTCTCATCCTCTGTACCCCTGGACAGGCCTCTCCTCCTCTGCACCCCTGGACAGGCCTCTCCTCCTCTGCACCCTGGACAGGCCTCTCCTCCTCTGCACCCTGGACAGGCCTCTCCTCCTCTGCTCCCCTGGACAGGCCTCACCTCCTCTGCACCCCTGGACAGGCGTCACCTCCTCTGCACCCCTGGACAGGCGTCACCTCCTCTGCACCCCTGGACAGGCCCCTCCTCCTATGCACCCCTGGACAGTCCTCACCTCCTCTGCACCCCTGGACAGGCCTCTCCTTCTCTGCCCCCCTGGACAGGCCTCTCCTCCTTTGCACCCCTCTGGACAGGCCTCACCTCCTCTTCCCCCTGGACAGGCCTCGCCTCCTCTGCCCCTCCTCTGGACAGGCCTCTCCTCCTCTGCTCCCCTGGACAGGCCTCACCTCATCTGCACCCCTGGACAGGTGTCACCTCCTCTGCACCCCTGGACAGGTGTCACCTCCTCTGCACCCCTGGACAGGCCTCACCTCCTCTGCACCCCTGGACTGACCCCTCCTCCTCTGCACCCCTGGACAGGCCTCACCTCCTCTGCACCCCTGGACAGCCCCCTCCTCCTCTGCACCGCTGGACAGGCCTCTCCTCCTCTGCACCCCTGGACAGGCCTCTTCTCCTCTGCACCCCTGAACAGACCTCACCTCCACTGCACCCCTGGACAGGTCTCACCTCCTCTGCACCCCTGGACAGGCCTCTCCTCCTCTGCACCCCTGGACAGGCCTCACCTCCTCTGCTCCCCTGGACAGGCCACTGTTGGACAGGCCACATGAAGGGCCGCTCTCCCCCGGCTCAACCAGGCCCGAGCCCGGCCCCGCAAGTACCACACACCACCATTGCACGTCTTCCGTCCCCTCAGGGACCCCTGCCCTCGAGCATGTTAACCTCGTGGGCCCGATCCACTGCCGGCCCACGCGCCAGCCTGGGCCGCCATCTTGGACACTTCACCACGAGGCCGCCTGGCCCCCGATCGACCTCAACCCTGGGCCTGGCCAGGCCTCAGACATCCCGGCACCACCATCCACCCAGGAGGTGAGCGGGCTACTTGGCAAGTCAATGGGAGAAAGAGGTGTCGATGGCTCTCCCCCACCAAGTGCCGCTCGCCCATCGCCTCCCCGAGCGCTGGCTCCACCCCCCTGCTGGGTGTCTGGACGCCCTCATCCCGGACCTCCCGACCTCCAAGTGCGAGGGTCCGGACATCAAAGCACGCCAGCCCTATAACTGGGGCAGCTCCAGAGCAGGAAGGCAGTTGTATCTTGGAGTCGAGAGACGTAAAGAGGAACTCATCCTGGACGGACTACTGGCGCTGCCGTAGCTCTGTCCTGTGCACCATCGTCCTGCCTGTTGGCGCTGCCACAGCCGTCGTAACTTTCAGCCTTCATCGTCGTCCGGATCTGCTGGCGTGGCCGCGGACCGTTGTAATCGTCATCTTCACCGGGACCTGCAGGCTCCGCCGCGGACCGTCATCTTTCATCCGTCCATCTCGGGACCTGCTTGGCTCCACCACGGCCCGATCATCCAGAACGCCGAGCTCGAGGATTGAGAGCTATTTTGTACTCATTGGTAACTAAAGACTGTCCCGCTACCCCTTTCCTCAACCAAAGACTAAACTCGAGGGGACCCCTGAGTCCAGACCTCCTTGTACCATACCATCGTAATCTAAGAATTGCATATAAAGTCTCGTTAACCTTCAGTCTTGTGTGGTGTCCGTCTGTGGGGGGGAAGTTACTTGTCTGTACAGTCGTTGGAGACGGCTCTCCCTGGAGACCTCTCCCCGTAATCTCGGCCGACCCTCCCGGTCCGTCTAACATTGGTGGCCAGCGGCGCGATCCGAATCACCGCATAACGTACAGAGAGTAGCTCACCCCACAACGAACCACAATGACAACTAAAGAAAGCGGATCAACTGAGAAGTTCCAAATGGAAAAGCTAGAGGAGTACAGCCATCGTGAACTAAAGCAGTTCTGCATCGAACTAGGTATCGCTACCACCGGACTAAGCACCAAGGACGATTTTAAGCAGGCCCTAGAATCTTGGGCAGAGACCGGGGATACCGAAACCCCTGAGCAAAGCACCGCGAAAAAAACCAACACGGCCCCTGAAGGGCAAAGAACCGGTCTCTCGCAAGAGGAGATCCAAGAAAGAGAAAAAACCCGACTACACGAGCTAGAAATGGCCCGACTCAAGATGGACGTAGAACTCAAGTTGGCCGAACAAAAAATAAACTTAGAGCACCTACGTCTCCGAGAAGAAAGAGAGGAGAAACAGAGACAGAGGGAGCTCGAGGAAAAGAAACTAGCGTACGAGCACGAACGGAGCCTAGCCGAGATCAACCTGCGCAAGCAGAATAAAGAGTTAGGGGTGCCCGAGAGACCACACACCCCAGGGACCACGGAGAAAAAAGTACACATCCCCAAGGATGTTGTCCGAGAATATTTTCGAGAGGACGACATCCAGCAATGGTTTAAGGCCTATGAAATCGCTATGACTGCGCACCGGATCGATAGAACCGATTGGGGAGCCGGCCTATGGGGCAAATTCCTTAATGAGGGCCGCGATACCCTGTTACAGCTCCCAGACCACCAGATGACCTCCTACGACCATATGAAAGCGGCCCTCCTCACCCGCTATGGTCTCACGCCCGAGATGTACCGTCAGAGGTTCCGAGACTGCACACGCATCCCGGGTACAACTTGGGTGGACTATGTAACGTACTTTAGCCGAGCTTTCGAAGGCTGGATCAGAGGGAACAACGTCACGACCTACGAGCAGCTGTTCAATCTGATGGTATGGGAGCATCTGTCCAACAATTGCTTCATTGAACTACGCCAACACCTCCTCGACAGCAAGTTAACCGATCCCCGGCAGCTCGCAGCCGAGGCTGACCGGTGGGAGATCACCAGAGTGGGCCGGAATGGGTCCTACGAGCAGAACCGGAACAACAATGGTCACCACCGACCCAGAGGAGGAGGAGGGGGCCAAGGACGAGGAAGAGACAACACTCCGGCCGCCCCCGTTACCAGCAGCACCCCCCCGGCCAACCGGGGCAGCACCCCGGCGCGACCGGGGTACAGAGCCAATGTCACGTGTCACCGATGCCAAAGAGTCGGCCACTATGCAAACGACCCGAACTGCCCGCAATATCAGAGTCCAAGACCCCGCCAGGTGGCCGCCGCGGCACTAGGGGAAGAACAGATCTCCGAGGAACAAGAAACAGACGAGCAAGAGTATCAAGAGTGGGAGCCAGCCGCCATGACTCTCGCGTGCTTAGGGGGAAGAGACCTGGTCCCGCGGGTCCCCCTACCCGCTAACACCCAGAAGTACAGCCAATGGGTGAGCATCAATGGACAACGGGCCGAAGCCCTTCGGGACACCGGGGCCAGTGTGACAGCCGTCCGCTGTCACCTGGTGACCCCAGAACAATATCTACCGAACATTCTCTGCCCTGTGCGATCAGCCGACAACTCGGAAAGTCTGTGTCGGATGGCCTGCGTCCCCTTCGAGTGGGGAGGGGTCTCCGGCATGTTGAAGGTGACGGTCCGAGACGACGCCCCCGTGGACTGCCTCCTCGGAAATGACCTGGAGAGCTCCCCGTGGGCAGCCGTGGAGCGAAAAGAACACTTGGGGATGTTGGGCGTCCCGGACTGGGCGTGCGTCACCACCCGGTCCATGGCCGCCCGTGCCAACCATCACCCGGAAGAACCAGAATGGCCGGCGCCACCGCCTCCGGTCGCCCCAGCCGAGACCTCCGACCATGACACCCCCCTCGAACCTGCTCAACCCTCCGACCTCGCCAACCTTGACCAGTGGGCCCAAGAGGGGGGACCAACACAAGAACAATTTCGCCAGGAACAGAAGACCTGTCCCTCCCTCGAGGGACTCCGCCAACAAGCGCTCGCCCAAAGCGCAGGGGATACCTCCGGAACTCATTGGGTCTACTGGGACAATGATCTGTTGTACAGCGAGCAACGAATCGCCGAGCTGGGGGCCAACCGAGTACTAGTAGTGCCCCTCCGCTTCAGAGACTTCCTGCTAAACCTGGCCCACGATGTCCCCCTGGCAGGGCACCTGGGACAGGATAAAACCTACAGTCGCCTAGTGACCCACTTCTTCTGGCCCAAAATGGGAAACGATGTGCACCAGCATTGCCGATCTTGCCCCACGTGCCAAGCCAGTGGGAAGAGCGGCCGCAAACTAAAGGCCCCCTTGCAACCTTTTCCAGTAGTCACGACCCCATTTGAGAGGGTCGGAATAGACATTGTGGGACCCCTGGACCCGCGTACCAAACAAGGCCATCGCTTCATTCTGGTGCTAGTGGACCACGCCACCCGCTACCCTGAGGCTGTTCCTCTCCGGACCGTGACAGCCCCAGTGGTCGGCCGGGCCCTGATGGGGATCTTCTCCCGTGTGGGGTTCCCCCGAGAAGTCGTCAGCGACAGAGGCACGAACTTTATCTCTAAATACATGAAGTCCCTCTGGCAACAGTGTGGGGTCACCTACCGATTCACGACCCCCTATCACCCCCAAGGGAACGGACTTGTTGAGCGGTTCAACCGCACGCTAAAAGGGATGATCGGGGGATTGGAAGAGCCCCTCCGTCGCCAGTGGGATGTGCTGCTGCCGTGCCTCCTCTTCGCCTACCGAGAGGTCCCACAAAAATCCCTAGGCTTCAGCCCATTTGAACTGCTATACGGGCACCCAGTGCGGGGGCCGCTCAGCCTGATCAAAGAAGGCTGGGAGATGCCTCCGGCCAAGAACCCTCCAGATGTCTTCCGGTACCTCCTCACCCTCCGCAACCAGTCCCGGCGGTTCAGAGACCTAGCAAAAGCCAACCTAGAGGCCAGTCAAGAGGATATGAAAAAATGGTATGACCAGAACGCCTCATCCATTGAATTCGAACCGGGGCAACAGGTATGGGTAATGTCCCCCACAGAGCCATGCGCTCTCCAAGACAAATGGACGGGACCCTTCAAAGTAATCGAGCGCAAGGGTCCTGCCACCTATCTGATCGATATGGAGTCCTCCCGGAACCCACTCCGAGTCCTCCACACCAACAGGCTGAAACCCCACTTTGCACGAACAGAACTCAGCCTACTGATGGCCACAGACAATGGGGTTGAAGACGACTCCGAGCCTCTACCTGACCTCCTGCGGACCCAGGAGCAAGACGGCTCCGTAGATGGGGTCCGACTCTCGGAGACCCTCACCAGAGAACAACGCCAAGAGTGCCAAGCCCTCCTGTCACAGTTCACCAGCCTGTTCTCCCTCACCCCAGGTGTCACCTCCTGGTGTGTGCACGATGTGGACACCGGAGACAGCCCTCCTATCCGCCACCGGGCCTACCGCGTACCTGATCGGGTACGGGCCTGCATCCAGGCGGAAGTGGCCAAGATGCTCACGCTCGGGGTCATCGAGCCCTCAGACAGTCCATGGGCCAGCCCGGTCGTACTGGTCCCCAAAGCAGCCGCCCCCGGAACCACACCGGAACTCCGGTTCTGCGTCGACTACCGGGGCCTGAATGAAGTCACCAGAACAGACGCGCATCCCATCCCCCGGGCAGATGAACTGGTCGACCGAATGGGAGCTGCCCGCTACCTCAGCATCTTCGACCTGACAGCAGGTTATTGGCAGATCGGCCTCACACCCCGAGCACAAGAACGTTCTGCCTTCTCCACCCCCGATGGCCACTACCATTTTACGGTCATGCCCTTCGGCATGAAGAATGCCCCAGCGACTTTCCAACGGCTCGTCAATCAGGTCCTGGCGGGGCTCGAAGGGTTCAGCGCCGCCTACCTAGACGACATCGCTGTGTACAGCCACCATTGGGCCGAGCACCTCCACCACCTCCGAGCAGTGCTGCAAGCCCTTCAGCGAGCTGGCCTCACGATCAAGGCCAGCAAGTGTCAAATTGGACAAGGGTCGGTGACCTACCTCGGACACCAGGTGGGAAGCGGCCTAGTGGCCCCTCTACAGCTGAAAATTGCCGCCATCCAGGACTGGCAGCCCCCTATCACCCAAACAGAGGTACGAGCCTTCCTGGGCCTCACGGGCTATTACCGAAGGTTCGTGAAAAACTATGGTACCATAGTGGGGCCTCTCACAGAACTCACGTCAAAAAATCAGCCCAAGAAAGTGAACTGGACCCCAGAGTGTCAAACGGCATTCGAACAGTTAAAGACCGCCATGTGTTCCGCTCCTGTGCTCCAGGCCCCAGACTACAGCCGGGAGTTCGTCGTCCAGACGGACGCCTCCGACCAGGGCATTGGGGCGGTCCTGTCCCAAGTGAACACCGAAGGCCTTGATCAACCGGTGGCCTTCATCAGCCGGAGACTCCTACCCCGGGAGCAACGCTGGAGCACTATAGAGAGGGAAGCCTTCGCGGTGGTATGGGCCCTCAAGAAGCTCCGGCCCTACCTTTTTGGCACCCACTTTCGGGTGCAGACCGACCACCGACCCCTGCAGTGGCTGATGCATATGCGGGGGGAAAACCCAAAGTTGCTACGCTGGTCCATCTCCTTGCAAGGTATGGACTTCACAGTCGAACACCGGCCTGGGCCCGAACACGCCAACGCGGATGGCCTGTCCCGGTTTTTCCGCCTCGACGAAGAGAGTCCCCAAGAGGATGGGTAACTCTCCCCGCCTTCAGCTGGGGGGGACGCATGTTGGACAGGCCACATGAAGGGCCGCTCTCCCCCGGCTCAACCAGGCCCGAGCCCGGCCCCGCAAGTACCACACACCACCATTGCACGTCTTCCGTCCCCTCAGGGACCCCTGCCCTCGAGCATGTTAACCTCGTGGGCCCGATCCACTGCCGGCCCACGCGCCAGCCTGGGCCGCCATCTTGGACACTTCACCACGAGGCCGCCTGGCCCCCGATCGACCTCAACCCTGGGCCTGGCCAGGCCTCAGACATCCCGGCACCACCATCCACCCAGGAGGTGAGCGGGCTACTTGGCAAGTCAATGGGAGAAAGAGGTGTCGATGGCTCTCCCCCGCGTTAGACGGACCGGGAGGGTCGGCCGAGTTTACGGGGAGAGGTCTCCAGGGAGAGCCGTCTCCAACGACTGTACAGATAAGTAACTTCCCCCCCACAGACGGACACCACACAAGATTGAAGGTTAACGAGACTTTATATGCAATTCTCAGGTTACGTTGATATAATACAAGGAGGTCTGGACTCAGGGGTCCCCTCGGTTCTGATCTCTGGTTGAGGAAAAGGGTAGCGGGACAGTCTTAGTTACCAATGAGTTCAATAGCTCTCAATCCTCGAGCTCGGCGTGTTTGCTGATCGGGCCGTGGAGGAGCCAAGCAGGTCCCGAGATGGATGAAAGATGGTCGACGGGCCGTGGAGAAGCCAAGCAGGTCCCGATATGGATGAAGGGTGGTCGACGGGCCGTGGAGAAGCCAAGCAGGTCCCGATGCAGATGACGGTTACAACGGTCCGCGGCCTCGCCAGCAGATCCGGACGACGGTGAAGGATGAAGGTTACGACGGCTGTGGCAGCGCCAACAGGCAGGAGGATGGTGCACAGGACAGAGCTACGGCAGCGCCAGTAGTCCGTCCAGGATGAGTTCTTCTTTCGTCTCTCGACTCCAAGATACAACTGCCTTCCTGTTCTGGAGCTGCCCCAGTTATAGGGCTGGCGTGCTTTGATGTCCGGACCCTCGCACTTGGAGGTCGGGAGGTCCGGGATGAGGGAGTCCAGACACCCAGCAGGGGGGTGGAGCCAGCGCTCGGGGAGGCGATGGGCGAGCGGCACTGGCCGGGGGAGAACCATCGACACCTCTTTCTCCCATTGACTGGCCAAGTAGCTCGCTCACCTCCTGGGTGGAGGGTGGTGCCGGAATGTCTGAGGCCGGGCTAGGCCCAGGGTTGAGGTCGATCGGGGGCCAGGCGGCCTCGTGGCGAAGTGTCCAAGATGGCGGCCCTGGCTGGGCGCATGGGTCGGCAGTGGATCGGACCCACGAGGTTATCATACTCGAGGGCAGGTGTCCCTGAGGGGACGTAGGACGTGCAATGGTGGTGTGTGGTGCTTGTGTGACTGGCTCGGGCTTGGTCGAGCCGGGGGAGAGCGGCCCGTCATGTGGCCTGTCCAACATGCGTCCCCCCCAGCTGAAGGCGGGGAGAGTTACCCATCCTCTTGGGGACTCTCTTCGTCGAGGCGGAAAAACCGGGACAGGCCATCCGCGTTGGCGTGGTCGGACCCAGGCCGGTGTTCAACGGTAAAGTCCATACCTTGCAAGGAGATGGACCAGCGTAGCAGTTTCGGGTTTTCCCCCCGCATATGCATCAACCACTGCAGGGGTCGGTGGTCAGTCTGCACCCGAAAGTGGGTGCCAAAAAGGTAGGGTCGGAGCTTCTTGAGGGCCCATACCACAGCGAAGGCTTCCCTCTCTATGGTGCTCCAGCGTTGTTCCCGTGGTAGGAGTCTCCGGCTGATGAAGGCCACCGGTTGATCAAGGCCTTCGGTGTTCACCTGGGACAGGACCGCCCCAATGCCCTGGTCGGAGGCGTCCGTCTGGACGACGAACTCCCGGCTGTAGTCTGGGGCCTGGAGCACAGGAGCGGAACACATGGCGGCCTTTAGCTGTGCGAAGGCCGCTTGACACTCTGGGGTCCAGTTCACCTTCTTGGGCTGATTTTTTGACGTGAGTTCGGTGAGGGGCCCCACGATGGTACCATAGTCTTTCACGAACCTTCGGTAGTAGCCCGTGAGGCCCAGGAAGGCTCGCACCTCAGTTTGAGTGACAGGGGGTTGCCAGTTCTGGATGGCGGCAATTTTCAGTTGTAGAGGGGCCACTAGACCGCTTCCCACCTGGTGTCCGAGGTAGGTCACTGACCCTTGTCCAATTTGACATTTGCTGGCCTTGATCGTGAGGCCAGCTCGCTGAAGGGCTTGCAACACTGCTTGGAGGTGGTGGAGGTGCTCGGTCCAGTGGTTGCTGTACACAGCGATGTCGTCCAGGTAGGCGGCGCTGAACTCTTCGAGCCCCGCCAGGACCTGATTGACGAGCCGTTGGAAAGTCGCTGGGGCATTTTTCATGCCGAAGGGCATGACTGTGAAATGATAGTGGCCATCGGGGGTGGAGAAGGCAGAACGTTCTTGTGCTCGGGGTGTGAGGCCGATCTGCCAATAGCCGGCCGTTAGATCGAAGATGCTGAGGTAGCGGGCAGCGCCCATTCGGTCGACCAGTTCATCTGCCCGGGGGATGGGGTGTGCGTCCGTTCTGGTGACTTCATTCAGGCCCCGGTAGTCGACACAGAACCGGAGTTCGGGTGTGGTTCCGGGGGCGGCTGCTTTGGGGACCAGTACGACCGGGCTGGCCCATGGACTGTCGGAGGGCTCGATGACCCCGAGCGTGAGCATCTTAGTTACTTCCGCCTGGATGCAGGCCCGTACCCGATCAGGTACGCGGTAGGCCCGGTGGCGGATAGGAGGGCTGTCTCCGGTGTCTACATCGTGCACACACCAGGAAGTGACACCTGGGGTGAGGGAGAACAGGCTGGCAAATCCGGATAGGAGGGCTTGGCACTCTTGGCGTTGTTCCTGGGTGAGGGTCTCCGAGAGTCGGACCCCATCCACGGAGCCGTCTTGCTTCTGGGTCCGCAAGAGGTCAGGGAGAGGCTCGGAGTCGTCTTCAACCCCGTTGTCTGTGGCCATCAGGAGGCTGAGTTCTGTTCGTGCAAAGTGGGGTTTCAGTCTGTTGGTGTGGAGGACTCGGAGCGGATTCCGGGCGGACTCCATATCGATCAGATAGGTGGCAGGACCCTTGCGCTCGATTACCTTGAAGGGTCCCGTCCATTTGTCTTGGAGAGCGCACGGTTCTGTGGGGGACATTACCCAGACCTGTTGCCCCGGCTCGAATTCAATAGATGAGGCGTTCTGGTCATACCATTTCTTCATGTCCTCTTGACTGGCCTCTAGGTTGGCTTTTGCTAGGTCTCTGAACCGCTGGGACTGGTTGCGGAGGGTGAGGAGGTACCGGAAGACATCTGGAGGACTCTTGGCCGGAGGCATCTCCCAGCCTTCTTTGATCAGGCTGAGTGGCCCCCGTACTGGGTGCCCATAGAGCAGCTCGAATGGGCTGAAGCCTAGGGACTTCTGTGGGACCTCCCGGTAGGCGAAGAGGAGGCACGGCAGCAGCACGTCCCACTGGCGACGGAGGGGTTCTTCCAATCCCCCGATCATCCCTTTTAGTGTGCGATTGAACCGCTCAACAAGTCCGTTTCCTTGGGGGTGATAGGGGGTCGTGAAGCGGTAGGTGACCCCACACTGTTGCCAGAGGGACTTCATATATTTGGAAATAAAGTTCGTGCCTCTGTCACTGACGACTTCTCGGGGGAACCCCACACGGGAGAAGATCCCCATCAGGGCCCTGCCGACCACTGGGGCTGTGACGGTCCGGAGAGGAATAGCCTCAGGGTAGCGGGTGGCGTGGTCCACTAGTACTAGGATGAAGCGATGGCCTTGTCTTGTACGTGGGTCTAGGGGTCCCACAATGTCTATTCCGACCCTCTCAAATGGGGTCGTGACCACGGGAAAGGGTTGCAGGGGGGCCTTTAACTTGCGGCCGCTCTTCCCACTGGCTTGGCACGTGGGGCAAGATCGGCAATGCTGGTGCACATCGTTTCTCATTTTTGGCCAGAAGAAGTGGGTCACTAGGCGGCTGTAGGTTTTATCTTGTCCCAGGTGCCCTGCCAGGGGGACATCGTGGGCCAGATTTAGCAGGAAGTCTCTAAAGCGGAGTGGCACCACTAGTACTCGGTTGGCCCCCAGCTCGGCGATTCGTTGCTCGCTGTACAATAGGTCATTGTCCCAGTAGACCCAATGAGTTCCGGAGGTATCCCCTGCGCTTTGGGCGAGCGCTTGTTGTCGGAGTCCCTCAAGGGAGGGACAGGTCTTCTGCTCCTGACGAAATTGTTCTTGTGTGGGTCCCCCTTCTTGAGCCCACTGGTCAAGATTAGCAAGGTCGGAAGGTTGAGCAAGTTCGAGGGGGATGCCCTGGTCGGGGGTCTCGGCGGGGGCGACCGGAGGCGGAGGCGCCGGCCATTCTGGTTCTTCCGGGTGATGGTTGGCACGGGCGGCCATGGACCGGGTGGTGACGCACGCCCAGTCCGGGACGCCCAACATCCCCAAGTGTTCTTTTCGCTCCACGGCTGCCCACGGGGAGCTTTCCAGGTCATTTCCGAGGAGGCAGTCCACGGGGGCGTCGTCTCGGACCGTTACCCTCAACATGCCGGAGACCCCTCCCCACTCAAAGGGGACGCAGGCCATCCGACACAGACTCTCCGAGTTGTCGGCTGATCGCACAGGGCAGAGAATGTTCGGTAGATATTGTTCTGGGGTCACCAGATGACAGCGGACGGCTGTCACACTGGCCCCGGTGTCTCGAAGGGCTTCGGCCCGTTGTCCATTGATGCTCACCCATTGGCTGTACTTCTGGGTGTTAGCGGGTAGGGGGACCCGCGGGACCATGTCTCTTCCCCCTAAGCACGCGAGAGTCATGGCGGCTGGCTCCCACTCTTGATACTCTTGCTCGTCTGTTTCTTGTTCCTCGAAGATCTGTTCTTCCCCTAGTGCCGCGGCGGCCACCTGGCGGGGTCTTGGACTCTGATACTGCGGGCAGCTTGGGTCGTTTGCATAGTGGCCGACTCGTTGGCATCGGTGACATGTAACATTGGCTCTGTATCCCGGTCGCGCCGGGGTGCTGCCCCGGTTGGCCGGGGGGGTGGTGCTGGTAGTGGGGGCGGCCGGAGTGATGTCTCTTCCTCGTCCTTGGCCCCCTCCTCCTCCTCTGGATCGGTGGTGACCATTGTTGTTCCTGTTCTGCTCGTAGGACCCATTCCGGCCCACTCGGGTGATCTCCCACCGGTCAGCTTCAGCTGCGAGCTGCCGGGGATCGGTTAACTTGCTGTCGAGGAGGTGTTGGCGTAGTTCAATGAAGCAATTGTTGGACAGATGCTCCCATACCATCAGATTGAACAACTGCTCGTAGGTCGTGACGTTGTTCCCTCTGATCCAGCCTTCGAAGGCTCGGCTAAAGTACGTTACATAGTCCACCCAAGTTGTACCTGGAATGCGTGTGCAGTCTCGGAACCTCTGACGGTACATCTCGGGCGTGAGGCCATAGCGAGTGAGGAGGGCCGCTTTCATATGGTCGTAGGAGGTCATCTGGTGGTCTGGGAGCTGTAACAGAGTATCGCGGCCCTCATTGAGGAATTTGCCCCATAGGCCGGCTCCCCAGTCGGCTCTATCGATCCGGTGCGCAGTCATCGCGATTTCATATGCCTTAAACCATTGCTGGATGTCGTCTTCTCGAAAATATTCTCGGACCACATCCTTGGGGATGTGCACTTTTTTGTCCGTGGTCCCTGGGGTGGACGGTCTGTCGGGCACCCCTAACTCTTTATTCTGTTTGCGCAGGTTGATCTCGGCTAGGTTCCGCTCGTGCTCGTACGTTAGTCTTTTTTCCTCGAGCTCCCTTTGCCTCTGTTTTTCTTCTCTTTCTTCTCGGAGGCGAAGGTGCTCTAAGTTTATTTTTTGCTCGGCCAATTTGAGTTCTATGTCCATCTTGAGTCGGGCCATTTCGAGTTCGTGTAGTCGGGCTTTTTCTCTTTCTTGGATCTCGTCTTGCGAGAGACCCGTTCTTTGCTCTTCAGGGGCCGTGTTGGTCTTTTTCGCGGTGCTTTGCTCAGGGGCTTCGACATCCCCGGTCTCTGCCCAAGATTCTAGGGCATGCTTAAAATCGTCCTTGGTACTTAGTCCGGTGGTAGCGATACCTAGTTCGATGCAGAACTGCTTTAGTTCACGATGGCTGTATTCCTCTAGTTTTTCCATTTGGAACTTCTCAGTTGATCCGCTCTCTTTAGTCGACATTGTTGTTCGTTGTGGGGTGAGCTACTCTCTGTACGTTATGCGGTGATTCGGATCGCGCCGCTGGCCACCAATGTTAGACGGACCGGGAGGGTCGGCCGAGTTTACGGGGAGAGGTCTCCAGGGAGAGCCGTCTCCAACGACTGTACAGATAAGTAACTTCCCCCCCACAGACGGACACCACACAAGATTGAAGGTTAACGAGACTTTATATGCAATTCTCAGGTTACGTTGATATAATACAAGGAGGTCTGGACTCAGGGGTCCCCTCGGTTCTGATCTCTGGTTGAGGAAAAGGGTAGCGGGACAGTCTTAGTTACCAATGAGTTCAATAGCTCTCAATCCTCGAGCTCGGCGTGTTTGCTGATCGGGCCGTGGAGGAGCCAAGCAGGTCCCGAGATGGATGAAAGATGGTCGACGGGCCGTGGAGAAGCCAAGCAGGTCCCGATATGGATGAAGGGTGGTCGACGGGCCGTGGAGAAGCCAAGCAGGTCCCGATGCAGATGACGGTTACAACGGTCCGCGGCCTCGCCAGCAGATCCGGACGACGGTGAAGGATGAAGGTTACGACGGCTGTGGCAGCGCCAACAGGCAGGAGGATGGTGCACAGGACAGAGCTACGGCAGCGCCAGTAGTCCGTCCAGGATGAGTTCTTCTTTCGTCTCTCGACTCCAAGATACAACTGCCTTCCTGTTCTGGAGCTGCCCCAGTTATAGGGCTGGCGTGCTTTGATGTCCGGACCCTCGCACTTGGAGGTCGGGAGGTCCGGGATGAGGGAGTCCAGACACCCAGCAGGGGGGTGGAGCCAGCGCTCGGGGAGGCGATGGGCGAGCGGCACTGGCCGGGGGAGAACCATCGACACCTCTTTCTCCCATTGACTGGCCAAGTAGCTCGCTCACCTCCTGGGTGGAGGGTGGTGCCGGAATGTCTGAGGCCGGGCTAGGCCCAGGGTTGAGGTCGATCGGGGGCCAGGCGGCCTCGTGGCGAAGTGTCCAAGATGGCGGCCCTGGCTGGGCGCATGGGTCGGCAGTGGATCGGACCCACGAGGTTATCATACTCGAGGGCAGGTGTCCCTGAGGGGACGTAGGACGTGCAATGGTGGTGTGTGGTGCTTGTGTGACTGGCTCGGGCTTGGTCGAGCCGGGGGAGAGCGGCCCGTCATGTGGCCTGTCCAACAGCCGCTCGCCCATCGCCTCCCCGAGCGCTGGCTCCACCCCCCTGCTGGGTGTCTGGACGCCCTCATCCCGGACCTCCCGACCTCCAAGTGCGAGGGTCCGGACATCAAAGCACGCCAGCCCTATAACTGGGGCAGCTCCAGAGCAGGAAGGCAGTTGTATCTTGGAGTCGAGAGACGTAAAGAGGAACTCATCCTGGACGGACTACTGGCGCTGCCGTAGCTCTGTCCTGTGCACCATCGTCCTGCCTGTTGGCGCTGCCACAGCCGTCGTAACTTTCAGCCTTCATCGTCGTCCGGATCTGCTGGCGTGGCCGCGGACCGTTGTAATCGTCATCTTCACCGGGACCTGCAGGCTCCGCCGCGGACCGTCATCTTTCATCCGTCCATCTCGGGACCTGCTTGGCTCCACCACGGCCCGATCATCCAGAACGCCGAGCTCGAGGATTGAGAGCTATTTTGTACTCATTGGTAACTAAAGACTGTCCCGCTACCCCTTTCCTCAACCAAAGACTAAACTCGAGGGGACCCCTGAGTCCAGACCTCCTTGTACCATACCATCGTAATCTAAGAATTGCATATAAAGTCTCGTTAACCTTCAGTCTTGTGTGGTGTCCGTCTGTGGGGGGGAAGTTACTTGTCTGTACAGTCGTTGGAGACGGCTCTCCCTGGAGACCTCTCCCCGTAATCTCGGCCGACCCTCCCGGTCCGTCTAACAGCCACTCTTCCTCTGCACCCCTGGACAGGCCTCTCCTCCTCTGCACC
Organism: Lissotriton vulgaris; assembly: GCF_964263255.1. Lineage (NCBI taxonomy): Eukaryota > Metazoa > Chordata > Amphibia > Caudata > Salamandridae > Lissotriton > Lissotriton vulgaris. The sequence goes on from NW_028249480.1 coordinate 385,612, forward strand.
CCTGGACAGGCCTCACCTCCTGCACCCCTGGACTGGCCTCTCCTCCTCTGCACCCCTCTGGATATGCCTCACCTCCTCTGCACCCCTGGACAGGCCTCACCTCCTCTGCACCCCTGGACAGGCCTCACCTCCTCTTCCCCCTGGACCGACCTATCCTCCTCTGCACCCTGGACAGACCTCTCCTCCTGTGCTCCCCTGGACAGGCCTCTCCTCCTCTGGACAGGCCTCACCTCCTCTGCACCCCTGGACAGGCGTCACCTCCTCTGCACCCCTGGACAGGCCTCACCTCCTCTGTACCCCTGGATAGGCCTCGCCTCCTCTGCACCCCTGGGCAGGCCGCACCTCCTCTGACCCCTGGACAGGCCTCTCATCCTCTGTACCCCTGGACAGGCCTCTCCTCCTCTGCACCCTGGACAGGCCTCTCCTCCTCTGCTCCCCTGGACAGGCCTCACCTCCTCTTCCCCCTGGACAGGCCTCGCCTCCTCTGCCCCTCCTCTGGACAGGCCTCTCCTCCTCTGCTCCCCTGGACAGGCCTCACCTCCTCTGCACCCCTGGACAGGCGTCACCTCCTCTGCACCCCTGGATAGGTCTCACCTCCTTTGCACCCCTGGACAGGCCTCTCCTCCTCTGCACCCCTGTACATGCCTCTCCTCCTCTGCACCCCTGGACAGGCCTCTCCTCCTCTGCACCCTGGACAGGCCTCTCCTCCTCTGCTCCCCTGGACAGGCCTCACCTCCTCTGCACCCCAGGACAGGCCTCTCCTCCTCTGCACCCCTGGACAGGCCTCACCTCCTCTGAACCCCCTGGACAGACCTCACCTCCTCTGCACCTCTGGACAGACCTCACCTCCTCTGCACCCCTGGACAGACCTCACCTCCTCTGCACCCCTGGACAGGCCTCTCCTCCTCTGCACCCCTGGACAGGACTCTCCTCCTCTGAACCCCCTGGACAGACCTCACCGCCTCTGCACCCCTGGACAGACCTCACCTCCCCTGCACTCCTGGACAGACCTCACCTCCTCTGCACCCCTGGACAGGCCTCTCCTCCTCTGCACCCCTGGACAGGCCTCACCTCCTCTGAAGCCCCTGGACAGACCTCGCCTCCTCTGCACCCCTGGACAGACCTCACCTCCTCTGCACCCCTGGACAAGCCTCACCTCCTCTGCACCCCTGGACAGGCCTCACCTCCTCTTCCCCCTGGACAGGCCTCTCCTCCTCTTCCCCCTGGACAGGCCTCAGCTCCTCTGCACCCCTGGACAGGCCTCTCCTCCTCTGCACCTATGGACAGGCCTCTCATTCGCTGCACCCCTGGACAGACCTCACCTCTCCTGCACCCCTGGACAGACCTCACCTCCTCTGCACCCCTGGACAGACCTCTCCTCCTCTGCACCCCTGGACAGGCCTCTCCTCCTCTTCCTCCTGGACAGGCCTCAGCTCCTCTGCACCCCTTGACAGGCCTCTCCTCCTCTGCACCTATGGACAGGCCTCTCATTCGCTGCACCCCTGGACAGGTCTCACCTCCTCTGCACCCCTGGACAGGCCTCTCCTCCTCGGCACCCCTAGACAGGCCTCTCCTCCTCGGCACCCCTAGACAGGCCTCTCCTCCTCTGCACCCCTGGACAGGCATCACCTCCTCTGCTCCCCTGGACAGGCCACTCTTCCTCTGCACCCCTGGACAGGCCTCTCCTCCTCTGCACCCCTGGACAGGCCTCACCTCCTGCACCCCTGGACAGGCCTCTCCTCCTCTGCACCCCTCTGGATATGCCTCACCTCCTCTGCACCCCTGGACAGGCTTCACCTCCTCTGCACCCCTGGACAGGCCTCACCTCCTCTTCCCCCTGGACCGGCCTATCCTCCTCTGCACCCTGGACAGACCTCTCCTCCTCTGCTCCCCTGGACAGGCCTCTCCTCCTCTGCTCCCCTGGACAGGCCTCACCCCCTCTGCACCCCTGGACAGGCGTCACCTCCTCTGCACCCCTGGACAGGCCTCACCTCCTCTGTACCCCTGGACAGGCCTCGCCTCCTCTGCACCCCTGGACAGGCCTCACCTCCTCTGCACCCCTGGACAGGCCTCTCATCCTCTGTACCCCTGGACAGGCCTCTCCTCCTCTGCACCCCTGGACAGGCCTCTCCTCCTCTGCACCCTGGACAGGCCTCTCCTCCTCTGCACCCTGGACAGGCCTCTCCTCCTCTGCTCCCCTGGACAGGCCTCACCTCCTCTGCACCCCTGGACAGGCGTCACCTCCTCTGCACCCCTGGACAGGCCCCTCCTCCTATGCACCCCTGGACAGTCCTCACCTCCTCTGCACCCCTGGACAGGCCTCTCCTTCTCTGCCCCCCTGGACAGGCCTCTCCTCCTTTGCACCCCTCTGGACAGGCCTCACCTCCTCTTCCCCCTGGACAGGCCTCGCCTCCTCTGCCCCTCCTCTGGACAGGCCTCTCCTCCTCTGCTCCCCTGGACAGGCCTCACCTCATCTGCACCCCTGGACAGGTGTCACCTCCTCTGCACCCCTGGACAGGTGTCACCTCCTCTGCACCCCTGGACAGGCCTCACCTCCTCTGCACCCCTGGACTGACCCCTCCTCCTCTGCACCCCTGGACAGGCCTCACCTCCTCTGCACCCCTGGACAGCCCCCTCCTCCTCTGCACCGCTGGACAGGCCTCTCCTCCTCTGCACCCCTGGACAGGCCTCTCCTCCTCTGCACCCCTGAACAGACCTCACCTCCACTGCACCCCTGGACAGGTCTCACCTCCTCTGCACCCCTGGACAGGCCTCTCCTCCTCTGCACCCCTGGACAGGCCTCACCTCCTCTGCTCCCCTGGACAGGCCACTCTTCCTCTGCACCCCTGGACAGGCCTCTCCTCCTCTGCACCCCTGGACAGGCCTCACCTCCTGCACCCCTGGACAGGCCTCTCCTCCTCTGCACCCTTCTGGATATGCCTCACCTCCTCTGCACCCCTGGACAGGCCTCACCTCCTCTGCACCCCTGGACAGGCCTCACCTCCTCTTCCCCCTGGGCCGGCCTATCCTCCTCTGCACCCTGGACAGACCTCTCCTCCTGTGCTCCCCTGGACAGGCCTCTCCTCCTCTGGACAGGCCTCACCTCCTCTGCACCCCTGGACAGGCGTCACCTCCTCTGCACCCCTGGACAGGCCTCACCTCCTCTGTACCCCTGGATAGGCCTCGCCTCCTCTGCACCCCTGGACAGGCCTCACCTCCTCTGACCCCTGGACAGGCCTCTCATCCTCTGTACCCCTGGACAGGCCTCTCCTCCTCTGCACCCTGGACAGGCCTCTCCTCCTCTGCTCCCCTGGACAGGCCTCACCTCCTCTTCCCCCTGGACAGGCCTCGCCTCCTCTGCCCCTCCTCTGGACAGGCCTCTCCTCCTCTGCTCCCCTGGACAGGCCTCACCTCCTCTGCACCCCTGGACAGGCGTCACCTCCTCTGCACCCCTGGATAGGTCTCACCTCCTTTGCACCCCTGGACAGGCCTCTCCTCCTCTGCACCCCTGTACATGCCTCTCCTCCTCTGCACCCCTGGACAGGCCTCACCTCCTCTGCACCCCTGGACTGACCCCTCCTCCTCTGCACCCCTGGACAGGCCTCACCTCCTCTGCACCCCTGGACAGCCCCCTCCTCCTCTGCACCGCTGGACAGGCCTCACCTCCTCTGAACCCCCTGGACAGACCTCACCTCCTCTGCACCTCTGGACAGACCTCACCTCCTCTGCACCCCTGGACAGACCTCACCTCCTCTGCACCCCTGGACAGGCCTCTCCTCCTCTGCACCCCTGGACAGGACTCTCCTCCTCTGAACCCCCTGGACAGACCTCACCGCCTCTGCACCCCTGGACAGACCTCACCTCCCCTGCACTCCTGGACAGACCTCACCTCCTCTGCACCCCTGGACAGGCCTCTCCTCCTCTGCACCCCTGGACAGGCCTCACCTCCTCTGAAGCCCCTGGACAGACCTCGCCTCCTCTGCACCCCTGGACAGACCTCACCTCCTCTGCACCCCTGGACAAGCCTCACCTCCTCTGCACCCCTGGACAGGCCTCACCTCCTCTTCCCCCTGGACAGGCCTCTCCTCCTCTTCCCCCTGGACAGGCCTCAGCTCCTCTGCACCCCTGGACAGGCCTCTCCTCCTCTGCACCTATGGACAGGCCTCTCATTCGCTGCACCCCTGGACAGACCTCACCTCTCCTGCACCCCTGGACAGACCTCACCTCCTCTGCACCCCTGGACAGACCTCTCCTCCTCTGCACCCCTGGACAGGCCTCTCCTCCTCTTCCTCCCGGACAGGCCTTAGCTCCTCTGCACCCCTTGACAGGCCTCTCCTCCTCTGCACCTATGGACAGGCCTCTCATTCGCTGCACCCCTGGACAGGTCTCGCCTCCTCTGCACCCCTGGACAGGCCTCTCCTCCTCGGCACCCCTAGACAGGCCTCTCCTCCTCGGCACCCCTAGACAGGCCTCTCCTCCTCTGCACCCCTGGACAGGCCTCACCTCCTCTGCTCCCCTGGACAGGCCACTCTTCCTCTGCACCCCTGGACAGGCCTCTCCTCCTCTGCACCCCTGGACAGGCCTCACCTCCTGCACCCCTGGACAGGCCTCTCCTCCTCTGCACCCCTCTGGATATGCCTCACCTCCTCTGCACCCCTGGACAGGCTTCACCTCCTCTGCACCCCTGGACAGGCCTCACCTCCTCTTCCCCCTGGACCGGCCTATCCTCCTCTGCACCCTGGACAGACCTCTCCTCCTCTGCTCCCCTGGACAGGCCTCTCCTCCTCTGCTCCCCTGGACAGGCCTCACCTCCACTGCACCCCTGGACAGGCGTCACCTCCTCTGCACCCCTGGACAGGCCTCACCTCCTCTGTACCCCTGGACAGGCCTCGCCTCCTCTGCACCCCTGGACAGGCCTCACCTCCTCTGCACCCCTGGACAGGCCTCTCATCCTCTGTACCCCTGGACAGGCCTCTCCTCCTCTGCACCCCTGGACAGGCCTCTCCTCCTCTGCACCCTGGACAGGCCTCTCCTCCTCTGCACCCTGGACAGACCTCTCCTCCTGTGCTCCCCTGGACAGGCCTCTCCTCCTCTGGACAGGCCTCACCTCCTCTGCACCCCTGGACAGGCGTCACCTCCTCTGCACCCCTGGACAGGCCTCACCTCCTCTGTACCCCTGGATAGGCCTCGCCTCCTCTGCACCCCTGGACAGGCCTCACCTCCTCTGACCCCTGGACAGGCCTCTCATCCTCTGTACCCCTGGACAGGCCTCTCCTCCTCTGCACCCTGGACAGGCCTCTCCTCCTCTGCTCCCCTGGACAGGCCTCACCTCCTCTTCCCCCTGGACAGGCCTCGCCTCCTCTGCCCCTCCTCTGGACAGGCCTCTCCTCCTCTGCTCCCCTGGACAGGCCTCACCTCCTCTGCACCCCTGGACAGGCGTCACCTCCTCTGCACCCCTGGATAGGTCTCACCTCCTTTGCACCCCTGGACAGGCCTCTCCTCCTCTGCACCCCTGTACATGCCTCTCCTCCTCTGCATCCCTGGACAGGCCTCTCCTCCTCTGCACCCTGGACAGGCCTCTCCTCCTCTGCTCCCCTGGACAGGCCTCACCTCCTCTGCACCCCAGGACAGGCCTCTCCTCCTCTGCACCCCTGGACAGGCCTCACCTCCTCTGAACCCCCTGGACAGACCTCACCTCCTCTGCACCTCTGGACAGACCTCACCTCCTCTGCACCCCTGGACAGACCTCACCTCCTCTGCACCCCTGGACAGGCCTCTCCTCCTCTGCACCCCTGGACAGGACTCTCCTCCTCTGAACCCCCTGGACAGACCTCACCGCCTCTGCACCCCTGGACAGACCTCACCTCCCCTGCACTCCTGGACAGACCTCACCTCCTCTGCACCCCTGGACAGGCCTCTCCTCCTCTGCACCCCTGGACAGGCCTCACCTCCTCTGAAGCCCCTGGACAGACCTCGCCTCCTCTGCACCCCTGGACAGACCTCACCTCCTCTGCACCCCTGGACAAGCCTCACCTCCTCTGCACCCCTGGACAGGCCTCACCTCCTCTTCCCCCTGGACAGGCCTCTCCTCCTCTTCCCCCTGGACAGGCCTCAGCTCCTCTGCACCCCTGGACAGGCCTCTCCTCCTCTGCACCTATGGACAGGCCTCTCATTCGCTGCACCCCTGGACAGACCTCACCTCTCCTGCACCCCTGGACAGACCTCACCTCCTCTGCACCCCTGGACAGACCTCTCCTCCTCTGCACCCCTGGACAGGCCTCTCCTCCTCTTCCTCCCGGACAGGCCTTAGCTCCTCTGCACCCCTTGACAGGCCTCTCCTCCTCTGCACCTATGGACAGGCCTCTCATTCGCTGCACCCCTGGACAGGTCTCGCCTCCTCTGCACCCCTGGACAGGCCTCTCCTCCTCGGCACCCCTAGACAGGCCTCTCCTCCTCGGCACCCCTAGACAGGCCTCTCCTCCTCTGCACCCCTGGACAGGCCTCACCTCCTCTGCTCCCCTGGACAGGCCACTCTTCCTCTGCACCCCTGGACAGGCCTCTCCTCCTCTGCACCCCTGGACAGGCCTCACCTCCTGCACCCCTGGACAGGCCTCTCCTCCTCTGCACCCCTCTGGATATGCCTCACCTCCTCTGCACCCCTGGACAGGCTTCACCTCCTCTGCACCCCTGGACAGGCCTCACCTCCTCTTCCCCCTGGACCGGCCTATCCTCCTCTGCACCCTGGACAGACCTCTCCTCCTCTGCTCCCCTGGACAGGCCTCTCCTCCTCTGCTCCCCTGGACAGGCCTCACCTCCACTGCACCCCTGGACAGGCGTCACCTCCTCTGCACCCCTGGACAGGCCTCACCTCCTCTGTACCCCTGGACAGGCCTCGCCTCCTCTGCACCCCTGGACAGGCCTCACCTCCTCTGCACCCCTGGACAGGCCTCTCATCCTCTGTACCCCTGGACAGGCCTCTCCTCCTCTGCACCCCTGGACAGGCCTCTCCTCCTCTGCACCCTGGACAGGCCTCTCCTCCTCTGCACCCTGGACAGGCCTCTCCTCCTCTGCTCCCCTGGACAGGCCTCACCTCCTCTGCACCCCTGGACAGGCGTCACCTCCTCTGCACCCCTGGACAGGCCCCTCCTCCTATGCACCCCTGGACAGTCCTCACCTCCTCTGCACCCCTGGACAGGCCTCTCCTTCTCTGCCCCCCTGGACAGGCCTCTCCTCCTTTGCACCCCTCTGGACAGGCCTAACCTCCTCTTCCCCCTGGACAGGCCTCGCCTCCTCTGCCCCTCCTCTGGACAGGCCTCTCCTCCTCTGCTCCCCTGGACAGGCCTCACCTCATCTGCACCCCTGGACAGGTGTCACCTCCTCTGCACCCCTGGACAGGTGTCACCTCCTCTGCACCCCTGGACAGGCCTCACCTCCTCTGCACCCCTGGACTGACCCCTCCTCCTCTGCACCCCTGGACAGGCCTCACCTCCTCTGCACCCCTGGACAGCCCCCTCCTCCTCTGCACCGCTGGACAGGCCTCTCCTCCTCTGCACCCCTGGACAGGCCTCTCCTCCTCTGCACCCCTGAACAGACCTCACCTCCACTGCACCCCTGGACAGGTCTCACCTCCTCTGCACCCCTGGACAGACCTCTCCTCCTCTGCACCCCTGGACAGGCCTCACCTCCTCTGCTCCCCTGGACAGGCCACTCTTCCTCTGCACCCCTTGTTAGACGGACCGGGAGGGTCGGCCGAGATTACGGGGAGAGGTCTCCGGGGAGAGCCGTCTCCAACGACTGTACAGACAAGTAACTTCCCCCCCACAGACGGACACCACACAAGGTTGAAGGTTAACGAGACTTTATATGCAATTCTTAGGTTACGATGATATGATACAAGGAGGTCTGGACTCAGGGGTCCCCTCGGTTCTAGTCTCTGGCTTAGGAAAGGGGTAGCGGGACAGTCTTGTTACCAATGAGTGGAAAATAGCTCTCAATCCTCGAGCTCGGCGTTCTAGATGATCGGGCCGCGGCGGAGCCAGCAGGTCCCGAGATGGACGAAGGAAAAACGACGGTCCGCGGCGGAGCCTGCAGGTCCCGGTGAAGATGACGGTTACAACGGTCCGCGGCCACGCCAGCAGGTCCCGACGACGATGAAGGATATGAAGGTTGCGAAGGCTGTGGCAGCGCCAACAGGCAGGACGATGGTGCACAAGACAGAGCTACGGCAGCGCCAGTAGTCCGTCAAGGATGAGTTCCTCTTTACGTCTCTCGACTCCAAGATACAACTGCCTTCCTGCTCTGGAGCTGCCCCAGTTATAGGGCTGGTGTGCTTTGATGTCCGGACCCTCGCACTTGGAGGTCGGGAGGTCCGGGATGAAGGAGTCCAGACACCCAGCAGGGGGGTGGAGCCAGCGCTCGGGGAGGCGATGGGCGAGCGGCACTTGGCGGGGGAGAGCCATCGACACCTCTTTCTCCCATTGACTTGCCAAGTAGCCCGCTCACCTCCTGGGTGGATGGTGGTGCCGGGATGTCTGAGGCCTGGCCAGGCCCAGGGTTGAGGTCGATCGGGGGCCAGGCGGCCTCGTGGTGGAGTGTCCAAGATGGCGCCCCAGGATGGGCGCGAGGGCCGGCAGTGGATCGGACCCACGAGGTTGACATGCTCGAGGGCAGGGGTCCCTGAGGGGACAGCGGACGTGCAATGGTGGTGTGTGGTACTTGTGGGCCCGGACTCGGGCCTGGTTGGACCGGGGGAGAGCGGCCCTTCATGTGGCCTGTCCAACATGCGTCCCCCCAGCTGAAGGCGGGGAGAGTTACCCATCCTCTTGGGGACTCTCCTCGTCGAGGCGGAAGAATCGGGACAGGCCATCCGCGTTGGCGTGATCTGGCCCAGGTCGGTGTTCAACTGTGAAGTCCATACCCTGCAGGGAGATGGACCAGCGTAGTAACTTCGGGTTTTCCCCCCGCATCTGCATCAGCCACTGCAGGGGTCGGTGGTCAGTCTGCACCCGGAAGTGGGTGCCAAAAAGGTAGGGCCGGAGTTTCTTGAGGGCCCATACCACAGCGAAGGCCTCCCTCTCTATGGTGCTCCAGCGTTGTTCCCGTGGTAGGAGTCGCCGGCTGATAAAGGCCACCGGTTGATCAAGGCCTTCGGTGTTTACTTGGGACAGGACTGCCCCAATGCCATGGTCGGAGGCATCCGTCTGGACAACGAACTCCCGGCTGTAGTCGGGGGCCTGGAGCACAGGGGCAGAACACATGGCGGCTTTTAATTGTTCAAATGCAGCTTGGCACTCTGGGGTCCAGTTGACGTTCTTGGGCTGGTTTTTTGACGTGAGTTCTGTGAGGGGCCCCACTATGGTACCGTAGTCCTTCACGAACCTTCGGTAATATCCGGTGAGGCCCAGGAAGGCTCGTACCTCGGTCTGAGTGATGGGGGGCTGCCAAGACTGGATGGCGGCAATTTTTAGCTGCAGAGGGGCCACCAGGCCGCTTCCCACCTGGTGCCCGAGGTAGGTTACAGACCCTTGCCCAATTTGACACTTGCTGGCCTTGATCGTGAGGCCAGCTCGCCGAAGGGCTTGCAGCACTGCTCGGAGGTGGTGGAGGTGCTCGGACCAATGGTGGCTGTATACAGCGATGTCGTCTAGGTAGGCGGCGCTGAATCCTTCGAGCCCCGCCAGGACCTGATTGACGAGCCGTTGGAATGTTGCCGGGGCATTCTTCATGCCGAAGGGCATGACGGTGAAATGGTAATGGCCATCGGGGGTGGAAAAGGCAGAACGTTCCTGCGCCCGGGGTGTGAGGCCGATTTGCCAGTAGCCCGCCGTCAGGTCGAAGATACTGAGGTAGCGGGCAGCTCCCATGCGGTCGATTAGTTCATCTGCCCGGGGTATGGGATGCGCGTCTGTTCTGGTGACCGCATTCAAGCCCCGGTAGTCGACGCAGAACCGGAGTTCTGGTGTGGTGCCGGGTGCAGCTGCTTTGGGGACCAGTACTACAGGGCTGGCCCAGGGACTGTCTGAGGGCTCGATGACCCCGAGTGTGAGCATCTTGGCCACCTCTTCCTGGATGCAGGCCCGTACCCGATCTGGCACGCGGTAGGCCCGGTGGCGGATAGGGGGGCTGTCCCCCGTGTCCACATCGTGCACACACCAGGGAGTGACACCGGGGGTGAGGGAGAACAGGCTGGCGAACTGTGATAGGAGGGCTTGACACTCTTGGCGTTGTTCTCTGGTGAGGGCCTCCGAGAGTCGGACCCCATCCACGGAGCCGTCTTGCTCCTGAGTCCGTAGGAGGTCAGGGAGAGGCTCGGAGTCTTCTTCAACCTCATTGTCTGTGGCCATCAGGAGGCTGAGCTCGGTTCGCACAAAGTGGGGCTTTAGTCTGTTAGCGTGGAGGACCCGGAGAGGGTTCCGGGAGGATTCCATGTCGATGAGATAGGTGGCAGGGCCCTTACGCTCGACCACTTTGAAGGGCCCCGTCCATTTGTCTTGTAGGGCGCATGGCTCAGTGGGGGACATCACCCATACCTGTTGGCCAGGTTCGAATTCAATGGATGAGGCATTCTGGTCATACCATTTTTTCATGTCCTCTTGACTGGCCTCTAGGTTGGCTTTCGCCAGTTCCCTGAACCGCCGGGTCTGGTTGCGGAGGGTTAGGAGGTACCGGAAGACATCTGGAGGGTTCTTTAACGGAGGCATCTCCCAGCCTTCTTTGACTAGGCTGAGCGGCCCCCGCACCGGGTGTCCATATAGCAGTTCAAATGGGCTGAAGCCCAGGGATTTCTGAGGGACCTCTCGGTAGGCGAAGAGGAGGCACGGCAGCAGCACATCCCACTGGCGACGGAGGGGCTCTTCCAACCCCCCGATCATCCCTTTTAGCGTGCGGTTGAACCGCTCAACAAGTCCGTTCCCTTGGGGGTGATAGGGGGTCGTGAATCGGTAGGTGACCCCGCACTGTTGCCAGAGGGATTTCATGTATTTGGAAATAAAGTTCGTGCCTCTGTCGCTGACGACTTCTCGGGGGAAGCCCACACGGGAGAAGATCCCCATCAGAGCCCGGCCGACTACCGGGGCTGTCACAGTCCGCAGAGGAACAGCCTCAGGGTAGCGGGTGGCGTGGTCCACTAGCACCAAGATGAATCGATGGCCTTGTTTTGTGCGCGGGTCCAGGGGCCCCACAATGTCTATTCCGACCCTCTCAAATGGGGTAGTGACCACAGGAAAAGGTTGCAGGGGGGCCTTTAGTTTGCGGCCGCTCTTTCCACTGGCTTGGCACGTGGGGCAAGATCGGCAATGCTGGTGCACATCGTTCCTCATTTTGGGCCAGAAGAAGTGGGTCACTAGGCGACTGTAGGTTTTATCTTGTCCCAGGTGTCCTGCCAGGGGGACATCGTGGGCCAGGTTTAGCAGAAAGTCTCTAAAACGGAGGGGCACCACTAACACTCGGTTGGCCCCCAGCTCGGCGATTCTTTGCTCGCTGTACAGCAGATCATTGTCCCAGTAGACCCAATGAGTTCCGGAGGTATCCCCTGCGCTTTGGGCGAGCGCTTGCTGGCGGAGTCCCTCGAGGGAGGGACAGGTCTTCTGTTCTTGGCGAAATTGTTCTTGCGTGGGCCCCCCCTCTTGAGGCCACTGGTCGAGGTTAGCGAGATCGGAAGGTTGAGCTGGTTCGGGGGGGATGTCATGGCTGGTGGTTTCGGCTGGGGCGACCGGAGGCGGTGGCGCCGGCCATTCGGGATCTTCTGGGCGGTGGTTGGCACGGGCGGCCATGGACCGGGTGGTGACGCACGCCCAGTCCGGGACGCCTGTTAGACGGACCGGGAGGGTCGGCCGAGATTACGGGGAGAGGTCTCCAGGGAGAGCCGTCTCCAACGACTGTACAGACGAGTAACTTCCCCCCCACAGACGGACACCACACAAGGTTGAAGGTTAACGAGACTTTATATGCAATTCTTAGGTTACGATAGTATGATACAAGGAGGTCTGGACTCAGGGGTCCCCTCGGTTCCGATCTCTAGTTGAGGAAAGGGGTAGCGGGACAGTCTTAGTTACCAGTGAGTTCAAAATAGCTCTCAATCCTCGAGCTCGGCGTTCTTGATGATCGGGCCGTGGAGGAGCCAAGCAGGTCCCGAGATGGATGAAGGAAGGACGACGGTCCGCGGCGGAGCCTGCAGGTCCCGGTGAAAGATGACGGTTACAACGGTCCGCGGCCACGCCAGCAGATCCGGACGACGATGAAGGATGACGGTTACGACGGCTGTGGCAGCGCCAACAGGCAGGACGATGAAGGTTACGACGGCTGTGGCAGCGCCAACAGGCAGGACGATGGTGCACAGGACAGAGCTACGGCAGCGCCAGTAGTCCGTCCAGGATGAGTTCCTCTTTACGTCTCTCGACTCCAAGATACAACTGCCTTCCTGGTCTGGAGCTGCCCCAGTTATAGGGCTGGTGTGCTTTGATGTCCGGACCCTCGCACTTGGAGGTCGGGAGGTCCGGGATGAGGGAGTCCAGACACCCAGCAGGGGGGTGGAGCCAGCGCTCGGGGAGGCGATGGGCGAGCGGCACTTGGTGGGGGAGAGCCATCGACACCTCCTTCTCCCATTGACTTGCCAAGTAGCCCGCTCACCTCCTGGGTGGATGGTGGTGCCGGGATGTCTGAGGCCTGGCCAGGCCCAGGGTTGAGGTCGGCCGGGGGCCAGGCGGCCACGTGGTGAAGTGTCCAAGATGGCGGCCCGGGCTGGGCGCGTGGGCCGGTAGTGGATTGGGCCCACGAGGTCGACATGCTCGAGGGCAGGGGTCCCTGAGGAGACGGAGGACGTGCACTGGTGGTGTGTGGTGCTTGTGTGACCGGGCTCGGGCCTGGTCAAGCCGGGGGAGAGCGGCCCTTCATGTGGCCTGTCCAACATGCGTCCCCCCCAGCTGAAGGCGGGGAGAGTTACCCATTCTCTTGGGGACTCTCTTCGTCGAGGCGGAAAAACCGGGACAGGCCATCCGCATTGGCGTGGTCGGACCCAGGCCGGTGTTCGACTGTGAAGTCCATCCCCTGCAAGGATATGGACCAGCGTAGCAACTTGGGGTTTTCCCCCCGCATGTGCATCAGCCACTGCAGGGGTCGGTGGTCGGTCTGCACCCGAAAGTGGGTGCCGAAAAGGTAGGGCCGGAGTTTCTTGAGGGCCCATACCACAGCGAAGGCTTCCCTCTCTATGGTGCTCCAGCGTTGTTCCCGTGGTAGGAGTCTCCGGCTGATGAAGGCCACCGGTTGATCAAGGCCTTCGGTGTTCACTTGAGACAGCACTGCCCCAATGCCCTGGTCAGAGGCGTCCGTCTGGACGACGAACTCCCGGCTGTAGTCTGGGGCCTGGAGCACAGGAGCGGAACACATGGCGGCCTTCAACTGTTCGAATGCCGCTTGACACTCTGGGGTCCAGTTCACCTTCTTGGGCTGATTCTTTGACGTGAGCTCGGTGAGAGGCCCCACTATGGTACCATAGTCTTTCACGAACCTTCGGTAGTAGCCCGTGAGGCCCAGGAAGGCTCGCACCTCGGTTTGGGTGATAGGGGGCTGCCAGTTCTGGATGGCGGCAATTTTCAGCTGTAGAGGGGCCACTAGGCCGCTTCCCACCTGGTGTCCGAGGTAGGTCACAGACCCTTGTCCAATTTGGCATTTGCTGGCCTTGATCGTAAGGCCAGCTCGCTGAAGGGCTTGCAGTACTGCTCGGAGGTGGTGGAGGTGCTCGGTCCAATGGTGGCTGTACACAGCGATGTCGTCCAGGTAGGCGGCGCTGAACTCTTCGAGCCCCGCCAGGACCTGATTGACGAGCCGTTGGAAAGTTGCTGGGGCATTTTTCATGCCGAAGGGCATGACCGTAAAATGATAGTGGCCATCGGGGGTGGAGAAGGCAGAACGTTCTTGTGCTCGGGGTGTGAGGCCGATCTGCCAATAACCTGCTGTCAGGTCGAAGATGCTGAGGTAGCGGGCAGCTCCCATTCGGTCGACCAGTTCATCTGCCCGGGGGATGGGATGTGCGTCCGTTCTGGTGACTTCATTCAGGCCCCGGTAGTCGACGCAGAACCGGAGTTCTGGTGTGGTTCCGGGGGCGGCTGCTTTGGGGACCAGTACGACCGGGCTGGCCCATGGACTGTCTGAGGGCTCGATGACCCCGAGCGTGAGCATCTTAGCTACTTCCGCCTGGATGCAGGCCCGTACCCGATCAGGTACGCGGTAGGCCCGGTGGCGGATAGGAGGGCTGTCTCCGGTGTCCACATCGTGCACACACCAAGAAGTGACACCTGGGGTGAGGGAGAACAGACTGGCGAATCGTGACAGAAGGGTTTGGCACTCTTGACGTTGTTCTCTGGTGAGGGTCTCCGAGAGTCGGACCCCATCCACGGAGCCGTCTTGCTCTTGGGCCCGCAAGAGGTCAGGGAGAGGCTCGGAGTCGTCTTCAACCCCATTGTCTGTGGCCATCAGTAGGCTGAGTTCTGTTCGTGCAAAGTGGGGCTTCAGTCTGTTGGTGTGGAGGACTCGGAGTGGATTCCGGGAGGACTCCATATCGATCAGATAGGTGGCAGGACCCTTGCGCTCGATTACTTTGAAGGGTCCCGTCCATTTGTCTTGGAGGGCGCATGGCTCTGTGGGGGACATTACCCATACCTGTTGCCCCGGCTCGAATTCAATGGATGAGGCGTTCTGGTCATACCATTTCTTCATGTCCTCTTGACTGGCCTCGAGGTTGGCTTTTGCTAGGTCTCTGAACCGCCGGGACTGGTTGCGGAGGGTGAGGAGGTACCGGAAGACATCTGGAGGACTCTTGGCCGGAGGCATCTCCCAGCCTTCTTTGATCAGGCTGAGCGGCCCCCGCACTGGGTGCCCATACAGCAGTTCGAAGGGGCTGAAGCCTAAGGATTTCTGTGGGACCTCCCGGTATGCGAAGAGGAGGCACGGCAGCAGCACGTCCCACTGGCGACGGAGGGGCTCTTCCAATCCCCCGATCATCCCTTTTAGCGTGCGATTGAACCGCTCAACAAGTCCGTTTCCTTGGGGGTGATAGGGGGTCGTGAAGCGGTAGGTGACCCCACACTGTTGCCAGAGGGACTTCATGTATTTAGAGATAAAGTTCGTGCCTCTGTCGCTGACGACTTCTCGGGGGAACCCCACACGGGAGAAGATCCCCATCAGGGCCCGGCCGACCACTGGGGCTGTCACGGTCCGGAGAGGAATAGCCTCAGGGTAGCGGGTGGCGTGGTCCACTAGTACCAGGATGAAGCGATGGCCTTGTCTTGTACGCGGGTCCAGGGGTCCCACAATGTCTATCCCGACCCTCTCAAATGGGGTCGTGACTACTGGAAAGGGTTGCAGGGGGGCCTTTAGTTTGCGGCCGCTCTTCCCACTGGCTTGGCACGTGGGGCAAGATCGGCAATGCTGGTGCACATCGTTTCTCATTTTGGGCCAGAAGAAGTGGGTCACTAGGCGGCCGTAGGTTTTATCCTGTCCCAGGTGCCCTGCCAGGGGGACATCGTGGGCCAGATTCAGCAGGAAGTCTCTGAAGCGGAGGGGCACTACTAGTACTCGGTTGGCCCCCAGCTCGGCGATTCGTTGCTCGCTGTACAACAGATCATTGTCCCAGTAGACCCAATGAGTTCCGGAGGTATCCCCTGCGCTTTGGGCGAGCGCTTGTTGTCGGAGTCCCTCGAGGGAGGGACAGGTCTTCTGTTCCTGACGAAATTGTTCTTGTGTGGGTCCCCCTTCTTGAGCCCACTGGTCAAGGTTAGCGAGGTCGGAAGGTTGAGCAAGTTCGAGGGGGATGTCATGGTCGGTGGTCTCGGCTGGGGCGACCGGAGGCGGTGGCGCCGGCCATTCTGGTTCTTCCGGGTGATGGTTGGCACGGGCGGCCATGGACCGGGTGGTGACGCACGCCCAGTCTGGGACGCCCAACATCCCCAAGTGTTCTTTTCGCTCCACGGCTGCCCACGGGGAGCTTTCCAGGTCATTTCCGAGGAGGCAGTCCACGGGGGCGTCGTCTCGGACCGTCACTTTCAACATGCCGGAGACCCCTCCCCACTCAAAGGGGACGCAGGCCATCCGACACAGACTTTCCGAGTTGTCGGCTGATCGCACAGGGCAGAGAATGTTCGGTAGATATTGTTCTGGGGTCACCAGATGACAGCGGACGGCTGTCACGCTGGCCCCGGTGTCCCGAAGGGCTTCAGCCCGTTGTCCATTGATGCTCACCCATTGGCTGTACTTCTGGGTGTTAGCGGGGAGGGGGACCCGCGGGACCATGTCTCTTCCCCCTAAGCACGCGAGAGTCATGGCGGCTGGCTCCCACTCTTGATACTCTTGCTCGTCTGTTTCTTGTTCCTCGGAGATCTGTTCTTCCCCTAGTGCCGCGGCGGCCACATGGCGGGGTTTCGGACTCTGATACTGCGGGCAGCTTGGGTCGTTTGCATAGTGGCCGACTCGTTGGCATCGGTGACATGTAACATTGGCTCTGTACCCCGGTCGCGCCGGGGTGCTGCCCCGGTTGGCCGGGGGGGTGGTGCTGGTAGCGGGGGCGGCCGGAGTGTTGTCTCTTCCTCGTCCTTGGCCCCCTCCTCCTCCTCTGGGTCGGTGGTGACCATTGTTGTTCCGGTTCTGCTCGTAGGACCCATTCCGGCCCACTCTGGTGATCTCCCACCGGTCAGCTTCGGCTGCGAGCTGCCGGGGATCGGTTAACTTGCTGTCGAGGAGGTGTTGGCGAAGTTCAATGAAGCAATTGTTGGACAGGTGCTCCCATACCATCAGATTGAACAGCTGCTCGTAGGTCGTGACGTTGTTCCCTCTGATCCAGCCTTCGAAGGCTCGGCTAAAGTACGTTACATAGTCCACCCAAGTTGTACCCGGGATGCGTGTGCAGTCTCGGAACCTCTGACGGTACATCTCGGGCGTGAGGCCATAGCGGGTGAGGAGGGCCGCTTTCATATGGTCGTAGGAGGTCATCTGGTGGTCTGGGAGCTGTAACAGGGTATCGCGACCCTCATTGAGGAATTTGCCCCATAGGCCGGCTCCCCAATCATTTCTATCGATCCGGTGCGCAGTCATTGCGATTTCATAGGCCTTAAACCATTGCTGGATGTCGTCTTCTCGAAAATATTCTCGGACAACATCCTTGGGGATGTGTACTTTTTTCTCCGTGGTCCCTGGGGTGTGTGGTCTGTCGGACACCCCTAACTCTTTATTTTGCTTGCGCAGGTTGATCTCGGCTAGGTTCCGTTCGTGCTCGTACGCCAGTTTCTTTTCCTCGAGCTCCCTTTGCCTCTGTTTCTCCTCTCTTTCTTCTCGGAGACGCAGGTGCTCTAAGTTTATTTTTTGTTCGGCCAACTTGAGTTCTACGTCCATCTTGAGTCGGGCCATTTCTAGTTCGTGTAGTCGGGTTTTTTCTCTCTCTTGAATCTCGTCTTGCGAGAGACTGGTTCTTTGCCCCTCCGGGGCCGTGTTGGTATTTTTCGCGGTGCTTTGCTCGGGGGCTTCGACATCCCCGGTCTCTGCCCAAGATTCTAGGGCATGCTTAAAATCGTCCTTGGTGCTTAGTCCGGTGGTAGCGATACCTAGTTCGATGCAGAACTGCTTTAGTTCACGATGGCTGTACTCCTCTAGTTTTTCCATTTGGAACTTCTCAGTTGATCCGCTCTCTTTAGTTGTCATTGTGGATCGTTGTGGGGTGAGCTACTCTCTGTACGTTATGCGGTGATTCGGATCGCGCCGCTGGCCACCAATGTTAGACGGACCGGGAGGGTCGGCCGAGATTACGGGGAGAGGTCTCCAGGGAGAGCCGTCTCCAACGACTGTACAGACGAGTAACTTCCCCCCCACAGACGGACACCACACAAGGTTGAAGGTTAACGAGACTTTATATGCAAT
Organism: Lissotriton vulgaris; assembly: GCF_964263255.1. Lineage (NCBI taxonomy): Eukaryota > Metazoa > Chordata > Amphibia > Caudata > Salamandridae > Lissotriton > Lissotriton vulgaris. Next base: position 403,513 of record NW_028249480.1, read on the forward strand.
TCTTAGGTTACGATAGTATGATACAAGGAGGTCTGGACTCAGGGGTCCCCTCGGTTCCGATCTCTAGTTGAGGAAAGGGGTAGCGGGACAGTCTTAGTTACCAGTGAGTTCAAAATAGCTCTCAATCCTCGAGCTCGGCGTTCTTGATGATCGGGCCGTGGAGGAGCCAAGCAGGTCCCGAGATGGATGAAGGAAGGACGACGGTCCGCGGCGGAGCCTGCAGGTCCCGGTGAAAGATGACGGTTACAACGGTCCGCGGCCACGCCAGCAGATCCGGACGACGATGAAGGATGACGGTTACGACGGCTGTGGCAGCGCCAACAGGCAGGACGATGAAGGTTACGACGGCTGTGGCAGCGCCAACAGGCAGGACGATGGTGCACAGGACAGAGCTACGGCAGCGCCAGTAGTCCGTCCAGGATGAGTTCCTCTTTACGTCTCTCGACTCCAAGATACAACTGCCTTCCTGGTCTGGAGCTGCCCCAGTTATAGGGCTGGTGTGCTTTGATGTCCGGACCCTCGCACTTGGAGGTCGGGAGGTCCGGGATGAGGGAGTCCAGACACCCAGCAGGGGGGTGGAGCCAGCGCTCGGGGAGGCGATGGGCGAGCGGCACTTGGTGGGGGAGAGCCATCGACACCTCCTTCTCCCATTGACTTGCCAAGTAGCCCGCTCACCTCCTGGGTGGATGGTGGTGCCGGGATGTCTGAGGCCTGGCCAGGCCCAGGGTTGAGGTCGGCCGGGGGCCAGGCGGCCACGTGGTGAAGTGTCCAAGATGGCGGCCCGGGCTGGGCGCGTGGGCCGGTAGTGGATTGGGCCCACGAGGTCGACATGCTCGAGGGCAGGGGTCCCTGAGGAGACGGAGGACGTGCACTGGTGGTGTGTGGTGCTTGTGTGACCGGGCTCGGGCCTGGTCAAGCCGGGGGAGAGCGGCCCTTCATGTGGCCTGTCCAACAACGCCTAACATCCCCAGGTGTTCTCTTCGCTCCACGGCTGCCCACGGAGAGCTTTCAAGGTCATTTCCAAGGAGGCAGTCTACGGGGGCATCGTCTCGGACTGTTACTTTCAACATGCCGGAGACCCCTCCCCATTCGAAAGGGACGCAGGCCATCCGACACAGACTTTCCGAGTTATCGGCTGATCGTACAGGGCAGAGAATGTTCGGTAGATACTGTTCTGGGGTCACCAGGTGACAGCGGACGGCTGTTACACTGGCCCCGGTGTCACGAAGGGCTTCGGCCCGGCGTCCATTGATGCTCACCGATTGGCTGTACTTCTGTGTGTTGGCGGGTAGGGGGACCCGCGGGACCATGTCTTTCCCCCCTAAGCATGCTAGAGCCATGGCGGCTGGCTCCCACTCTTGATGCTCTTGTTCGTATTCTTCCTGCTCCTCGGAGATCTGTTCTTCCCCTAGGGCCGCAGCGGCCACTTGGCGGGGTCTTGGGCTCTGGTACTGCGGGCAGCTTGGGTCGTTTGCATAGTGGCCGACTCGTTGGCATCGGTGACACGTGACATTGGCTCTGTACCCCGGTCGCGCCGGGGTGCTGCCCCGGTTGGCCGGGGGGGTGGTGCTGGTTGCGGGGGCGACCGGAGCGTTGTCTCTTCCTCGTCCTTGGCGCCCTCCTCCTCCTCTGGGTCGGTGCTGACCATTGTTGTTCCGGTTCTGTTCGTAGAACCCATTCCGGCCCACTCTGGTGATCTCCCACCGGTCAGCTTCGGCTGCGAGCTGCCGGGGATCTGTTAACTTGCTGTCGAGGAGGTGCTGGCGGAGTTCAATGAAGCAATTGTTCGACAGATGCTCCCATACCATCAGATTGAACAGTTGTTCGTAGGTCGTGACGTTGCTTCCTCTGATCCAGCCCTCGAAGGCTCGGCTAAAGTAGGTTACATAGTCCACCCAAGTTGTATCCGGGATGCGGGTGCAGTCTCGGAACCTCTGACGGTACATCTCGGGTGTGAGGCCATAGCGGGTGAGGAGTGCCGCTTTCATATGGTCATAGGAGGTCATCTGGTGGTCCGGGAGCTGTAGCAGGGTATCGCGGCCCTCATTGAGGAATCTCCCCCATAGACCGGCTCCCCAATCGCTTCTATCGATCCGGTGTGCAGTCATAGCAATTTCATAGGCCTTAAACCATTGCTGGATGTCGTCCTCTCGGAAATATTCTCGGACAACATCCTTGGGGATGTGTACCTTTTTCTCTGTTGGCCCTGGGGTGTGGGGTTGCTCGGGCACCCCTAATTCTTTGTTCTGCTTACGTAGGTTGATCTCAGCTAGGTTCCGCTCGTGTTCGTACGCCAGTTTCTTTTCCTCGAGCTCCCTTTGTCTCTGTTTCTCCTCTCTTTCTTCTCGGAGACGCAGGTGCTCTAAGTTGATTTTTTGTTCGGCCAACTTAAGTTCCACGTCCATCTTGAGTCGGGCCATTTCCAGCTCGTGTAGTCGGGTTCTTTCTCTTTCCTGGATCTCGTCTTGCGAGAGACCCGTTCTTTGCCCTTCAGGGGCCGTGGTGGTTTTTTCTGCGGTGCTTTGATCGGGGGTTCCGGCAGCCCCGGTCTCTGCCCAAGATTCTAGGGCATGCTTAAAATCGTCTTTGGTACTTAGTCCGGTGGTAGCGATACCCAGTTCGATGCAGAATTGTTTTAGTTCACGATGGCTGTACTCCTCCAGTTTCTCCATTTGGAACTTCTCGGTTGATCCGCTTTCTTTAGTTGTCATGGTGATTTCGTCGTGGGGTGAGCTACTCTCTGTACGTTATGCGGTGATTCGGATCGCGCCGCTGGCCACCAATGTTAGACGGACCGGGAGGGTCGGCCGAGATTACGGGGAGAGGTCTCCGGGGAGAGCCGTCTCCAACGACTGTACAGACAAGTAACTTCCCCCCCACAGACGGACACCACACAAGGTTGAAGGTTAACGAGACTTTATATGCAATTCTTAGGTTACGATGATATGATACAAGGAGGTCTGGACTCAGGGGTCCCCTCGGTTCTAGTCTCTGGCTTAGGAAAGGGGTAGCGGGACAGTCTTGTTACCAATGAGTGGAAAATAGCTCTCAATCCTCGAGCTCGGCGTTCTAGATGATCGGGCCGCGGCGGAGCCAGCAGGTCCCGAGATGGACGAAGGAAAAACGACGGTCCGCGGCGGAGCCTGCAGGTCCCGGTGAAGATGACGGTTACAACGGTCCGCGGCCACGCCAGCAGGTCCCGACGACGATGAAGGATATGAAGGTTGCGAAGGCTGTGGCAGCGCCAACAGGCAGGACGATGGTGCACAAGACAGAGCTACGGCAGCGCCAGTAGTCCGTCAAGGATGAGTTCCTCTTTACGTCTCTCGACTCCAAGATACAACTGCCTTCCTGCTCTGGAGCTGCCCCAGTTATAGGGCTGGTGTGCTTTGATGTCCGGACCCTCGCACTTGGAGGTCGGGAGGTCCGGGATGAAGGAGTCCAGACACCCAGCAGGGGGGTGGAGCCAGCGCTCGGGGAGGCGATGGGCGAGCGGCACTTGGCGGGGGAGAGCCATCGACACCTCTTTCTCCCATTGACTTGCCAAGTAGCCCGCTCACCTCCTGGGTGGATGGTGGTGCCGGGATGTCTGAGGCCTGGCCAGGCCCAGGGTTGAGGTCGATCGGGGGCCAGGCGGCCTCGTGGTGGAGTGTCCAAGATGGCGCCCCAGGATGGGCGCGAGGGCCGGCAGTGGATCGGACCCACGAGGTTGACATGCTCGAGGGCAGGGGTCCCTGAGGGGACAGCGGACGTGCAATGGTGGTGTGTGGTACTTGTGGGCCCGGACTCGGGCCTGGTTGGACCGGGGGAGAGCGGCCCTTCATGTGGCCTGTCCAACACCCCTGGACAGGCCTCTCCTCCTCTGCTTCCCTGGACAGGCCTCACCTCCTGCACCCCTGGACAGGCCTCTCCTCCTCTGCACCCCTCTGGATATGCCTCACCTCCTCTGCACCCCTGGACAGGCCTCACCTCCTCTGCACCCCTGGACAGGCCTCACCTCCTCTTCCCCTTGGACCAGCCTATCCTCCTCTGCACCCTGGACAGACCTCTCCTCCTGTGCTCCCCTGGACAGGCCTCTCCTCCTCTGGACAGGCCTCACCTCCTCTGCACCCCTGGACAGGCGTCACCTCCTCTGCACCCCTGGACAGGCCTCACCTCCTCTGTACCCTTGGATAGGCCTCGCCTCCTCTGCACCCCTGGACAGGCCTCACCTCCTCTGACCCCTGGACAGGCCTCTCATCCTCTGTACCCCTGGACAGGCCTCTCCTCCTCTGCACCCTGGACAGGCCTCTCCTCCTCTGCTCCCCTGGACAGGCCTCACCTCCTCTTCCCCCTGGACAGGCCTCGCCTCCTCTGCCCCTCCTCTGGACAGGCCTCTCCTCCTCTGCTCCCCTGGACAGGCCTCACCTCCTCTGCACCCCAGGACAGGTGTCACCTCCTCTGCACCCCTGGACAGGCCTCACCTCCTCTGCACCCCTGGACTGGCCCCTCCTCCTCTGCACCCCTGGACAGGCCTCACCTCCTCTGCACCCCTGGACAGGCCTCTCCTCCTCTGCACCCCTGGACAGGCCTCACCTCCTGCACCCCTGGACAGGCCTCTCCTCCTCTGCACCCCTCTGGATATGCCTCACCTCCTCTTCCCCCTGGACAGGCCTCTCCTCCTCTGCGCTCCTGGACAGGCCTCACCTCCTCTGCACCCCTGGACAGGCGTCACCTCCTCTGCACCCCTGGACAGGCCTCACCTCCTCTGTACCCCTGGACAGGCCTCACCTCCTCTGCACCCCTGGACAGGCCTCTCCTCCTCTGCACCCCTGGACAGGCCTCTCCTCCTCTGCAACCTGGACAGGCCTCTCCTCCTCTGCACCCCTGGACAGGCGTCACCTCCTCTGCACCCCTGGACAGGCCCCTCCTCCTATGCACCCCTGGACAGTCCTCACCTCCTCTGCACCCCTGGACAGGCCTCTCCTTCTCTGCCCCCCTGGACAGGCCTCTCCTCCTTTGCACCCCTCTGGACAGGCCTCTCCTCCTCTGCACCCCTAGACAGGCCTCTCCTCCTCTGCACCCCTGGACAGGCCTCACCTCCTCTGCACCCCTGGACAGGCCTCTCCTCCTCTGCACCCCTGGACAGGCCTCACCTCCTGCACCCCTGGACAGGCTTCTCCTCCTCTGCACCCCTCTGGATATGCCTCACCTCCTCTGCACCCCTGGACAGGCCTCACCTCCTCTGCACCCCTGGACAGGCCTCACCTCCTCTTCCCCCTGGACCGGCCTATCCTCCTCTGCACCCTGGACAGACCTCTCCTCCTCTGCTCCCCTGGACAGGCCTCTCCTCCTCTGCTCCCCTGGACAGGCCTCACCTCCTCTGCACCCCTGTCCTCTTCCCCCTGGACCGGCCTATCCTCCTCTGCACCCTGGACAGACCTCTCCTCCTCTGCTCCCCTGGACAGGCCTCACCTCCTCTGCACCCCTGGACAGGCGTCACCTCCTCTGCACCCCTGGACAGGCCTCACCTCCTCTGTACCCCTGGACAGGCCTCGCCTCCTCTGCACCCCTGGACAGGCCTCACCTCCTCTGCACCCCTGGACAGGCCTCTCATCCTCTGTACCCCTGGACAGGCCTCTCCTCGTCTGCACCCCTGGACAGGCCTCTCCTCCTCTGCACCCTGGACAGGCCTCTCCTCCTCTGCTCCCCTGGACAGGCCTCACCTCCTCTGCACCCCTGGACAGGCGTCACCTCCTCTGCACCCCTGGACAGGCCCCTCCTCCTATGCACCCCTGGACAGTCCTCACCTCCTCTGCACCCCTGGACAGGCCTCACCTCCTCTGCACCCCTGGACAGCCCCCTCCTCCTCTGCACCGCTGGACAGGCCTCTCCTCCTCTGCACCCCTGGACAGGCCTCTCCTCCTCTGCACCCCTGAACAAACCTCACTTCCACTGCACCCCTGGACAGGTCTCACCTCCTCTGCACCCCTGGACAGGCCTCTCCTCCTCTGCTCCCCTGGACAGGCCTCTCCTCCTCTGCTCCCCTGGACAGGCCTCACCTCCTCTGCACCCCTGGACAGGTGTCACCTCCTCTGCACCCCAGGACAGGTGTCACCTCCTCTGCACCCCTGGACAGGCCTCACCTCCTCTGCACCCCTGGACTGGCCCCTCCTCCTCTGCACCCCTGGACAGGCCTCACCTCCTCTGCACCCCTGGACAGGCCTCTCCTCCTCTGCACCCCTGGACAGGCCTCACCTCCTGCACCCCTGGACAGGCCTCTCCTCCTCTGCACCCCTCTGGATATGCCTCACCTCCTCTTCCCCCTGGACAGGCCTCTCCTCCTCTGCGCTCCTGGACAGGCCTCACCTCCTCTGCACCCCTGGACAGGCGTCACCTCCTCTGCACCCCTGGACAGGCCTCACCTCCTCTGTACCCCTGGACAGGCCTCACCTCCTCTGCACCCCTGGACAGGCCTCTCCTCCTCTGCACCCCTGGACAGGCCTCTCCTCCTCTGCAACCTGGACAGGCCTCTCCTCCTCTGCACCCCTGGACAGGCGTCACCTCCTCTGCACCCCTGGACAGGCCCCTCCTCCTATGCACCCCTGGACAGTCCTCACCTCCTCTGCACCCCTGGACAGGCCTCTCCTTCTCTGCCCCCCTGGACAGGCCTCTCCTCCTTTGCACCCCTCTGGACAGGCCTCTCCTCCTCTGCACCCCTAGACAGGCCTCTCCTCCTCTGCACCCCTGGACAGGCCTCACCTCCTCTGCACCCCTGGACAGGCCTCTCCTCCTCTGCACCCCTGGACAGGCCTCACCTCCTGCACCCCTGGACAGGCCTCTCCTCCTCTGCACCCCTCTGGATATGCCTCACCTCCTCTGCACCCCTGGACAGGCCTCACCTCCTCTGCACCCCTGGACAGGCCTCACCTCCTCTTCCCCCTGGACCGGCCTATCCTCCTCTGCACCCTGGACAGACCTCTCCTCCTCTGCTCCCCTGGACAGGCCTCTCCTCCTCTGCTCCCCTGGACAGGCCTCACCTCCTCTGCACCCCTGTCCTCTTCCCCCTGGACCGGCCTATCCTCCTCTGCACCCTGGACAGACCTCTCCTCCTCTGCTCCCCTGGACAGGCCTCACCTCCTCTGCACCCCTGGACAGGCGTCACCTCCTCTGCACCCCTGGACAGGCCTCACCTCCTCTGTACCCCTGGACAGGCCTCGCCTCCTCGGCACCCCTGGACAGGCCTCACCTCCTCTGCACCCCTGGACAGGCCTCTCATCCTCTGTACCCCTGGACAGGCCTCTCCTCGTCTGCACCCCTGGACAGGCCTCTCCTCCTCTGCACCCTGGACAGGCCTCTCCTCCTCTGCTCCCCTGGACAGGCCTCACCTCCTCTGCACCCCTGGACAGGCGTCACCTCCTCTGCACCCCTGGACAGGCCCCTCCTCCTATGCACCCCTGGACAGTCCTCACCTCCTCTGCACCCCTGGACAGGCCTCACCTCCTCTGCACCCCTGGACAGCCCCCTCCTCCTCTGCACCGCTGGACAGGCCTCTCCTCCTCTGCACCCCTGGACAGGCCTCTCCTCCTCTGCACCCCTGAACAAACCTCACTTCCACTGCACCCCTGGACAGGTCTCACCTCCTCTGCACCCCTGGACAGGCCTCTCCTCCTCTGCTCCCCTGGACAGGCCTCTCCTCCTCTGCTCCCCTGGACAGGCCTCACCTCCTCTGCACCCCTGGACAGGTGTCACCTCCTCTGCACCCCTGGACAGGCCTCACCTCCTCTGTACCCCTGGACAGGCCTCGCCTCCTCTGCACCCCTGGACAGGCCTCACCTCCTCTGACCCCTGGACAGGCCTTTCATCCTCTGCACCCCTGGACAGGTCTCTCCTCCTCTGCACCCTGGACAGGCCTCTCCTCCTCTGCTCCCCTGGACAGGCCCCACCTCCTCTTCCCCCTGGACAGGCCTCTCCTCCTCTGCACCCCCCTGGATATGCCTCACCTCCTCTTCCCCCTGGACCTGCCTATCCTCCTCTGCACCCTGGACAGACCTCTCCTCTGCTCCCCTGGACAGGCCTCTCCTCCTCTGCGCTCCTGGACAGGCGTCACCTCCTCTGCACCCCTGGACAGGCCTCACCTCCTCTGTACCCCTGGACAGGCCTCACCTCCTCTGCACCCCTGGACAGGCCTCTCCTCCTTTGCACCCTGGACAGGCCTCACCTCCTCTGCACCCCTGGACAGGTCACCTCCTCTGCACCCCTGGACAGGCCCCTCCTCCTCTGCACCCCTGGACAGGACTCTCCTCCTCTGAACCCCCTGGACAGACCTCACCGCCTCTGCACCCCTGGACAGACCTCACCTCCCCTGCACTCCTGGACAGACCTCACCTCCTCTGCACCCCTGGACAGGCCTCTCCTCCTCTGCACCCCTGGACAGGCCTCACCTCCTCTGAAGCCCCTGGACAGACCTCGCCTCCTCTGCACCCCTGGACAGACCTCACCTCCTCTGCACCCCTGGACAAGCCTCACCTCCTCTGCACCCCTGGACAGGCCTCACCTCCTCTTCCCCCTGGACAGGCCTCTCCTCCTCTTCCCCCTGGACAGGCCTCAGCTCCTCTGCACCCCTGGACAGGCCTCTCCTCCTCTGCACCTATGGACAGGCCTCTCATTCGCTGCACCCCTGGACAGACCTCACCTCTCCTGCACCCCTGGACAGACCTCACCTCCTCTGCACCCCTGGACAGACCTCTCCTCCTCTGCACCCCTGGACAGGCCTCTCCTCCTCTTCCTCCTGGACAGGCCTCAGCTCCTCTGCACCCCTTGACAGGCCTCTCCTCCTCTGCACCTATGGACAGGCCTCTCATTCGCTGCACCCCTGGACAGGTCTCACCTCCTCTGCACCCCTGGACAGGCCTCTCCTCCTCGGCACCCCTAGACAGGCCTCTCCTCCTCGGCACCCCTAGACAGGCCTCTCCTCCTCTGCACCCCTGGACAGGCATCACCTCCTCTGCTCCCCTGGACAGGCCACTCTTCCTCTGCACCCCTGGACAGGCCTCTCCTCCTCTGCACCCCTGGACAGGCCTCACCTCCTGCACCCCTGGACAGGCCTCTCCTCCTCTGCACCCCTCTGGATATGCCTCACCTCCTCTGCACCCCTGGACAGGCTTCACCTCCTCTGCACCCCTGGACAGGCCTCACCTCCTCTTCCCCCTGGACCGGCCTATCCTCCTCTGCACCCTGGACAGACCTCTCCTCCTCTGCTCCCCTGGACAGGCCTCTCCTCCTCTGCTCCCCTGGACAGGCCTCACCTCCTCTGCACCCCTGGACAGGCGTCACCTCCTCTGCACCCCTGGACAGGCCTCACCTCCTCTGTACCCCTGGACAGGCCTCGCCTCCTCTGCACCCCTGGACAGGCCTCACCTCCTCTGCACCCCTGGACAGGCCTCTCATCCTCTGTACCCCTGGACAGGCCTCTCCTCCTCTGCACCCCTGGACAGGCCTCTCCTCCTCTGCACCCTGGACAGGCCTCTCCTCCTCTGCACCCTGAACAGGCCTCTCCTCCTCTGCTCCCCTGGACAGGCCTCACCTCCTCTGCCCCCCTGGACAGGCGTCACCTCCTCTGCACCCCTGGACAGGCCCCTCCTCCTATGCACCCCTGGACAGTCCTCACCTCCTCTGCACCCCTGGACAGGCCTCTCCTTCTCTGCCCCCCTGGACAGGCCTCTCCTCCTTTGCACCCCTCTGGACAGGCCTCACCTCCTCTTCCCCCTGGACAGGCCTCGCCTCCTCTGCCCCTCCTCTGGACAGGCCTCTCCTCCTCTGCTCCCCTGGACAGGCCTCACCTCATCTGCACCCCTGGACAGGTGTCACCTCCTCTGCACCCCTGGACAGGTGTCACCTCCTCTGCACCCCCTGGACAGGCCTCACCTCCTCTGCACCCCTGGACTGACCCCTCCTCCTCTGCACCCCTGGACAGGCCTCACCTCCTCTGCACCCCTGGACAGCCCCCTCCTCCTCTGCACCGCTGGACAGGCCTCTCCTCCTCTGCACCCCTGGACAGGCCTCTCCTCCTCTGCACCCCTGAACAGACCTCACCTCCACTGCACCCCTGGACAGGTCTCACCTCCTCTGCACCCCTGGACAGGCCTCTCCTCCTCTGCACCCCTGGACAGGCCTCACCTCCTCTGCTCCCCTGGACAGGCCACTCTTCCTCTGCACCCCTGGACAGGCCTCTCCTCCTCTGCACCCCTGGACATGCCTCACCTCCTGCACCCCTGGACAGGCCTCTCCTCCTCTGCACCCCTCTGGATATGCCTCACCTCCTCTGCACCCCTGGACAGGCCTCACCTCCTCTGCACCCCTGGACAGGCCTCACCTCCTCTTCCCCCTGGACCGGCCTATCCTCCTCTGCACCCTGGACAGACCTCTCCTCCTGTGCTCCCCTGGACAGGCCTCTCCTCCTCTGGACAGGCCTCACCTCCTCTGCACCCCTGGACAGGCGTCACCTCCTCTGCACCCCTGGACAGGCCTCACCTCCTCTGTACCCCTGGATAGGCCTCGCCTCCTCTGCACCCCTGGACAGGCCTCACCTCCTCTGACCCCTGGACAGGCCTCTCCTCCTCTGTACCCCTGGACAGGCCTCTCCTCCTCTGCACCCTGGACAGGCCTCTCCTCCTCTGCTCCCCTGGACAGGCCTCACCTCCTCTTCCCCCTGGACAGGCCTCGCCTCCTCTGCCCCTCCTCTGGACAGGCCTCTCCTCCTCTGCTCCCCTGGACAGGCCTCACCTCCTCTGCACCCCTGGACAGGCGTCACCTCCTCTGCACCCCTGGATAGGTCTCACCTCCTTTGCACCCCTGGACAGGCCTCTCCTCCTCTGCACCCCTGTACATGCCTCTCCTCCTCTGCACCCCTGGACAGGCCTCTCCTCCTCTGCACCCTGGACAGGCCTCTCCTCCTCTGCTCCCCTGGACAGGCCTCACCTCCTCTGCACCCCAGGACAGGCCTCTCCTCCTCTGCACCCCTGGACAGGCCTCACCTCCTCTGAACCCCCTGGACAGACCTCACCTCCTCTGCACCTCTGGACAGACCTCACCTCCTCTGCACCCCTGGACAGACCTCACCTCCTCTGCACCCCTGGACAGGCCTCTCCTCCTCTGCACCTCTGGACAGGACTCTCCTCCTCTGAACCCCCTGGACAGACCTCACCGCCTCTGCACCCCTGGACAGACCTCACCTCCCCTGCACTCCTGGACAGACCTCACCTCCTCTGCACCCCTGGACAGGCCTCTCCTCCTCTGCACCCCTGGACAGGCCTCACCTCCTCTGAAGCCCCTGGACAGACCTCGCCTCCTCTGCACCCCTGGACAGACCTCACCTCCTCTGCACCCCTGGACAAGCCTCACCTCCTCTGCACCCCTGGACAGGCCTCACCTCCTCTTCCCCCTGGACAGGCCTCTCCTCCTCTTCCCCCTGGACAGGCCTCAGCTCCTCTGCACCCCTGGACAGGCCTCTCCTCCTCTGCACCTATGGACAGGCCTCTCATTCGCTGCACCCCTGGACAGACCTCACCTCTCCTGCACCCCTGGACAGACCTCACCTCCTCTGCACTCCTGGACAGACCTCTCCTCCTCTGCACCCCTGGACAGGCCTCTCCTCCTCTTCCTCCCGGACAGGCCTCAGCTCCTCTGCACCCCTTGACAGGCCTCTCCTCCTCTGCACCTATGGACAGGCCTCTCATTCGCTGCACCCCTGGACAGGTCTCACCTCCTCTGCACCCCTGGACAGGCCTCTCCTCCTCGGCACCCCTAGACAGGCCTCTCCTCCTCGGCACCCCTAGACAGGCCTCTCCTCCTCTGCACCCCTGGACAGGCCTCACCTCCTCTGCTCCCCTGGACAGGCCACTCTTCCTCTGCACCCCTGGACAGGCCTCTCCTCCTCTGCACCCCTGGACAGGCCTCACCTCCTGCACCCCTGGACAGGCCTCTCCTCCTCTGCACCCCTCTGGATATGCCTCACCTCCTCTGCACCCCTGGACAGGCTTCACCTCCTCTGCACCCCTGGACAGGCCTCACCTCCTCTTCCCCCTGGACCGGCCTATCCTCCTCTGCACCCTGGACAGACCTCTCCTCCTCTGCTCCCCTGGACAGGCCTCTCCTCCTCTGCTCCCCTGGACAGGCCTCACCTCCTCTGCACCCCTGGACAGGCGTCACCTCCTCTGCACCCCTGGACAGGCCTCACCTCCTCTGTACCCCTGGACAGGCCTCGCCTCCTCTGCACCCCTGGACAGGCCTCACCTCCTCTGCACCCCTGGACAGGCCTCTCATCCTCTGTACCCCTGGACAGGCCTCTCCTCCTCTGCACCCCTGGACAGGCCTCTCCTCCTCTGCACCCTGGACAGGCCTCTCCTCCTCTGCACCCTGGACAGGCCTCTCCTCCTCTGCTCCCCTGGACAGGCCTCACCTCCTCTGCACCCCTGGACAGGCGTCACCTCCTCTGCACCCCTGGACAGGCCCCTCCTCCTATGCACCCCTGGACAGTCCTCACCTCATCTGCACCCCTGGACAGGCCTCTCCTTCTCTGCCCCCCTGGACAGGCCTCTCCTCCTTTGCACCCCTCTGGACAGGCCTCACCTCCTCTTCCCCCTGGACAGGCCTCGCCTCCTCTGCCCCTCCTCTGGACAGGCCTCTCCTCCTCTGCTCCCCTGGACAGGCCTCACCTCATCTGCACCCCTGGACAGGTGTCACCTCCTCTGCACCCCTGGACAGGTGTCACCTCCTCTGCACCCCTGGACAGGCCTCACCTCCTCTGCACCCCTGGACTGACCCCTCCTCCTCTGCACCCCTGGACAGGCCTCACCTCCTCTGCACCCCTGGACAGCCCCCTCCTCCTCTGCACCGCTGGACAGGCCTCTCCTCCTCTGCACCCCTGGACAGGCCTCTCCTCCTCTGCACCCCTGAACAGACCTCACCTCCACTGCACCCCTGGACAGGTCTCACCTCCTCTGCACCCCTGGACAGGCCTCTCCTCCTCTGCACCCCTGGACAGGCCTCACCTCCTCTGCTCCCCTGGACAGGCCACTCTTCCTCTGCACCCCTGGACAGGCCTCTCCTCCTCTGCACCCCTGGACAGGCCTCACCTCCTGCACCCCTGGACAGGCCTCTCCTCCTCTGCACCCCTCTGGATATGCCTCACCTCCTCTGCACCCCTGGACAGGCCTCACCTCCTCTGCACCCCTGGACAGGCCTCACCTCCTCTTCCCCCTGGACCAGCCTATCCTCCTCTGCACCCTGGACAGACCTCTCCTCCTGTGCTCCCCTGGACAGGCCTCTCCTCCTCTGGACAGGCCTCACCTCCTCTGCACCCCTGGACAGGCGTCACCTCCTCTGCACCCCTGGACAGGCCTCACCTCCTCTGTACCCCTGGATAGGCCTCGCCTCCTCTGCACCCCTGGACAGGCCTCACCTCCTCTGACCCCTGGACAGGCCTCTCATCCTCTGTACCCCTGGACAGGCCTCTCCTCCTCTGCACCCTGGACAGGCCTCTCCTCCTCTGCTCCCCTGGACAGGCCTCACCTCCTCTTCCCCCTGGACAGGCCTCGCCTCCTCTGCCCCTCCTCTGGACAGGCCTCTCCTCCTCTGCTCCCCTGGACAGGCCTCACCTCCTCTGCACCCCAGGACAGGTGTCACCTCCTCTGCACCCCTGGACAGGCCTCACCTCCTCTGCACCCCTGGACTGGCCCCTCCTCCTCTGCACCCCTGGACAGGCCTCACCTCCTCTGCACCCCTGGACAGGCCTCTCCTCCTCTGCACCCCTGGACAGGCCTCACCTCCTGCACCCCTGGACAGGCCTCTCCTCCTCTGCACCCCTCTGGATATGCCTCACCTCCTCTTCCCCCTGGACAGGCCTCTCCTCCTCTGCGCTCCTGGACAGACCTCACCTCCTCTGCACCCCTGGACAGGCGTCACCTCCTCTGCACCCCTGGACAGGCCTCACCTCCTCTGTACCCCTGGACAGGCCTCACCTCCTCTGCACCCCTGGACAGGCCTCTCCTCCTCTGCACCCCTGGACAGGCCTCTCCTCCTCTGCAACCTGGACAGGCCTCTCCTCCTCTGCACCCCTGGACAGGCGTCACCTCCTCTGCACCCCTGGACAGGCCCCTCCTCCTATGCACCCCTGGACAGTCCTCACCTCCTCTGCACCCCTGGACAGGCCTCTCCTTCTCGACCCCCTGGACAGGCCTCTCCTCCTTTGCACCCCTCTGGACAGGCCTCTCCTCCTCTGCACCCCTAGACAGGCCTCTCCTCCTCTGCACCCCTGGACAGGCCTCACCTCCTCTGCACCCCTGGACAGGCCTCTCCTCCTCTGCACCCCTGGACAGGCCTCACCTCCTGCACCCCTGGACAGGCCTCTCCTCCTTTGCACCCCTCTGGATATGCCTCACCTCCTCTGCACCCCTGGACAGGCCTCACCTCCTCTGCACCCCTGGACAGGCCTCACCTCCTCTTCCCCCTGGACCGGCCTATCCTCCTCTGCACCCTGGACAGACCTCTCCTCCTCTGCTCCCCTGGACAGGCCTCTCCTCCTCTGCTCCCCTGGACAGGCCTCACCTCCTCTGCACCCCTGTCCTCTTCCCCCTGGACCGGCCTATCCTCCTCTGCACCCTGGACAGACCTCTCCTCCTCTGCTCCCCTGGACAGGCCTCACCTCCTCTGCACCCCTGGACAGGCGTCACCTCCTCTGCACCCCTGGACAGGCCTCACCTCCTCTGTACCCCTGGACAGGCCTCTCCTCCTCTGCGCTCCTGGACAGACCTCACCTCCTCTGCACCCCTGGACAGGCCTCACCTCCTCTGTACCCCTGGACAGGCCTCACCTCCTCTGCACCCCTGGACAGGCCTCTCCTCCTCTGCACCCCTGGACAGGCCTCTCCTCCTCTGCAACCTGGACAGGCCTCTCCTCCTCTGCACCCCTGGACAGGCGTCACCTCCTCTGCACCCCTGGACAGGCCCCTCCTCCTATGCACCCCTGGACAGTCCTCACCTCCTCTGCACCCCTGGACAGGCCTCTCCTTCTCGACCCCCTGGACAGGCCTCTCCTCCTTTGCACCCCTCTGGACAGGCCTCTCCTCCTCTGCACCCCTAGACAGGCCTCTCCTCCTCTGCACCCCTGGACAGGCCTCACCTCCTCTGCACCCCTGGACAGGCCTCTCCTCCTCTGCACCCCTGGACAGGCCTCACCTCCTGCACCCCTGGACAGGCCTCTCCTCCTCTGCACCCCTCTGGATATGCCTCACCTCCTCTGCACCCCTGGACAGGCCTCACCTCCTCTGCACCCCTGGACAGGCCTCACCTCCTCTTCCCCCTGGACCGGCCTATCCTCCTCTGCACCCTGGACAGACCTCTCCTCCTCTGCTCCCCTGGACAGGCCTCTCCTCCTCTGCTCCCCTGGACAGGCCTCACCTCCTCTGCACCCCTGTCCTCTTCCCCCTGGACCGGCCTATCCTCCTCTGCACCCTGGACAGACCTCTCCTCCTCTGCTCCCCTGGACAGGCCTCACCTCCTCTGCACCCCTGGACAGGCGTCACCTCCTCTGCACCCCTGGACAGGCCTCACCTCCTCTGTACCCCTGGACAGGCCTCGCCTCCTCTGCACCCCTGGACAGGCCTCACCTCCTCTGCACCCCTGGACAGGCCTCTCATCCTCTGTACCCCTGGACAGGCCTCTCCTCCTCTGCACCCCTGGACAGGCCTCTCCTCCTCTGCACCCTGGACAGGCCTCACCTCCTCTGCACCCCTGGACAGGCGTCACCTCCTCTGCACCCCTGGACAGGCCCCTCCTCCTATGCACCCCTGGACAGTCCTCACCTCCTCTGCACCCCTGGACAGGCCTCACCTCCTCTGCACCCCTGGACAGCCCCCTCCTCCTCTGCACCGCTGGACAGGCCTCTCCTCCTCTGCACCCCTGGACAGGCCTCTCCTCCTCTGCACCCCTGAACAAACCTCACTTCCACTGCACCCCTGGACAGGTCTCACCTCCTCTGCACCCCTGGACAGGCCTCTCCTCCTCTGCTCCCCTGGACAGGCCTCTCCTCCTCTGCTCCCCTGGACAGGCCCCACCTCCTCTGCACCCCTGGACAGGTGTCACCTCCTCTGCACCCCTGGACAGGCCTCACCTCCTCTGTACCCCTGGACAGGCCTCCCCTCCTCTGCACCCCTGGACAGGCCTCACCTCCTCTGACCCCTGGACAGGCCTCTCATCCTCTGCACCCCTGGACAGGTCTCTCCTCCTCTGCACCCTGGACAGGCCTCTCCTCCTCTGCTCCCCTGGACAGGCCCCACCTCCTCTTCCCCCTGGACAGGCCTCGCCTCCTCTGCCCCTCCTCTGGACAGGCCTCTTCTCCTCTGCTCCCCTGGACAGGCCTCACCTCCTCTGCACCCCAGGACAGGTGTCACCTCCTCTGCACCCCTGGACAGGCCTCACCTCTTCTGCACCCCTGGACAGGCCTCTCCTCCTCTGCACCCCCCTGGATATGCCTCACCTCCTCTTCCCCCTTGTTGGACAGGCCACATAAAGGGCCCACTCACCCTCTGCCCGACCAGGCCCGAGCCCGGTCCCTCAAGTGTCACACACCACCACTTCACGTTTTCCGTCCCCTCCGGGACCCCTGCCTCTGAACATATCGACCTCGTGGGCCTGATCCACTACTGGCCCGCGCGCCCAACCTGGGCGCCATCTTGGACACTACACCACGAGGCCGCGTGGCCTCCGATCGACCCTAACCCTGGGCCTGGCCCGGCCTCAGACATCCCGGCACCACCATCCACCCAGGAGGTGAGCGGACTACTTGGCAGGTCAATGGGAGAAAGAGGTGTCGATGGCTCTCCCCCGCCAGGTACCGCTCGCCCCCAACCTCCCCGGGCGCTGGCTCCACCCTCCTGCTGGGTGTCTGAATTCCCTCATCCCGGACCTCCCGACCTCCAAGTGCGAGGGTCCGGACATCAAAGGGCATCAGCCCTATAACTGGGGCAGCTCCAGAACCGGAAGGCAGTTGTATCCTGGAGTCGAGAGACGCAGAGAAGAACTCATCCTTGACGGACTACTGGCGCTGCCGTAGCCCTGCCTTGCGAACTATCGTCCTGCCTGCTGGCGCTGCCGCAACCTTCGTAACCTTCATCGTCGTCGGGACCTGCTGGCGTGGCCGCGGACCGTTTGTAACTACCATCTTCATCGGGACCTGCTGGCTCCGCCGCGGACCGTCGCTTCCTTCATCCATCTCGGGACCTGCTGGCTCCGCCGCGGCCCGACCACCTAGAACGCCGAGCTCGAGGATTGAGAGCTATTTCATCTATTGGTAACAAGATTGTCCCGCTACCCTTTTCCCAATCCAGAGACCAGAATCGAGGGGACCTGTAGGAAATGAGACCCCCGGCCGGCCAGGACTTGCACCCCAGCCAGTCAGAGACCACCACTCCTATGTAAAATCGACCCCTGCTCGCCCTCTAGGTAACGCGGCGCGGGCAGCCAGGCCTAACTCGGAGGACATGTGAAGCATTTGCGCACGCACCCACTAAACAACAACATCCCCGGCCTCCCACAAAAGGAACTCCACACCATATATATATATAAAAATAGTTTCTGTATTAAGCAGGACACATAGGAACATACATTGTACAAGGTGCCAGGGGCACGGCAGGGGCTACAGGGAAGAAGGTACAGCGCAGGGCCACGGGACCACTGCTAGGAATCACATACAGGGGACATCTGGTATTCAGAGGGGGGCGAAGGAGGTCAAGGTACACAACATACAGGAGCACCGGTAGAGGTGCAACATAGACTACTTGTAGGGATCACTTTAGTCTTAGTCCATAGCCATCCACAGGCCAGCGGGCCTTTCTGGGGCAAGGGGCCCAGAGTCTCGATGTTCATGGCAGGGAGCCCAGGGCAAACCTAAACGTAGCAGTTGTCCACTAAGTGCTGGGCAACTGAGGGACGTCGTGTGGGCTTCGCTGACCCTGGGGACAAGGAGTGCCAACTGGAGGAGCCACTCGGGCTCGAGAACGAGGGGGGGGGCGTTGGCACGGTGGAGCCTCTCAGGGCTTGGAAGTAAAGGGGGGCCAAAGGGGGAGCCTCGCCGGGCTCAGAGATGAAGGGGGCCCAAGGCGGAGCCTCGCCGGGCTCGGAAGTAAAGAGGGCCAAAGGGGGAGCCTCGCCGGGC
Organism: Lissotriton vulgaris; assembly: GCF_964263255.1. Classification (NCBI taxonomy): domain Eukaryota; kingdom Metazoa; phylum Chordata; class Amphibia; order Caudata; family Salamandridae; genus Lissotriton; species Lissotriton vulgaris. The sequence continues at coordinate 421,705 of NW_028249480.1, forward strand.
TCAGAGATGAGGGGGGCCCAAGGCGGAGCCTCGCCGGGCTCGGAAGTAAAGAGGGCCAAAGGGGGGAGCCTCGCCGGGCTCAGAGGTGGAGGGGGCCAAGAGGCGGAGCCTCGCCGGGCTCGGAAGTAAAGAGGGCCAAAGGGGGAGCCTCGCCGGGCTCAGAGATGAGGGGGGCCCAAGGCGGAGCCTCGCCGGGCTCGGAAGTAAAGAGGGCCAAAGGGGGGAGCCTCGCCGGGCTCAGAGGTGGAGGGGGCCAAGAGGGAGCCTCTCTGGGGCTCAAGGAAGGAGAAGCCGTAGGCGGAGCATCGTGGGAGTCCTTCCGGACTCTGGGGCCCAGGGAGGAGGCCTCGTGGACCCACAGCACTCCCCAAGGCAGAGGAGCGTCCCGTAGCCCGCCCGCACTCACCAGTTGTTAGAGGCGGCGGCTCCACGGGGCCTCAGCTCTTCGTCGTGGCGATGACGGCGCTCCCTCCTCCGGGAGAGCCCTAGACTGCCGGGTGCGCCTGGGGAAGCCCTCCACGGTCGGGCCAATCCCTGCGCGGCCCCGCAATGACGCGGTAGGAGTCCCGGCGGCCAGGACCAATGGCGGGGCGGCAATGCTTTCTCCGGGGCCGCCAATGGCAGCGCGGCCCTGGATAGGGAGGCGGGCACAGCGCCTCCACAGCCGACTCCGGGCTGCAGCGGTGAACTCGGGGAGGTAGCGAGGAGTAGGCTCCCTCGTAAACATGCCATGCAAGGGGGTAGGCGAGGTAGGCACTCGCTGGGCGTCTGGCAACTCCGTGGGGCAGGGCAAATGCCGGGTGGCACCGGCTCGATGAATCCAGCGCTCCCAAGCGCTAGGGTATAGATGCCGCGCTCTCAGCGCTAGGGATCAGGAGAAAAGCGCTCCCCAGAGGCCAGATGAAGGTTGCAAAAGCCCATAGGGAGTCTAGGACCTTAGGTGGAGCGTAGCCGCTCCTCGGAGGGGGAAAACCATCAGGAGTCCAGGAGTAGGGCAGGGCCCAGGGAGGCAAACCAACCCTGAGCCCAAGCAGCAGCAGCTCCTGGTAGATTCAAGTTTGAGAACAAGAACAAGTCCAGAGTGTCACAGCACCCTTTTTATACACACATTCTTGGTCTGAAGGGGCAGGCAGGGGGAGAACCAGCCGGAACTGGTTATGGGGGGATTCTTTACACTGGCCAGGCTAGGAACATCAGCCGCACCCCAGGGGGTGGAGCCAGCATTGTCTGGGGAAAACCCAGCCTCATTCATGACACTCAAACCAGACAGTCAATCCACAAGCAGACCCAGGCTCACTCCTCCCCTCACATCAGCATGCTAAACACTCCATTCACCACCGGGGCAGACCCTCCCAGATCCTGGGAGCCAGGCTCACCAGCCAGCCCCGGCCAATCATACGCCAGGCACATATTCCACAAATATGCCAACTTCCAAAAGGGGGACTTCTACACTAGACACACTCATACCTCATATACCGTTGCGCAGCATTCAATCTCACGAGTTCATACATACCAGACTTGACCCTGCACACCCTACGCATCGGGAACTACCGAGGACTCATCCATTCCCCATGCATTCCTATGGAAGGGTAGGTCGCTCTCTCCTCACACTCACTCAGAGGGGAAATCACCCTCCCCAGGTTACATATACCATAAAAACTTCAGGGGCGGACCTGCCAGATGGGCCACGTCCAACACATGCCCCTCCCAGCCCAAACGCCGGGTAGACCAATCACTACCGTGATGGACTTCCCTGCTGCAGGGCGGTAGAACATGGACGTGGCTCGCGCTACCGAGACACCCTCCAGTTCGACGCCTACCTGGGCCGATAGACACACACAGGCTAAAAATCAAAAAATAAAAAAATAAAAAAAAAATAATAAAGACATAGGTCCAACCAGGCCACCCCCCTGGCACGCCTTAGTTGTCCGTGACTAGGACCAGGCCCTAGGCCACCCAGATACCACTGGTCCCTGCAAATCCGAAGTGGGGGGTGGTAACCCCGGGCCCACAATAGCCCTTCTCCACTCCCTTTCTCAGGGTAGCCACGACTACCACTGTTCCTTCCACCTAGGGTCCACACCCTCAGGCTTGCCAGAGGTCACGGGCAAGAATGCCCCACCCTACCTCTACTTCTGAGGTTCCGCGTTCTCCCAGGAGAAACACCCTCAGAACACACTTTCCTAACAGTCTTGGAACTTCCTTCCTCCACTGGTCTTCCACCTGGGAACTAAGCGTTCAGCTCTCCCCAAGGCAAGCCGCGGCCGAGCCAGCAGGTCTTCCTTGTCCGGGATACAACTCAACATAAATTCGACAAAACGAGCCGCGGCAGTACTAGCCGGTCTCAAGGTTCAGCTCTCCCCCAGGCAAGCCGCGGCCGAGCCAGCAGGTCTTCCTGGTCTGGGATACAACTAACATGAATTCAACAAAACGAGCCGCGGCAGTGCCAGCAGGTCTCGAGGTTCAGCTCTCCCCAAGGCAAGCCGCGGCCGAGCCAGCAGGTCTTCCTTGTCCGGGATACAACTACCATAACTTTAACAAAACGAGCTGCAGCAGCGCCAGCAGGTCTCAAGGTTCAGCTCTCCCCAAGGCAAGCCGCGGCCGAGCCAGCAGGTCTTCCTTGTCCGGGATACAACTTAACATAAATTCAGCCAGGGCGACACCTGACGCCTAAACCACATTCAGCGGGGTACGGAACGCATGATGCATCAAACACAATTAGCAGGGCAAAAAGGGGGGGGGACACCTGACGCATCAACCACATTCAGCGGGGCACGGAACACATGCTGCCTCCAACACATTCATCAGGATAAGGAAGGACAAGATTAACGTTGATTCAGCAAGCTCCCCATCCCAGAGAACTCATACTCCATTACTCAGCATACCTCAACATTCATGCACATACCGTTCCCTAGACTGGTAGGACAGTTTTCCACCGCCCCTGATTCCTCAGCCTGACCCTCGGGGCACAGGTACCATTACTCTAGGGCAGGGACAAGGACCATACATATTTGAACACAATTTTGCAACCACCACTGGATCCCACCCTTCTGGTGAATCCAAAAAAAAACCATATTACACTAGGGAGATGATTTACCCTCCCAAGCTAGGGACACCTAACTCTCAGCATACATGTACATTTTTTTTCTACAGAACAGATATTTAAGTAACCCTTAAAACTTTCCACAGGACGGGTATTTCTAACAATCTTTAACATTTTTCACAGACATTTTTTAGCAACCTGACCTGACCCTATGTGGCACAGGTATCATTATTCTAAGGAATGGACAGGGACCATACATATTTGAACACAATTTTGCAACCACCACTGGATCCCACCCTTCTGGCGAATCCAAAAAAACCATATTACACTAGGGAGATGATTTACCCTCCCACGCTAGGGACACCTAACTCTCAGCATACATGTACATTTTTTTCTACAGAACAGATATTTAAGTAACCCTTAAAACTTTCCACAGGACGGGTATTTCTAACAATCTTTAACATTTTTCACAGACATTTTTTAGCAACCTGACCTGACCCTATGTGGCACAGGTATCATTATTCTAAGGAATGGACAGGGACCATATACATTGAACATAATTATGCTGCCACCACTGGATCCCACCCTTCTGGCGAGTCCAGAAAACACATTGTACTAGGGAGTTGATCTACCCTCCCTAGCTAGGGCCATCTAACCAGAACACATCTTTCATAGGACGGACATTTACGTAAACTCTTAAAACAATAATCTCTTTTCTTTGCGACCATTTACAATACAGAGTTTCGTAGGGAGGCCAGTTATCATTGTGGTACTGCGCAAACACAAGTCCGGATCCCACCGCTAGCCACCAGTGTAGGAAATGAGACCCCCGGCCGGCCAGGACTTGCACCCCAGCCAGTCAGAGACCACCACTCCTATGTAAAATCGACCCCTGCTCGCCCTCTAGGTAACGCGGCGCGGGCAGCCAGGCCTAACTCGGAGGACATGTGAAGCATTTGCGCACGCACCCACTAAACAACAACATCCCCGGCCTCCCACAAAAGGAACTCCACACCATATATATATATAAAAATAGTTTCTGTATTAAGCAGGACACATAGGAACATACATTGTACAAGGTGCCAGGGGCACGGCAGGGGCTACAGGGAAGAAGGTACAGCGCAGGGCCACGGGACCACTGCTAGGAATCACATACAGGGGACATCTGGTATTCAGAGGGGGGCGAAGGAGGTCAAGGTACACAACATACAGGAGCACCGGTAGAGGTGCAACATAGACTACTTGTAGGGATCACTTTAGTCTTAGTCCATAGCCATCCACAGGCCAGCGGGCCTTTCTGGGGCAAGGGGCCCAGAGTCTCGATGTTCATGGCAGGGAGCCCAGGGCAAACCTAAACGTAGCAGTTGTCCACTAAGTGCTGGGCAACTGAGGGACGTCGTGTGGGCTTCGCTGACCCTGGGGACAAGGAGTGCCAACTGGAGGAGCCACTCGGGCTCGAGAACGAGGGGGGGGGCGTTGGCACGGTGGAGCCTCTCAGGGCTTGGAAGTAAAGGGGGGCCAAAGGGGGAGCCTCGCCGGGCTCAGAGATGAAGGGGGCCCAAGGCGGAGCCTCGCCGGGCTCGGAAGTAAAGAGGGCCAAAGGGGGAGCCTCGCCGGGCTCAGAGATGAGGGGGGCCCAAGGCGGAGCCTCGCCGGGCTCGGAAGTAAAGAGGGCCAAAGGGGGGAGCCTCGCCGGGCTCAGAGGTGGAGGGGGCCAAGAGGCGGAGCCTCGCCGGGCTCGGAAGTAAAGAGGGCCAAAGGGGGAGCCTCGCCGGGCTCAGAGATGAGGGGGGCCCAAGGCGGAGCCTCGCCGGGCTCGGAAGTAAAGAGGGCCAAAGGGGGGAGCCTCGCCGGGCTCAGAGGTGGAGGGGGCCAAGAGGGAGCCTCTCTGGGGCTCAAGGAAGGAGAAGCCGTAGGCGGAGCATCGTGGGAGTCCCTCCGGACTCTGGGGCCCAGGGAGGAGGCCTCGTGGACCCACAGCACTCCCCAAGGCAGAGGAGCGTCCCGTAGCCCGCCCGCACTCACCAGTTGTTAGAGGCGGCGGCTCCACGGGGCCTCAGCTCTTCGTCGTGGCGATGACGGCGCTCCCTCCTCCGGGAGAGCCCTAGACTGCCGGGTGCGCCTGGGGAAGCCCTCCACGGTCGGGCCAATCCCTGCGCGGCCCCGCAATGACGCGGTAGGAGTCCCGGCGGCCAGGACCAATGGCGGGGCGGCAATGCTTTCTCCGGGGCCGCCAATGGCAGCGCGGCCCTGGATAGGGAGGCGGGCACAGCGCCTCCACAGCCGACTCCGGGCTGCAGCGGTGAACTCGGGGAGGTAGCGAGGAGTAGGCTCCCTCGTAAACATGCCATGCAAGGGGGTAGGCGAGGTAGGCACTCGCTGGGCGTCTGGCAACTCCGTGGGGCAGGGCAAATGCCGGGTGGCACCGGCTCGATGAATCCAGCGCTCCCAAGCGCTAGGGTATAGATGCCGCGCTCTCAGCGCTAGGGATCAGGAGAAAAGCGCTCCCCAGAGGCCAGATGAAGGTTGCAAAAGCCCATAGGGAGTCTAGGACCTTAGGTGGAGCGTAGCCGCTCCTCGGAGGGGGAAAACCATCAGGAGTCCAGGAGTAGGGCAGGGCCCAGGGAGGCAAACCAACCCTGAGCCCAAGCAGCAGCAGCTCCTGGTAGATTCAAGTTTGAGAACAAGAACAAGTCCAGAGTGTCACAGCACCCTTTTTATACACACATTCTTGGTCTGAAGGGGCAGGCAGGGGGAGAACCAGCCGGAACTGGTTATGGGGGGATTCTTTACACTGGCCAGGCTAGGAACATCAGCCGCACCCCAGGGGGTGGAGCCAGCATTGTCTGGGGAAAACCCAGCCTCATTCATGACACTCAAACCAGACAGTCAATCCACAAGCAGACCCAGGCTCACTCCTCCCCTCACATCAGCATGCTAAACACTCCATTCACCACCGGGGCAGACCCTCCCAGATCCTGGGAGCCAGGCTCACCAGCCAGCCCCGGCCAATCATACGCCAGGCACATATTCCACAAATATGCCAACTTCCAAAAGGGGGACTTCTACACTAGACACACTCATACCTCATATACCGTTGCGCAGCATTCAATCTCACGAGTTCATACATACCAGACTTGACCCTGCACACCCTACGCATCGGGAACTACCGAGGACTCATCCATTCCCCATGCATTCCTATGGAAGGGTAGGTCGCTCTCTCCTCACACTCACTCAGAGGGGAAATCACCCTCCCCAGGTTACATATACCATAAAAACTTCAGGGGCGGACCTGCCAGATGGGCCACGTCCAACAGGACCCCTGAGTCCAGACCTCCTTGTATCATTTTACCGTACTTGAAGAATTGCTTATAAAGTATCGTTGAACCTTAACCTGGTGTGGTGTACGTCTGTGGGGGGGAAGTTACTTGTCTGTACGATCGCTGGAGGCGGCTCTCCCCGGAGACCTCTCCCCTTATCCTCGGCCGACCCTCCCGGTCCGTCTAACATTGGTGGCCAGCGGCGCGATCCGAATCACAGCATAATCGTACAGAGAGTAGCTCACCCCACGACGAAATCACGATGACAACCAAAGAAAGCGGATCCACCGAGAAATTTCAGATGGAGAAATTGGAAGAATACAGCCATTGTGAATTAAAACAATTCTGCATCGAACTAGGAATCGCTACCACCGGTCTAAGTACCAAAGATGATTTCAAGCATGCCCTGGAGTCCTGGGCAGAAACCGGGGCCGTCAGACCCCCGGACCAAAATACCGCAGCAGTAGAAAAAGACACCACGGCCCCCGAGGAGCAAAGAACGGGTCTCTCGCAAAACGAGATCCAGGAATGAGAAAGAACACGACTACATGAACTAGAAATGGCCCGGCTCAAAATGGATGGTGAACTTAAGTTGGCCGAACAAAAACTGAGCTTAGAGCATATGCGTCTCCGAGAAGAAAGAGAGGAAAAACAGAGACAAAGGGAGCTTGAGGAAAAAAGACTGGCATATGAACACGAACGCAAATTAGCTGAGATAGACTTACGCAAACAGAACAAAGAATTAGGGGTGCCCAAGCAACCCCGCACCCCAGGGACAACCGATAAGAAGGTACACATCCCCAAGGATGTCGTACGAGAATACTTCAGAGAGGACGACATCCAGCAATGGTTCAAGGCCTACGAAATCGCTATGACCGCTCACCGGATCGATCGAAGCGACTGGGGAGCCGGTCTATGGGGGAGATTCCTCAATGAGGGCCGCGATGCCCTGCTACAGCTCCCGGACCATCTGATGACCTCCTATGACCACATGAAAGCTGCCCTCCTCACCCGCTATGGGCTCACACCCGAGATGTACCGCCAGAGGTTCCGAGACTGCACCCGCATCAAGGGTACAACTTGGGTGGACTACGTGAACTATTTTAGCCGAGCCTTCGAAGGCTGGATCAAAGGAAGCAATGTCACAACTTACGAACAACTCTTCAATCTCATGGTGTGGGAGCATCTATCAAACAATTGCTTCATTGAGCTCCGGCAGCACCTCCTCGACAGCAAATTGACTGATCCACGGCAGCTCGCAGCCGAGGCTGACCGGTGGGAAATCACCAGAGTGGGCCGAAATGGATCCTATGAACAGAACCGGAACAACCACGGTCAGCACCGTCCCCGAGGAGGAGGAGGGGGCCAAGGACGAGGAAGAGACAACGCTCCGGCCGCCCCCGCTACCAGCACCACCCCCCCGGCCAACCGGGGCAGCCCCCCGGCACGACCGGGATACAGAGCCAATGTCACGTGTCACCGATGCCAACGAGTCGGCCACTATGCAAACGACCCAAATTGCCCACAGTACCAGAGCCCAAGACCCCGCCAGGTGGCTGCTGCTGCCCTGGGGGAAGAACAGATCTCCGAAGAGCAGGAAGAATATGAGCAAGAGCATCAAGAATGGGAGCCAGCCGCCATGGCTCTAGCATGCTTAGGGGGGAAAGACATGGTCCCGCGGGTCCCCCTACCCGCTAACACCCGGAAGTACATCCAATGGGTGAGCATCAATGGACGCCAGGCCGAAGCCCTCCGTGACACCGGGGCCAGTGTAACAGCCGTCCGCTGTCACCTGGTGACCCCAGAACAGTTCCTACCAAACATTCTCTGCCCTGTCCGTTCAGCCGATAACTCGGAGAGTCTGTGCCGGATGGCCTGCGTCCCTTTCGAATGGGGAGGGGTCTCCGGCATGTTGAAGGTGACGGTCCGAGATGATGCCCCCGTAGACTGCCTCCTGGGAAATGACCTTGAAAGCTCTCCGTGGGCAGCCGTAGAACGAAGAGAACACCTAGGGATGTTAGGCATCCCTGACGGGGTGTGCGTCACCACCCGGTCCATGGCCGCCCGTGCCAATCCCCGACCCGAGGAACCCGAATGGCCGGCGCCTCCTCCCCCGGTCGCTCCAGTCGAAGACACCGACCGTGCCGTCCCCCCAGAACCAGCTCAACCTCCGGACCTCGCTGGCCTCGACCAGTGGCATCAAGAGGGGGGGCCCACACAGGAGCAGTTTCGCCAAGAGCAGAAGACCTGTCCCTCACTCGAGGGACTCCGCCAACAAGCCCTCGCCCAGAGCGCAGGGGATACCTCCGGAACACATTGGGTCTATTGGGACAATGATCTACTATACAGTGAACAAAGGATCGCGGAGTTGGGGGCCAGCCGAGTGCTAGTGGTGCCCCTCCGTTTTAGAGACTTCTTGCTAAATCTGGCCCACGATGTCCCCCTGGCTGGACACCTGGGTCAGGATAAAACTTACAGCCGCCTAGTGACCCACTTCTTCTGGCCTAAAATGAGGAATGATGTACTCCAGCATTGCCGATCTTGCCCCACGTGCCAAGCCAGTGGAAAGAGCGGCCGCAAACTAAAAGCCCCCCTGCAACCATTTCCAGTGGTCACCACCCCGTTCGAGAGGGTCGGAATAGACATTGTGGGGCCCCTGGACCCCCGTACAGCACAAGGACATCGGTTCATCCTGGTACTGGTGGACCAGGCCACCCGCTACCCCGAGGCTGTTCCCCTGCGAACTGTGACAGCCCCGGTAGTCGGCCGGGCCCTGATGGGGATCTTCTCCCGTGTGGGCTTCCCCCGAGAAGTCGTCAGCGACAGAGGCACGAACTTTATTTCCAAATATATGAAGTCCCTCTGGCAACAGTGTGGGGTCACCTACCGATTCACGACCCCCTATCACCCTCAAGGAAACGGACTCGTTGAGCGGTTCAACCGCACGCTCAAAGGGATGATTGGGGGGTTGGAAGAGCCCCTCCGTCGCCAGTGGGATGTGCTGCTGCCGTGCCTCCTCTTCGCATATCGAGAGGTCCCCCAGAAGTCCCTCGGCTTCAGCCCATTTGAACTATTGTATGGACACCCCGTACGGGGGCCGCTCAGTCTAGTCAAGGAAGGCTGGGAACTGCCCCCTCTAAAGAACCCTCCAGATGTCTTCAAATACCTCCTAACCCTCCGCAACCAGACCCGACGGTTCAGAGAGCTGGCAAAAGCAAACTTGGAGGCCAGTCAAGAGGACATGAAAAAGTGGTATGACCAAAATGCCTCCTCCATCGAATTCGAACCCGGCCAACAAGTATGGGTGATGTCCCCCACCGAACCCTGCGCCCTGCAAGACAAGTGGACGGGGCCCTTCAAAGTAGTCGAGCGCAAGGGCCCTGTTACCTATCTCATCGACATGGAATCTTCACGGAACCCCCTCCGGGTCCTCCACGCTAACAGGCTGAAACCCCATTTCGTGCGTTCAGAACTCAGCCTCCTGATGGCCACAGACAATGGAGCCGAAGAAGACTCCGAACCCCTCCCTGACCTCCTACGGACTCGGGAGAAAGACGGCTCCGTGGACGGGGTCCGACTCTCGGAGGCCCTCACCCTGGGACAACGCCAAGAATGTCGAGACCTTCTGTTGCAGTTCGCCAGCCTGTTTTCCCTCACCCCCGGTGTCACCTCCTGGTGTGCGCACGACGTGGACACGGGGGACAGCCCCCCTATCCGCCACCGGGCCTACCGCGTACCAGATCGGGTACGGGCCTGCATCCAGGAAGAAGTAACCAAAATGCTCACGCTCGGGGTCATTGAGCCCTCAGACAGCCCCTGGGCCAGCCCAGTAGTACTGGTCCCCAAAGCGGCCGCCCCCGGCACCACACCGGAACTCCGGTTCTGCGTCGACTACCGGGGCTTGAATGCGGTCACCAGAACAGACGCACACCCCATCCCCCGAGCAGACGAACTAATCGACCGCATGGGAGCTGCCCGCTACCTCAGCATTTTCGACCTGACGGCGGGCTACTGGCAGATCGGCCTCACACCCCGGGCCCAAGAACGATCTGCATTTTCCACTCCTGACGGCCATTATCATTTCAAGGTCATGCCCTTCGGCATGAAGAATGCCCCAGCAACGTTTCAGCGACTCGTTAATCAGGTCTTGGCCGGGCTCGAAGGATTCAGCGCCGCCTACCTAGACGACATCGCTGTATACAGCCACCACTGGTCCGACCACCTCCACCACCTCCGAGCGGTGCTACAGGCCCTTCAGCGAGCTGGCCTCACGATCAAGGCCAGCAAATGCCAGATTGGGCAGGGGTCCGTAACCTACCTCGGACACCTGGTGGGAAGCGGCCTGGTGGCCCCTCTGCAGCTCAAGATCGCCGCCATCCAGTCCTGGCAGCCCCCCATCACCCAGACCGAGGTACGCGCCTTTCTGGGACTCACGGGCTATTACCGACGGTTCGTGAAGGACTATGGTACCATAGTGGGGCCCTTCACAGAACTCACGTCCAAAAATCAACCAAAGAAGGTCAACTGGACCCCAGATTGTCAAACAGCCTTCGAACAACTGAAGGCTGCCATGTGCTCCGCCCCTGTGCTCCAGGCCCCCGACTACAGCCGGGAATTCGTCGTCCAGACGGATGCCTCCGACCACGGCATTGGGGCGGTCCTGTCTCAATTGAACCCCGAAGGCCTTGATCAGCCAGTGGCTTTCATCAGCAGGCGACTCCTACCTCGAGAACAACGCTGGAGCACCATCGAGAGGGAGGCCTTCGCCGTGGTATGGGCCCTCAAAAAGCTCCGGCCCTATCTCTTTGGCACACACTTCCGGGTACAGACCGATCATCGACCCCTGCAGTGGCTGATGCAGATGCGGGGGGAGAACCCAAAACTACTACGTTGGTCCATCTCCCTTCAAGGGATGGACTTCACTGTAGAACATCGGCCTGGGCCAGATCACGCCAACGTGGATGGCCTGTCCCGCTTTTTCCGCCTCGACGAGGAGAGTCCCCAAGAGGATGGGTGACTCTCCCCGCCTTCAGCTGGGGGGGACGCATGTTGGACAGGCCACATAAAGGGCCCGCTCCCCCTCTGCCCGACCAGGCCCGAGCCCGGTCCCTCAAGTGTCACACACCACCACTTCACGTTTTCCGTCCCCTCCGGGACCCCTGCCTCTGAACATATCGACCTCGTGGGCCTGATCCACTACTGGCCCGCGCGCCCAACCTGGGCGCCATCTTGGACACTACACCACGAGGCCGCGTGGCCTCCGATCGACCCTAACCCTGGGCCTGGCCCGGCCTCAGACATCCCGGCACCACCATCCACCCAGGAGGTGAGCGGACTACTTGGCAGGTCAATGGGAGAAAGAGGTGTCGATGGCTCTCCCCCGCCAGGTACCGCTCGCCCCCAACCTCCCCGGGCGCTGGCTCCACCCTCCTGCTGGGTGTCTGAATTCCCTCATCCCGGACCTCCCGACCTCCAAGTGCGAGGGTCCGGACATCAAAGGGCATCAGCCCTATAACTGGGGCAGCTCCAGAACCGGAAGGCAGTTGTATCCTGGAGTCGAGAGACGCAGAGAAGAACTCATCCTTGACGGACTACTGGCGCTGCCGTAGCCCTGCCTTGCGAACTATCGTCCTGCCTGCTGGCGCTGCCGCAACCTTCGTAACCTTCATCGTCGTCGGGACCTGCTGGCGTGGCCGCGGACCGTTTGTAACTACCATCTTCATCGGGACCTGCTGGCTCCGCCGCGGACCGTCGCTTCCTTCATCCATCTCGGGACCTGCTGGCTCCGCCGCGGCCCGACCATCTAGAACGCCGAGCTCGAGGATTGAGAGCTATTTCATCTATTGGTAACAAGACTGTCCCGCTACCCTTTTCCCAATCCAGAGACCAGAATCGAGGGGACCCCTGAGTCCAGACCTCCTTGTATCATTTAACCGTACTTGAAGAATTGCTTATAAAGTATCGTTGAACCTTAACCTGGTGTGGTGTACGTCTGTGGGGGGGAAGTTACTTGTCTGTACGATCGCTGGAGGCGGCTCTCCCCGGAGACCTCTCCCCTTATCCTCGGCCGACCCTCCCGGTCCGTCTAACACCCCTGGACCTGCCTATCCTCCTCTGCACCCTGGACAGACCTCTCCTCTGCTCCCCTGGACAGGCCTCTCCTCCTCTGCGCTCCTGGACAGGCGTCACCTCCTCTGCACCCCTGGACAGGCCTCACCTCCTCTGTACCCCTGGACAGGCCTCACCTCCTCTGCACCCCTGGACAGGCGTCACCTCCTCTGCACCCCTGGACAGGCCCCTCCTCCTATGCACCCCTGGACAGTCCTCACCTCCTCTGCACCCCTGGACAGGCCTCTCCTTCTCTGCCCCCTTGACAGGCCTCTCCTCCTTTGCACCCCTCTGGACAGGCCTCACCTCCTGCACCCCTGGACAAGCCTTGCCTCCTCTGCCCCTCCTCTGGACATGCCTCTCCTCCTCTGCTCCCCTGGACAGGCCTCACCTCCTCTGCACCCCAGGACAGGTGTCACCTCCTCTGCACCCCTGGACAGGACTCACCTCCTCTGCACCCCTGGACTGGCCTCACCTCCTCTGCACCCCTGGACAGGCCTCACCTCATCTGTACCCCTGGACTGGCCCCTCCTCCTCTGCACCCCTGGACAGGCCTCACCTCCTCTGTACCCCTGGACAGGCCTCACCTCCTCTGCACCCCTGGACAGGCCTCTCCTCCTTTGCACCCTGGACAGGCCTCACCTCCTCTGCACCCCTGGACAGGCGTCACCTCCTCTGCACCCCTGGACAGGCCCCTCCTCCTATGCACCCCTGGACAGTCCTCACCTCCTCTGCACCCCTGGACAGGCCTCTCCTTCTCTGCCCCCCTTGACAGGCCTCTCCTCCTTTGCACCCCTCTGGACAGGCCTCACCTCCTGCACCCCTGGACAAGCCTTGCCTCCTCTGCCCCTCCTCTGGACATGCCTCTCCTCCTCTGCTCCCCTGGACAGGCCTCACCTCCTCTGCACCCCAGGACAGGTGTCACCTCCTCTGCACCCCTGGACAGGACTCACCTCCTCTGCACCCCTGGACTGGCCTCACCTCCTCTGCACCCCTGGACAGGCCTCACCTCATCTGTACCCCTGGACTGGCCCCTCCTCCTCTGCACCCCTGGACAGGACTCACCTCCTCTGCACCCCTGGCCAGGCCTCATCTCCTCTGACATCACCATGAATTCCAGGATTAATAAATTGCATCCAAGTCAGTTGGCAGCTCTCCTACCTGATCAGAAACCTGTCCAGGCTCTCTCCTCCTCCTGGGGCTGGGGGGGGGGGGGGGGCAGATCTGGGGCCTGAGGGGAGCAGGTCTGGGATATGTCTGGGTCTGAAGATGGAGGTAACTGCACAGACAGACAGGGCTCCTTCCTCCTCTGCAGCAGGCTGGACACAGAGCACAGGGAGGAAGTGATGTCACTGCTACTCGTGCTGTCTCTGCCACCGCTGACCCGGAAGAGGAAACCCTTCTCCCTGTCATACAATGTGCAGCTTATATGTTTCATCAGCAGCCCAGGCGCGCCATCTGGTGGCCGCTGACGGAACCGCCGACTTCAAGCTCCAGCAGTGAATACATTTCACACAAACAAGCATTTATACCTGTAAAGACCTGGGATTTCGGATGTCACAGGCGGGAATGGGTTTACGGGTCAGACAGTTCAAGTACAGGGTCTCACACTTGGCTGCTGCTGTAAAAAAGTATTTATAGCTTCACTTCAGATGAGCATCTTCCAAACACTGATGTAAAGGACTAAAGAGTATTTACAGAAAGGTGACAACTGGAAGTGGCAGTCTGTGTTTCAATGAATATATCTATATTTCAATGAATATATCTGTATTTCAATGAATATACGAGTATTTCAGTCAGTTGGGCAATTAAACTGGGCAGTTTATTTATTTTTTATAATCATTTATTTGCAGGTTTTTCAAATCCACAGTGTGGCACACAGGAAAGTAAACAGAAGAAAATACCACGGACTTTTAAACACCGGATCAAATAGAATGTGTCAACGCGACAATTAAACGAACCGCTTATTTCTAATTTTTCTGCGTCTGTGGCTTATTCCTTATATTTGATACAGTTTTATATCCTCGAACAAGACTGAAATTTAGACCGTAATTAGGTTTTGAGTTTCTTATTTAAGAGCACAACTGTCTCCTAAATTATTAAGGCTTTGTTGTTTTGTTAACAGTAACCACCATCCTCTCTCAACAAAGATTCACTGACAAAAAATAAAGCAATTTATCTTTGTAACAATTAATTCCTAAGATAGTGATATCAAGTATGAACCAGAAATTTCTCACACAGTTCGCATTGTTTCATAAAAATGAGTGGGTGATACTGGTCTGAAGAACAGCGGAGGGGCATTTCATTACTCTAAAATATTGTACTCCGTCACATAGGCCCCTATATCACAGTACGCTCGTCATCAATACACCATTGATTAGTGAGTGCGTCAACTCTTTGTAGCATTGTCATGCAAGCAGCCTTAAATGCCTCGACAGCAACATTAGTTTGGACGTGCATACATCAGAGCCCTCAAGCCTCACTCATCACGAGTGACACTAACACATGTGGAGGTCGGTTTGAAGTCTCACTCACACCTGGCCCATTCTTCCAAACTATGGGGATTAACTAGAACTTCACACATGACTATTCGGCACAGAGCAGACCCTCTGTCCGAAATTTTGTTGTCAAAACCTTTCTCATATTTCACCACGAGTACTGCACACAGTTCAGTAGAATGTTACATTGAATGTCTGTTTTAGTGAGACTTGGGTGTTAATTTTATCACTTTACATTTGTTCTGATCGTATCTACAAATTCAGTAATGTCTCTTCCTTTGGTATTGTCAAAGTCAAATGTTAAGTGACACCACTCCCTGTGTCTTTGTTTAATACCTCAATTTTCTATTGATTTTTCATATACAATGAGCATATAACGTGTATGAAAGTTTAACGATTCAGCAGAGTCCAATATACTGTATAAACTAGAATTTGTGAGAAGACATTGATAACAGGAAAAACAATAAATAAGATAACCCGTCCAGATAGAGGTGATGTGGCCAGGAAGATCCTGCAGATTATCAAGGAAGGAGGACGAGGGGGAACACGAGGGAAAGGGACGTGGGAACAGGAGAGAAAAGTCACAGTGCCAGGCACCATGGTCTCCCCCCAAAAAGCCAACTCCCACTACGAAGGCCGTAGCCGGAAAACTCTTACAGTGGTGTGTTAAATCCTGGAATATTTACATTTTGTGAAGCAAGGTCAGACGGGCCATGAATTGCGGTGCCACCCCTAGGTTGGCAATAAAGGTATCCCAAATGGAGCCGTAGTAGCACAAAGTACTGTACAGTCCGCAAGAAATGCAAAATGTCACAGGTGACTGCGCCACACCGTCAGCACTTCCAGCTCTTGGAATCCTCCACCATATGTGCTTTATAGATCCACTCCAACGTCCAGTGCCAGTGGTGTAGGAACTTGAAATTATTGAATTTCAACCTGACCTCCTGGAGGAAACTTTCATGGTCTTTCCAAAGGTTGTGCCAGTCCTGCTCAGAGAGTGAGTGGCTCAGCCTCTGCTCCCATAAACAGCATAAATTGTGGGCAGTGGTGCTTGAAAAAAGGCTGTCCGCAGCTGTAACATACGATCCCACCATAGTGACCTTGTATCCTTTCCACATCAGGATATAATGCAGCATTGGGACAGTCTCAAGATCATAAGGGTGAGCACCCAGCCTGTGTCGCAGGCTCTGCATGAGCTGTCGGTACTGTTAGTGATGCGACTGTGGCAGCCCATAATCACGCATGAGAGTAGCAAAGGGGGCCAACTCACCGTCCCCTACTATATCGCCCACAGAGCGTATCCCTCTGGTCCTCCACTGTGTAATGAGACGTCAAACCACACTTGGCTCCAGGCAGCTCCTTGAGAAGAGCAGTTTTCAGCAATGCGTTATACGTCTGAGCCAGGTGAAGCGTGAGGTCAGTCAATCAACACTGTTATGCTTCACAGTGGCACTTATAGGCGGCAAATTGTTTATCGAATTACCTCTCAAAGGCCATCCTGCCCTCTCACAGCACCTGTGCATAGGAGATGGAGCCAACGTTCTCCTCCAAGTATTGGCTCAGATATTGGCACCATATGTGTTGTCTTCAGGTGCTTTATACCATGCTGTTTACATACGTCAAAGGACCTGAGGGGTTTGCAACAGTCGAAGATTATAGTGGATTAGCACGGGGCGTGGCCAACTGCCGAGCATGGAGGACGTGAGCTGAAAGAGCTCCGTGCCGAGCTCCAACACTTTGCCAAGAATCCTGTAAGATCGGGGGCCGTTGGAGTCACAAATCAATGCATTGTGCGGCGGAACACCTGAGGCACCGGCAGCTCTGACACAGAGGATCAGGACACCGATTTCCAGCATTCCTGCGCCGCTGCTCTTGAAAGCAGCGAGCTGGCGGAGTGAACTTGAATGGAGTGCTGGTGGGTGCTGGGAATGTGGGAATGATTTGAAGACAGGGAGTGACTCCTGACCTGTTTGAGTTAACCGCTGGCTGGATTGAATGGCCCACGTCGCCAGAGTACGCGCTACCCAGAACTCGGCAGGGCGATAAAACCTCGCCCTCTCAGCGGCGTTCAACACAGTCTCTCCCCGCACCCTGAGACGTAGGGATCCAAGACAAGGCCCTTGACTGGATCCGCTCTTTCCTCTCCAGCAGAAAGCAGCATGTCAGACTCCCCCCTTTCCTCTCGGACCCTACACCTACCACCTGAGGAGTCCCCCAGAGGTCCTCCCTCAGCCCTACGCTCTTCAACGTCTACGCTAGTCCCCATTGTCAGGCCTTAACATTGTGTCATACGCAGAGGACATCCAACTCATCATCTCCCTATCCAATGAACTCAACGCCGCCAGATAAAACGTTCGAGAAGGCATGGAAGCCGTCACCAAATGGATGAAAAACAGCTGCCTACAACTAAACACCAACAAAACAGAAGTACTCAACATGTGCCCAAATCCAGACGCCTGGAACGACACCTGCTGGCCCCCTGCCCTCGGATGCCCGCCCACTCCCACTGATCACGCATGCAACCTGGGAATCATCCTGTACTCAGAGCTCAAAATGGACCGCCAGATCAACTCCGTCTCATCCTCCTGCTTCCATACGCTCCACCTCCTACGTAAGACCTTCAAATGGATCCTCCTCGAACACAGAAAGACCGTCACTCACACCCTGGTCACCAGCAGGCTCGACCACTGTAACAAACTCTATGCCGCAATAAACAAAAACCTCACCCGCAAGCTACAGAACATTCAAAACGCCGCGCAAGACTGGTCCTCAAACTGCCAAGACACTTCCACATCTCCGAGCACCTGCGCACACTCCACTGGCTCGCCATCGAAGCTGGAGTCACCTTCAAGATACTCACCCACGCTCACAAGGCCCTCCACGACACCGGACCAGCATACCTGAACAGCCCACTCAAATTCCACGCACCCCAAAGGACCCTTCGATCAGCCCAGCTCTCTATGTCGTGGTCCCCCGCATCAGAAATACCAGATAGGGAGGCCGATCCTTCTCCTTCCGCGTGGCCAGAGCCTGGAACGACCTTCTGCCCCACCTGAGACAGATAACATCGCTCCCCATCTTCGCAAGAAACCTCAAAATCTGGCTCTTCGACAAACCCCCTCTTTGATGGACTGCAACCTGTGAACCCCTCAGCACTTCCCAGCACCTTGAGACCCTTGCGGGTGAGTAGTTGCGCTTTAACAAACACTTGATTTGCTCAGGGTACCAGACAGGGCTGCCTGTTATCGCCCCTTCTATTCATCTTGGCTTTGGAGCCTCTCCTGCATAAACTGTGTAATATATCGGGTCATAAGGGGATTGAACTGGGGCCCAACTCACACATTTTCTCTGCATATGCAGATGATTTAAATCTGTATTTATATATTTCAAGAACCTAGATGAGGAATATGAACCTACACCTTCCACCTTGGATACGTTTCAGCGGCTTTCCGGGCTCTCGATAAATGAAAGCAAGTCCTATGTCTATTTCTTTACTGACACGACAGTTAGTGGTCCGGGAAATGGACGGTTCAAATAGCACCTACTACTTTCAAATACCTAGGAATACACATATACAGGGAAACAACAGATCTTCTTGATGGCAACTTACGCCTTGCTATAACTGCCATCACGTCCCAAATCAAGTTCTGGACTTCCCTGCCTGTATCAATGGCGGGCAAGGTGGCAATCGCCAAAATGGTTATGCATCCGAGATTGTTATATTATTTCACTAATTAGCCCATTACGGTTCCGGCACAGGTATTTAAATTGTTGTCCTCCCTATTGATTGATTTAATCTGTGGAAGGGGTCGGAGGTGCATTGGAATCACAAAGCTACAATTAGACACTAAACAAGGAGGGCTGGGGGTCCTGGACCTGAAAGCTTACTGGTACGCAAGCCAGTAACAATGGCTAGCGTATTGTGTGTCGGGACGTAACCTGCAGGAAATTGGTATGTCTCAGCTGACATGGCAAAGAGGAGACGTACATACACTATTATTACCCAACAGCAAAATTCCCCCGCTGGCGCCTCATTTGTTGAGGGTCGCGTTGTTGTGTTGAAGGAATGCTTTAAGATACACCAAAATGGTGGCTCCATACACCCCCACTATTCCCCTTTTGGGAATCCACTCACAGTCGGGCACAGTTACAAATTGAAGAATGTTGGCCTGGGGGGATGCGGGAGTGCAAACAGTGGTCATGGTTTTTCTGGACGGTGCCCTGATGCCTCATGAGGTCTTTGTCCGAGAGCATGGAGTACCGAACATACTGTTTCTCCTGCACGCTAGTGTTTCTCGCTACATATATTAACACTTGGGCCCCCAGGGGGGATAGAACCATCAACGCACAAACTGCATACTATGCAATATTTGATGGAGAACGGGCGCCATTTAACGAGGTGGCTATAAAGAGGGATCCGCACAATAGCAGCAGTGCCACTCCAACCACTCCGTAACAGATGGGACGCAGATGTGGGCCGAGCACTCACTGACAAAGAATGGGTCACTATTTTGGAATACCCTAGGAAAGTATCAAGGAACCCTGAATTTAAGTTTAAACAGCTCATGTTCCTACATAGGGCCTACCTTACCCCACGCAGGCTAAGTCTATGTTTCCAGACGCAGTGGATGTTCACCAGTGCTGTCACTCCTCGGAAGCGAGTCTGATACATAGGTTGTGGAGTTGCCTATGACCACGACTCTATTGGGCATCCATTTGTGCGATACTGTGGGACATTGCCCCGATGGGAAATAATGTCTGGCTGGAGTTCTGCATTCTGGGGCTGGGCCCAAAAGGGAAGAAAGGAAACCCTCTTAACAAATTTGCTAACCTTGCTTTAATATTAGCTAAACATAACATTACCATGAGGTGGAAGACCACCAGACCGCCATCGCTACAGGAATGGCACAATAAAATGGTTAGATGATTGTTGATTTTACTCTGGTCTGGGTTCTATCACAGGCTAAATCATGATTAGTAGCCGAGTCAGCCCGTGTCTTATTGGCGTACATGGCTGCTCCTCAAATGTTGATAATGTAACTGCCATCACCTGCAGACAGCGCCACGCACACGTGGATCCATGAGGCTGCGCCTTGCCTGTTGATATGGTCTGGCACAGCTTGCCACGCTTATTCATAATTGCCCCGAGCCGACATTCCAGAGCCTCCCGATAGGGCCACTAGCTTTGCAGCTGGTGTGCTCGAGCCTGCCATGGTCAGGTTGAGAGAGCAGCCGGTCTGCTGCATCCTGGCATCAGATATGAGTGAAAACTCGGACGACTTCATGTCTGCAGCCAGCAGACTCTCATGCAGGTGGACTTACAGCAGCTCTCAGCTGGGGCCTCAGCACACGCACCTCTGCCACGTCACCAACGAGGCACTCCAATGGGCAGACACACTCCCCCAGGCAAATGTGAACTGGCAGCCTGGGGGAGTCATGCACTTAGGACCCAATTCACAAAGGTAAATGGAGACAAAGGTCTAACTTTGCAACTTTCGGTATTCACAAAGGGCATTTATGAGTAGTAAAGTTAGACTTTTGTCTCAGTTTACCTTAAGTTTTGGTCTTAAGTCTAACTGAGTGCAAACTTAAGTTAAAATGAGAAAATCGTCTAACTTTACTACTGGTAAGCTTCCAACATGAAGTACATCCAGGCATTATCAGTTTGAGAACTTAACATCATATACATCTTCAATGTACACACATTGTTTGATGTGGCTTTTTGTTTTTAATTTTACCGGGAGGTATACAAATCGAATTTGCTTGAATACGATTTGAATCTGCTTGAATCACTTTTCCTTGAACTCAAATGGTGGCGGTGCAACTCCACTGCGAAGACTTCACTTCCCCGCTCCAGTGTTTGGCAGTGGGCGAAGCAGCTTACTCTTTTCTCTTCTAACGCTTAAGATGTTCAAAGCGCAGATGTGCCACTGATTCACCGAAGGCATGCCTAAGGCATGCCCATCTGCGCCTGTCTGCGCCCGTCAGCGTCCCGAAAGCAACCAGATTCTAGCACATCAGATGATGTCAATGGGAATAGCAATTGCTCCTGCTGCAGATACAGTCTTCTCAATGTCCAGTGCTTCAGGGCAAACAAATGCATGTGACAAGAGAAATCTGGGCATCAAGTGGGACTCAGATCTATCTTTTGAAACCCACATTCACCATGTCTCGTCTGTCTGCTTTAGCAAACTGAAACCTTAAAAAAAATAACTGCACTGCTTGCCAGAGGACAGTAGTCCATGCGACGGTGACATCTCATCTAGATTATGCCAAAAGTCCGTTCCTGGGATTACCCAGATATTTAATTCACAGACTTCAGATGGTTCAGTACGCGGCAGCAAGACTTAATCATAGAGTGCCTTTCTGTCACCGCATTTTCCCTCTCATCAAGCTCCTTCATTGGCTCCCGGTTACTAAGCGCATCGAATTCAAGGCCTTGACCCTTGCTTTTAGGGCAATGCATAATATAGGACCTAGATACCTCGGAAAGAAACTCCTCCCGTATCAATCGGCACGCACTCTTAGGTCTAACTCCAAGCACCTCCTGTGCATCCCCGGTTATCCAAGGCCAGAAAGGGAGGAAGGGCCTTCTCAGTCAGGACAGCTATGTGTGGAATGCACTTCATTTACATGTTACCATACTCGGCTCCGAATCCGACTCTCGCAGGCACCTGAAGACGTGGCTCTTTGGCTAGGCCAGCCCTTACCTGTTCACCTGACTGCTGCTCAGCGCCGAGACGCCTCTG
This sequence comes from Lissotriton vulgaris, assembly GCF_964263255.1. NCBI lineage: Eukaryota > Metazoa > Chordata > Amphibia > Caudata > Salamandridae > Lissotriton > Lissotriton vulgaris. The sequence continues at coordinate 443,423 of NW_028249480.1, forward strand.
TTTGAGGGAGCTGTGTGCGCTATAGAAGTAACACTATGATTATTATTATTGTCTATAAATGGCATGCAGGTTCAGTTTTTCAGCACAATCTAAAGCACCTGAAAGAGAAAGGAATACGGACTCTTCATGAAATACACATCAATGACGAGAGAAATAACGACTGAGAAGGGCTCCTCCACCAGGCCCCATGCACGGTCAAGACCACATATTTTCTATTTACTACAGATTTACTAAAGATGACTGCATCCAAGAGCTGGTACTGGACGCCATTGCTGATATAATTTTTTTTATAGGCTGATACAGTCCCCATGTTTTGTCTGCAGCCCACCTTGGTCCAGGTTGATATCTCTGACTCACGTACGCTGTTGTGTAGTTCCTATAAATCTACAGAGGTTCAGCACGTTTAGACAACATAAACTGGGGTTGGTGTCCAGACTGATTCCAGACACGCCGATCGGGTATGTTCACCTATATACCAGCTCGCTCGCAGGGCCACTAGGAACTCCTCTTACGAAGGACCGAATATTTTCTGGACAACTATCGAACATGACAAACCTGTCCCATCAGAGATTGTGAAAACAGTACAGGACTTTTTGCTCAGTCACTTGAACTCACTTTGACTCAGAGAGATGCACAGAATAAACGTTGGGGACGTTTTCAATAAGCATTTAATGAACAAGCATCATTCCAGTTTCTAATATGTGTGCTAAAACAACCATAAGACAGCAACAGATATAAACGATTATAAGCACGAACAGAGTAAATGGATGGTAGATTCCTACCATAGTGCTAAAACAATGAATATATGCAAATACAAATACATAACAATAATAATGTGTACTCCTACGATGCAGACTCTAACTAGATGTACCTAAATGTATGTATGTGTACAGCCAAGAATCTCCCTAAGATAAAACCAACCCTATTACCTGGTGTGAGAGAATGAAAGATCCCGTCTTGGTCTCGAGATGGACACCGCGCGAGGGATGTCAGACCACTGCGTGCCCGAGTGTCTGCGTGCAGGTACCTCAGTGTCTCGCGTCAGGGTATCAGCATGGAAGTCTTTCTCCTCTGCCCGCCTCAGCAAAGATATGGTGTTCATATACCCAAAAGATGCCCTCAGGGGTTCTACCTTGCTGCGTCATGTTGGCCAAGGATGACGAAAGGGATGACCCTTACACATAGTTATTATGCAAAAGATGGTAATCCTGCTGTGATTCTGAGAATGCATAATAAATGAGGCTAGATTTCTAGGAAAACGACACAACATTTATGCAGCACCTAACTAGGTAAACGTTCAATACCAAAACCTGTTATGTAGTACAATGGCAGGGAAAATGTAGGTGAAAGGTTAGGTGACTACCCATGCCTATATTGGGGTACATTATACATCATAACACTCACTTCTCATCCGACCTGACTATATACTAAAAACTAGGGAATGTCCTTCTAATCAATCATAAAAACATTGCTAAAATGTTCAGATTAAACATTTCTAAAGTTTATAAAAAGAAAAATGTGTAAAAAGCTCTATAAGTCTTTTAAAAATCTTTATACGTTTTTTAAAATATGGTCACATATAACGCTTGAACAACTGACTGAGTCTAAAGGCCATGGTGCTCATTAATAGCATCGAAGGAAAGATAAAAAAAGATTTTATTTAAAATTCCAATTTTTGTTGTTTTGGAAAAAAGCCGAATTCTTCCCAGCACACTGAGAGACAAATGTTTATGTGTCCTGTGTGGGAGATGAACCATCACTGCAGCTGGCTACATATACAAAATCCTCTGCTCACGCTCAAAAGTAAATCCATAAAGTTACTCTAAATATCACAATGATGATGCTTGTCTTTATATTTTCAGATGTCTTTAATTCAAGATCTGTAATCCTTCTTAGCCAACACGTGTTCAGACTGCTGATTTGCACGGCAAACATGCCACCGCCTGGAGATCTGAAGGGTTCCACCTAAATATTGGTGGATGGGGCAACTCTTCTTAAAGAAACTCCCTTATATTTGGAAGCATATTTAGCTCTCCGGGCAAGAGACTAATTGGTCTACCTCTCCAGAAGCAGTACTTACAGGATCCCCTTCCGGGTTGGAATTATCACCAGAACTAAGAGACTTCTTGAAACTGACCTCAACCCTGAAGACACTCTGACCCACATTTTGTTGGCAAAACCTTTCTGGGTTAAATCCTGGAATACTGACATTTTGTGAAGCAAGGTCAGACGGGCCATCAATTGCGGTGCCACCCCTAGGTGGTCATCAAGGTATCCCAAATGGAGCCGTAGTAGCACAAAGTACTGTACAGTCCACAGGGAATGCAAATTGTCACAGGCGACTGCGCCACACCGTAAGCCCCTCCAGCACTTCGAATCCTCCACCATATGTGCTTTATAGATCCACTCCAACGTCCAGTGCCAGTGGTGTAGAAACTTGAAATAACTAAATTTGAACCTGATCTCCTGGAGGAAACTGCCATGGTCTTGCCAAAGGTCGTGCCCGTCCAACTCAGAGTGGGAGGCCCAGCCTCTGCTCCAACAAACAGCATAGATTGTTGGCAGTGGTGCTCAAAAAAAGGCTGGCCACAGCTGTATCATACAATCCCACTTTAGGGCCTGATTCTGATGTGGTTAGGAAGGCCTCCTAACAGCATTTGCTCCTTCCAAATCAGATCGGGAAACGTGTCTTTCCAACTGAGGGCTCATTATGATGCAGTTAGGAAAGCATTCCGACCTATGGCCCGATTACGATGCGAGTAGGAACATAGGCTCCCATTAAAGTCAATGGGAGGCCAACCAAATCATATCTGGAAGCATACTCGATCGGTTGGGTTCCTCCGATCCGACGTGGTTGGAAACCATTCCCAAACCCATTTGGTCTGGAAGCTTTCCAAGCCGCATCAGAATCGGGCCCATAGTGTCCTTGTATCCTTTCCACATCAGAGTATTACGCAACATTGGGACAGTCTCAAGATCATAAGGGGGAGCACCCGGCATGTATCGCAGGCTATGCATAGGCTGTCGGTACTGTCAGTGATGCGATTGTGGCAGCCCATAATCACGCATGAGAGTAGCAAAGGGGGCCAACTCACCGTCCCTTACTATATCGTCCACAGAGCGTATCCCTCTGGTCCTCCACTGTGTAATCGGAGTTCAGATCATACCTGGCTCCAAGCAGCTCCTTGAGAAGAGCAGGTGTAAACAATGCGTTATACGTCAGAGTCAGGTGAAGCATGAGGTCAGTCAACCAACGCTGTTATGCCTCACAGTGGCACTTATAGGCAGCCAAATCGTTCATCGGCCTTCTTGCCCTCCCACAGCACCTGTGCAGAGGAGATGGACCCAGCGTTCTCCTCCAAGTACTGGCTCAGATATTGGCACCGTCTGTGTTTGTTTTCAGGGGCTTTATACCGTGCTGTATACATACGCCAAAGGGCCTGAGGGGTTTGCAACAGTCGAAGATTATGGTCGATGTTGGACAGGCCACATGAAGGGCCGCTCTCCCCCGGCCCAACCAGGCCCGAGCCCGGTCACGCAAGTACCACACACCACCATTGCACGTCCTCCGTCCCCTCAGGGACCCCTGCCCTCGAGCATGTCGACCTCGTGGGTCCGATCCACTGCCGGCCCACGCGCCCATCCTGGGGCGCCATCTTGGACACTCCACCACGAGGCCGCCTGGCCCCCGATCGACCTCAATCCTGGGCCTGGCCAGGCCTCAGACATCCCGGCACCACCATCCACCCAGGAGGTGAGCGGGCTACTTGGCAAGTCAATGGGAGAAAGAGGTGTCGATGGCTCTCCCCCGCCAAGTGCCGCTCGCCCATCGCCTCCCCGGGCGCTGGCTCCACCCCCCTGCTGGGTGTCTGGACTCCCTCATCCCGGACCTCCCGACCTCCAAGTGCGAGGGTCCGGACATCAAAGCACACCAGCCCTATAACTGGGGCAGCTCCAGAGCAGGAAGGCAGTTGTATCTTGGAGTCGAGAGACGCAAAGAGGAACTCATCCTAGACGGACTACTGGCGCTGCCGTAGCTCTGTCTTGTGCACCATCGTCCTGACTGCTGGCGCTGCCGCAACCTTCGCAACCTTCATATCCTTCATCGTCGTCGGGACCTGCTGGCGTGGCCGCGGACCGTTTGTAACCGTCATCTTCACCGGGACCTGCTGGCTCCGCCGCGGACCGTCGTTTCCTTCGTCCATCTCGGGACCTGCTGGCTCCGCCGCGGCCCGATCATCTAGAACGCCGAGCTCGAGGATTGAGAGCTATATCCATCTTTTGGTAACAAGACTGTCCCGCTACCCCTTTTCCCAAACCAGAGACCAGAATCGAGGGGACCCCTGAGTCCAGACCTCCTTGTATCATTTCATCGTAACTTAAAGAATTGCCTATAAAGTCTCGTTGAACTTTAACCTTGTGTGGTGTCCGTCTGTGGGGGGGGAAGTTACTTGTCTGTACGATCGCTGGAGACGGCTCTCCCCGGAGACCTCTCCCCTTATTCTCGGCCGACCCTCCCGGTCCGTCTAACATTGGTGGCCAGCGGCGCGATCCGAATCACCGCATAAACGTACAGAGAGTAGCTCACCCCACGACGAAATCACAATGACAACTAAAGAAAGCGGATCAACCGAGAAGTTCCAGATGGAGAAATTGGATGAGTACAGCCATCGTGAACTAAAACAATTCTGCATCGAACTAGGTATCGCTACCACCGGACTAAGTACCAAAGACGATTTTAAGCATGCCCTAGAATCTTGGGCAGAAACCGGGGCTGCCGGAACCCCCGATCAAAGCACCGCAGCAAAAACCACCACGTCCCCTGAAGAGCGAAGAACGGGTCTCTCGCAAGACGAGATCCAGGAAAGAGAAAAAACCCGACTACACGAGCTGGAAATGGCCCGACTCAAAATGGACGTTGAACTTAAGTTGGCCGAACAAAAAATCAACTTAGAGCACCTACGTCTCCGAGAAGAAAGAGAGGAGAAACAGAGACAAAGGGAGCTCGAGGAAAAGAAACTGGCGTACGAACACGAGCGGAACCTAGCTGAGATCAACCTACGCAAGCAGAATAAAGGAGTAGGGGTGCCCGAGCAACCCCACACCCCAGGGGCAACAGAGAAAAAGGTACACATCCCCAAAGATGTCGTTCGAGAATACTTCCGAGAGGACGACATCCAGCAATGGTTTAAGGCCTATGAAATCGCTATGACTGCACACCGGATCGATAGAAGCGATTGGGGAGCCGGTCTATGGGGGAGATTCCTCAATGAGGGCCGCGATGCCCTACTACAGCTCCCGGACCACCAGATGACCTCCTATGACCATATGAAAGCTGCACTCCTCACCCGCTATGGCCTCACACCCGAGATGTACCGTCAGAGGTTCCGAGACTGCACCCGCATCCCGGGTACAACTTGGGTGGACTATGTAAACTACTTTAGCCGAGCCTTCGAGGGCTGGATCAAAGGAAGCAACGTCACAACCTACGAACAACTGTTCAATCTTATGGTATGGGAGCATCTGTCGAACAATTGCTTCATTGAACTCCGCCAGCACCTCCTCGACAGCAAGTTAACGGATCCCCGGCAGCTCGCAGCCGAAGCTGACCGGTGGGAGATCACCAGAGTGGGCCGGAATGGGTCCTACGAACAGAACCGGAACAACAATGGTCAGCACCGATCCAGAGGAGGAGGAGGGGGCCAAGGACGCGGAAGAGACAACGGCCCGGTCGCCCCCGCTACCAGCACCACCCCCCCGGCCAACCGGGGCAGCACCCCGGCGCGACCGGGATACCGAGCCAATGTTACGTGCCATCGATGCCAACGAGTCGGCCACTACGCAAACGACCCAAGCTGCCCCCAGTACCAGAGCCCAAGACCCCGCCAAGTAGCCGCTGCTGCTCTAGGGGAGGAACAGATCACAGAGGAACAAGAGGAATATGAACAAGAGCATCAAGAATGGGAGCAAGCCGCCATGGCTCTAGCATGCTTAGGGGGGAAAGACATGGTCCCGCGGGTCCCCCTACCCGCTAACACCCAGAAGTACAGCCAATGGGTGAGCATCAATGGACGCCGGGCCGAAGCCCTTCGTGACACCGGGGCCAGTGTAACAGCCGTCCGCTGTCACCTGGTGACCCCAGAACAGTATCTACCGAACATTCTCTGCCCTGTGCGTTCAGCCGATAACTCAGAAAGTCTGTGTCGGATGGCCTGCGTCCCCTTCGAATGGGGAGGGGTCTCCGGCATGTTGAAAGTAACGGTCCGAGACGATGCCCCCGTAGACTGCCTCCTGGGGAATGACCTTGAAAGCTCCCCGTGGGCAGCCGTAGAACGAAGAGAACACCTGGGGATGTTAGGCGTCCCGGACTGGGCGTGCGTCACCACCCGGTCCATGGCCGCCCGTGCCAACCACCGCCCAGAAGAGCCCGAATGGCCGGCGCCACCGCCTCCGGTCGCCCCAGCCGAAACCACCGACCGTGACGTCCCCCCCGAACCAGCTCAACCTTCCGACCTCGCTAACCTCGACCAGTGGCCTCAAGAGGGGGGGCCCACGCAAGAACAATTTCGCCTAGAACAGAAGACCTGTCCCTCCCTCGAGGGACTCCGCCAGCAAGCGCTCGCCCAAAGCGCAGGGGATACCTCCGGAACTCACTGGGTCTACTGGGACAATGATCTGCTGTACAGTGAGCAAAGAATCGCAGAGCTGGGGGCCAGCCGAGTACTAGTGGTGCCACTCCGTTTTAGAGACTTTCTGCTAAACCTGGCCCACGATGTCCCCCTGGCAGGACACCTGGGACAAGATAAAACCTACAGTCGCCTAGTGACCCACTTCTTCTGGCCCAAAATGAGGAACGATGTACACCAGCATTGCCGATCTTGCCCCACGTGCCAAGCCAGTGGAAAGAGCGGCCGCAAACTAAAGGCCCCCCTGCAACCTTTTCCCGTGGTCACCACCCCGTTCGAGAGGGTCGGGATAGACATCGTGGGGCCCCTGGACCCGCGCACAAAACAAGGCCATCAATTCATCTTGGTGCTAGTGGACCACGCCACCCGCTACCCTGAGGCTGTTCCCCTGCGGACTGTGACAGCCCCGGTAGTCGGCCGGGCTCTGATGGGGATCTTCTCCCGTGTGGGCTTCCCCCGAGAAGTCGTCAGCGACAGAGGCACGAACTTTATTTCTAAATATATGAAATCCCTCTGGCAACAGTGCGGGGTTACCTACCGATTCACGACCCCCTATCACCCTCAAGGGAACGGACTCGTTGAGCGGTTCAACCGCACGCTAAAAGGGATGATCGGGGGGTTGGAAGAGCCCCTCCGTCGCCAGTGGGATGTGCTGCTGCCGTGCCTCCTCTTCGCCTATCGGGAGGTCCCCCAGAAATCACTGGGCTTCAGCCCGTTTGAACTGCTATATGGACACCCAGTGCGGGGACCGCTCAGCCTAGTCAAAGAAGGCTGGGAGATGCCCCCGCTAAAGAACCCTCCAGATGTCTTCCGGTACCTCCTAACCCTCCGCAACCAGACCCGGCGGTTCAGGGAGCTGGCGAAAGCTAACCTAGAGGCCAGTCAAGAGGACATGAAAAAGTGGTATGACCGGAATGCCTCATCCATTGAATTTGAACCTGGCCAACAGGTATGGGTGATGTCCCCCACCGAGCCATGCGCCCTGCAAGACAAATGGACGGGGCCCTTCAAAGTAGTCGAGCGCAAGGGCCCTGCCACCTATCTCATCGACATGGAATCTTCCCGGAACCCCCTCCGGGTCCTCCACGCTAACAGACTGAAGCCCCACTTTGTGCGTACAGAACTCAGCCTCCTGATGGCCACAGACAATGGGGCTGAAGAAGACTCCGAGCCCCTCCCTGACCTCCTACGGACTCGGGAGCAAGACGGCTCCGTGGATGGGGTCCGACTCTCGGAGGCCCTCACCAGAGAGCAACGCCAGGAGTGTCGAGTCCTCCTGTCACAGTTCGCCAGCCTGTTCTCCCTCACCCCAGGTGTCACTTCCTGGTGTGTGCACGATGTGGACACGGGGGACAGCCCCCCTATCCGCCACCGGGCCTACCGCGTGCCAGATCGGGTACGGGCCTGCATCCAGGAAGAAGTAGCCAAGATGCTCACGCTCGGGGTCATCGAGCCCTCAGACAGCCCCTGGGCCAGCCCTGTAGTACTGGTCCCCAAAGCAGCTGCCCCCGGCACCACACCAGAACTCCGGTTCTGCGTCGACTACCGGGGCTTGAATGCGGTCACCAGAACAGACGCACATCCCATCCCCCGGGCAGATGAACTAATCGACCGCATGGGAGCTGCCCGCTACCTCAGTATCTTCGACCTGACGGCGGGCTACTGGCAAATCGGCCTCACACCCCGGGCGCAAGAACGTTCTGCCTTTTCCACCCCCGATGGCCATTACCATTTCACAGTCATGCCCTTCGGCATGAAGAATGCCCCAGCAACATTCCAACGGCTCGTCAATCAGGTCCTGGCGGGGCTCGAAGGATTCAGCGCCGCCTACCTAGACGACATCGCTGTATACAGCCACCATTGGTCCGAGCACCTCCACCACCTCCGAGCAGTGCTGCAAGCCCTTCAGCGAGCTGGCCTCACGATCAAGGCCAGCAAGTGTCAAATTGGGCAAGGGTCTGTAACCTACCTCGGGCACCAGGTGGGAAGCGGCCTGGTGGCCCCTCTGCAGCTAAAAATTGCCGCCATCCAGTCCTGGCAGCCCCCCATCACCCAGACCGAGGTACGAGCCTTCCTGGGCCTCACGGGCTATTACCGAAGGTTCGTGAAAGACTATGGTACGATAGTGGGGCCCCTCACAGAACTCACGTCAAAAAATCAGCCCAAGAAAGTCAACTGGACCCCAGAGTGTCAAGCTGCATTTGAACAATTGAAAGCCGCCATGTGTTCCGCCCCTGTGCTCCAGGCCCCCGACTACAGCCGGGAGTTCGTCGTCCAGACGGATGCCTCCGACCATGGCATTGGGGCAGTCCTGCCTCAAGTGAACACCGAAGGCCTTGATCAACCGGTGGCCTTCATCAGCCGGCGACTCCTACCACGGGAACAACGCTGGAGCACCATAGAGAGGGAGGCCTTCGCTGTGGTATGGGCCCTCAAGAAGCTCCGGCCCTACCTTTTTGGCACACACTTTCGGGTGCAGACCGACCACCGACCCCTGCAGTGGCTGATGCAGATGCGGGGGGAAAACCCAAAGTTACTACGCTGGTCCATCTCCCTACAGGGTATGGACTTCACAGTTGAACACCGGCCTGGGCCAGATCACGCCAACGCGGATGGCCTGTCCCGGTTCTTCCGCCTCGACGAGGAGAGCCCCCAAGAGGATGGGTAACTCTCCCCGCCTTCAGCTGGGGGGGACGCATGTTGGACAGGCCACATGAAGGGCCGCTCTCCCCCGGCCCAACCAGGCCCGAGCCCGGTCACGCAAGTACCACACACCACCATTGCACGTCCTCCGTCCCCTCAGGGACCCCTGCCCTCGAGCATGTCGACCTCGTGGGTCCGATCCACTGCCGGCCCACGCGCCCATCCTGGGGCGCCATCTTGGACACTCCACCACGAGGCCGCCTGGCCCCCGATCGACCTCAATCCTGGGCCTGGCCAGGCCTCAGACATCCCGGCACCACCATCCACCCAGGAGGTGAGCGGGCTACTTGGCAAGTCAATGGGAGAAAGAGGTGTCGATGGCTCTCCCCCGCCAAGTGCCGCTCGCCCATCGCCTCCCCGGGCGCTGGCTCCACCCCCCTGCTGGGTGTCTGGACTCCCTCATCCCGGACCTCCCGACCTCCAAGTGCGAGGGTCCGGACATCAAAGCACACCAGCCCTATAACTGGGGCAGCTCCAGAGCAGGAAGGCAGTTGTATCTTGGAGTCGAGAGACGCAAAGAGGAACTCATCCTAGACGGACTACTGGCGCTGCCGTAGCTCTGTCTTGTGCACCATCGTCCTGACTGCTGGCGCTGCCGCAACCTTCGCAACCTTCATATCCTTCATCGTCGTCGGGACCTGCTGGCGTGGCCGCGGACCGTTTGTAACCGTCATCTTCACCGGGACCTGCTGGCTCCGCCGCGGACCGTCGTTTCCTTCGTCCATCTCGGGACCTGCTGGCTCCGCCGCGGCCCGATCATCTAGAACGCCGAGCTCGAGGATTGAGAGCTATATCCATCTTTTGGTAACAAGACTGTCCCGCTACCCCTTTTCCCAAACCAGAGACCAGAATCGAGGGGACCCCTGAATCCAGACCTCCTTGTATCATTTCATCGTAACTTAAAGAATTGCCTATAAAGTCTCGTTGAACTTTAACCTTGTGTGGTGTCCGTCTGTGGGGGGGGAAGTTACTTGTCTGTACGATCGCTGGAGACGGCTCTCCCCGGAGACCTCTCCCCTTATTCTCGGCCGACCCTCCCGGTCCGTCTAACAGTCGAGTTGCAGAAGATCAAGATCAGAGGTACTGTTTGGGAGGATCAAGGTGTAAACGTTTACAATGGACGCAGGAGGTGAAAGTATAGTCCATGTCCCTCAGGTGCGTCAACCACCGTGGATCCATCAAGGCATGATCATCAATAATGTCAGAGAAGATGAACCGGTCTCGGGGCTGCCTGGTCGTATGGTTTCTGGACTTGTCAAGGTGCCATATTCCAGCACCCCACTCATGAATACCCCGGCTGTCCCAAAAAAGAGCAGGAGTTTGGTCAGCCGCCGGCCACAGATAGAGCCCACACACTAAGACTCATTGAGAATCTGAACCTTGGCAAAAATATATCTGCCTTGGAGGTCCCGCCATGTCTGCAGTATGCAAACCCCCAGGGATTTGCGAAATAAGATGTCCAACCCCCTCTCCCTATGTTCCAAAGGAGTAGGTGGGTGTGTAAGGGTAGTCTAGATCCTGCTGGCATGTAGTACCGTACTCATCCAATCCTTCTGAATGTATCATGTTCAATAGGTGACAGGTGTGTGTCCTGGAGCAATGCTACATCAAGGCGGTGCATCTTCTGAAATGAGAGGATTTTCTGTCTCTTGATAAAATAGGTCAGGTTGGTGACATTAAGGGGCATATTTACAAGGAAGTGGTGGAGCACGGCGTTGGCCTCCTTGGCTTAACGCCGCGCTCTCCACTTCTGAAATGCAGGGCTACACCGTATTTACAAGAATACGGTGCAGTCCTGCATTTCTCCCTGTGCTGGTGCTGAAGTTAGCTGCCTAGCGCCAATGCAGGCAGCCTTGCACCATAGTGCAAGGGTGCCTGCGTTGAGGGGAGCAGGCCTGCCTAGTACCCCGCATCAGGGGTTAGAGTAACACATTTCAATGTGGTGGTCCTCATCGCCGTACTGAAATGCAAAGACACACATTTTTATGGCTTTCTGAGCTGTCAAGTGCTGGAGCGCTGCTATAATAATTAGAAGTCAAACTGAGCAAAGCTGGCAGCGCACATTTAGGGGTTCTGGTTTAGCTATATTCAGGCATGTAGTGTGGCTCACTGGTAGTGAAGTAGTGTGGCTCACTGGTTAGAGGCGGCAGACCCGAGAGCAGAGGACGGCCCGGGACCAGGGTTCGATTCCCGGCGCGGCAGGTTTCTGGACCAGGGTCAGCGGACTCGATAATTCTCTCGCCTCGGTGCCCACTCTGATCAGCGATCACACTCGGCAACTCTGGGCATTAGCTTGCCTCATCTTCACTAACGGCCCCACCAGACCGCCGGGGATGCCTGGTCTCACCCTGGAGATACCCAATAAGGGACCATCTCTCAGGGAAGCCAGGAAGGGTTTCGCAGCGGTCGAAGCGCCTTGGGACCCTAAGGGTAAGTAGTGCGCTATATAAATGCCAATACATTTACATTTACATGTTATGTATGTTGTTATGTTAAGTTAATTTCTATAGCGCATGACTAACCCGGGGCATCTCAACGCTCGCCTAGACATTTGGCCCGAGGACTGAAAGTCAGAACAGAGTTAGAACAGGAATGCTTTTAGTTGTTTCCTAAAGGTGCTGTATATGGAAATTTTGTTTAGGGACAGCAGTAGTTTATTCCAGTATCTTTGGGCCAGATGCGAAAAAGCTTTTCCACCAGTCTGACTCAAACGTATACGAGGAACCTGTAGAAGGCCTAGAGTGCTGGATCTGAGATCTCTGTTCGGTGTATGGTAGGTGAGTTTCTTTTGTAGATAGTAAGGGCCTCTGCCATTCAGCGCATTGTAAGTGAGACAACAGATTTTGAAAAAGGATCTCTTCCTTACAGGCAACCAATGCAGTGCTCTCAGCAAGGGAGCAGAAGGGGAGCCAGCAGGGCGGCTCAGTAACCAATGCAGCTCTCTCAGCAAGGGAGCAGAAGGGGAGCCAGCAGGGCGGCTCAGTAACCAATGCAGCTCTCTCAGCAAGGGAGCCTTAGGGGAGCCAGCAGGGCGGCTCAGTAACCAATGCAGCTCTCTCAGCAAGGGAGCAGAAGGGGAGCCAGCAGAGCGGCTCAGTAACCAATGCAGCTCTCTCAGCAAGGGAGCAGAAGGGGAGCCAGCAGGGCGGGTCAGTAACCAATGCAGCTCTCTCAGCAAGGGAGCAGAAGGGGAGCCAGCAGGGCGGCTCAGTAACCAATGCAGCTCTCTCAGCAAGGAAGCAGAAGGGGGGCCAGCAGGGCGGCTCAGTAACCAATGCAGCTCTCTCAGCAAGGGAGCAGAAGGGGAGCCAGCAGGGCGGGTCAGTAACCAATGCAGCTCTCTCAGCAAGGGAGCAGAAGGGGCGCCAGCAGGGCGGTTCAGTAACCAATGCAGCTCTCTCAGCAAGGGAGCAGAAGGGGAGCCAGCAGGGCGGCTCAGTAACCAATGCAGCTCTCTCAGCAAGGGAGCAGAAGGGGCGCCAGCAGGGCGGTTCAGTAACCAATGCAGCGCTCTCAGCAAGGGAGCAGAAAGGGAGCCAGCAGGGCGGGTCAGTAACCAATGCAGCTCTCTCAGCAAGGGAGCAGAAGGGGAGCAAGCAGGGCGGCTCAGTAACCAATGCAGCGCTCTCAGCAAGGGAGCAGAAGGGGCGCCAGCAGGGCGGTTCAGTAACCAATGCAGCTCTCTCAGCAAGGGAGCAGAAGGGGAGCCAGCAGGGCGGGTCAGTAACCAATGCAGCGCTCTCAGCAAGGGAGCAGAAGGGGCACCAGCAGGGTGGGTCAGTAACCAATGCAGCTCTCTCAGCAAGGGAGCAGAAGGGGCGCCAGCAGGGCGGCTCAGTACCAATGCAGCTCTCTCAGCAAGGGAGCAGAAGGGGAGCCAGCAGGGCGGTTCAGTAACCAATGCAGCTCTCTCAGCAAGGGAGCAAAAGGGGAGCCAGCAGGGCGGGTCAGTAACCAATGCAGCTCTCTCAGCAAGGGAGCAGAAGGGGCGCCAGCAGGGCGGTTCAGTAACCAATGCAGCTCTCTCAGCAAGGGAGCAGAAGGGGAGCCAGCAGGGCGGCTCAGTAACCAATGCAGCTCTCTCAGCAAGGGAGCAGAAGGGGAGCCAGCAGGGCGGCTCTGTTCGGTGTATGGTAGGTGAGTTTCTTTTGTAGATAGTAAGGGCCTCTGCCATTCAGCGCATTGTAAGTGAGACAACAGATTTTGAAAAAGGATCTCTTCCTTACAGGCAACCAATGCAGTGCTCTCAGCAAGGGAGCAGAAGGGGAGCCAGCAGGGCGGCTCAGTAACCAATGCAGCTCTCTCAGCAAGGGAGCAGAAGGGGAGCCAGCAGGGCGGCTCAGTAACCAATGCAGCTCTCTCAGCAAGGGAGCCTTAGGGGAGCCAGCAGGGCGGCTCAGTAACCAATGCAGCTCTCTCAGCAAGGGAGCAGAAGGGGAGCCAGCAGAGCGGCTCAGTAACCAATGCAGCTCTCTCAGCAAGGGAGCAGAAGGGGAGCCAGCAGGGCGGCTCAGTAACCAATGCAGCTCTCTCAGCAAGGGAGCAGAAGGGGAGCCAGCAGGGCGGCTCAGTAACCAATGCAGCTCTCTCAGCAAGGGAGCAGAAGGGGGGCCAGCAGGGCGGCTCAGTAACCAATGCAGCTCTCTCAGCAAGGGAGCAGAAGGGGAGCCAGCAGGGCGGGTCAGTAACCAATGCAGCTCTCTCAGCAAGGGAGCAGAAGGGGCGCCAGCAGGGCGGTTCAGTAACCAATGCAGCTCTCTCAGCAAGGGAGCAGAAGGGGAGCCAGCAGGGCGGCTCAGTAACCAATGCAGCGCTCTCAGCAAGGGAGCAGAAGGGGAGCCAGCAGGGCGGTTCAGTAACCAATGCAGCTCTCTCAGCAAGGGAGCAGAAGGGGAGCCAGCAGGGCGGTTCAGTAACCAATGCAGCTCTCTCAGCAAGGGAGCAGAAGGGGAGCCAGCAGGGCGGCTCAGTAACCAATGCAGCTCTCTCAGCAAGGGAGCAGAAGGGGAGCCAGCAGGGCGGTTCAGTAACCAATGCAGCTCTTTCAGCAAGGGAGCAGAAGGGGAGCCAGCAGGGCGGCTCAGTAACCAATGCAGCGCTCTCAGCAAGGGAGCAGAAGGGGAGCCAGCAGGGCGGGTCAGTAACCAATGCAGCGCTCTCAGCAAGGGAGCAGAAGGGGAGCCAGCAGGGCGGCTCAGTAACCAATGCAGCTCTCTCAGCAAGGGAGCAGAAGGGGAGCCAGCAGGGCGGGTCAGTAACCAATGCAGCTCTCTCAGCAAGGGAGCAGAAGGGGCGCCAGCAGGGCGGTTCAGTAACCAATGCAGCTCTCTCAGCAAGGGAGCAGAAGGGGAGCCAGCAGGGCGGCTCAGTAACCAATGCAGCTCTCTCAGCAAGGGAGCAGAAGGGGAGCCAGCAGGGCGGGTCAGTAACCAATGCAGCTCTCTCAGCAAGGGAGCACAAGGGGAGCCAGCAGGGCGGTTCAGTAACCAATGCAGCTCTCTCAGCAAGGGAGCAGAAGGGGCGCCAGCAGGGCGGCTTAGTAACCAATGCAGCTCTCTCAGCAAGGGAGCACAAGGGGAGCCAGCAGGGCGGGTCAGTAACCAATGCAGCTCTCTCAGCAAGGGAGCAGAAGGGGAGCCAGCAGGGCGGGTCAGTAACCAATGCAGCTCTCTCAGCAAGGGAGCAGAAGGGGCGCCAGCAGGGCGGCTCAGTACCAATGCAGCTCTCTCAGCAAGGGAGCAGAAGGGGAGCCAGCAGGGCGGTTCAGTAACCAATGCAGCTCTCTCAGCAAGGGAGCAGAAGGGGAGCCAGCAGGGTGGCTCAGTAACCAATGCAGCTCTCTCAACAAGGGAGCAGAAGGGGCGCCAGCAGGGCGGCTCAGTAACCAATGCAGCTCTCTCAACAAGGGAGCAGAAGGTGCGCCAGCAGGGCGGCTCAGTAACCAATGCAGCTCTCTCAACAAGGGAGCAGAAGGGGCGCCAGCAGGGCGGCTCAGTAACCAATGCAGCTCTCTCAACAAGGGAGCGGAAGGGGAGCCAGCAGGGCGGCTCAGTAACCAATGCAGCGCTCTCAGCAAGGGAGCAGAAGGGGAGCCAGCAGGGCGGTTCAGTAACCAATGCAGCTCTCTCAACAAGGGAGCAGAAGGGGAGCCAGCAGGGCGGCTCAGTAACCAATGCAGCTCTCTCAGCAAGGGAGCAGAAGGGGAGCCAGCAGGGCGGCTCAGTAACCAATGCAGCGCTCTCAGCAAGGGAGCAGAAGGGGAGCCAGCAGGGCGGCTCAGTAACCAATGCAGCTCTCTCAGCAAGGGAGCAGAAGGGGAGCCAGCAGGGCGGCTCAGTAACCAATGCAGCTCTCTCAGCAAGGGAGCAGAAGGGGAGCCAGCAGGGCGGCTCAGTAACCAATGCAGCACTCTCAGCAAGGGAGCAGAAGGGGAGCCAGCAGGGCGGCTCAGTAACCAATGCAACTCTCTCAGCAAGGGAGCAGAAGGGGAGCCAGCAGGGCGGCTCAGTAACCAATGCAGCTCTCTCAGCAAGGGAGCAGAAGGGGAGCCAGCAGGGCGGCTCAGTAACCAATGCAGCTCTCTCAGCAAGGGAGCAGAAGGGGAGCCAGCAGGGCGGTTCAGTAACCAATGCAGCTCTCTCAGCAAGGGAGCAGAAGGGGAGCCACCGGGGCGGCTCAGTAACCAATGCAGCTCTCTCAGCAAGGGAGCAGAAGGGGAGCCAGGGGGGCGGCTCAGTAACCAATGCAGCTCTCTCAGCAAGGGAGCAGAAGGGGAGCCAGCAGGGCGGCTCAGTAACCAATGCAGCTCTCTCAGCAAGGGAGCAGAAGGGGAGCCAGCAGGGCGGCTCAGTAACCAATGCAGCTCTCTCAGCAAGGGAGCAGAAGGGGAGCCAGCAGGGCGGCTCAGTAACCAATGCAGCGCTCTCAGCAAGGGAGCAGAAGGGGAGCCAGCAGGGCGGTTCAGTAACCAATGCAGCTCTCTCAGCAAGGGAGCAGAAGGGGAGCCAGCAGGGCGGCTCAGTAACCAATGCAGCTCTCTCAGCAAGGGAGCAGAAGGGGAGCCAGCAGGGCGGGTCAGTAACCAATGCAGCTCTCTCAGCAAGGGAGCAGAAGGGGAGCCAGCAGGGCGGCTCAGTAACTGTTGGACAGGCCACATGACGGGCCGCTCTCCCCCGGCCCGACCCAGCCCGAGCCAGTCACACAAGCACCACACACCACCATTGCACGTACTACGTCCCCTCAGGGACACCTGCCCTCGAGCATGATAACCTCGTGGGTCCGATCCGCTGCCGACCCATGCGCCCAGCCAGGGCCGCCATCTTGGACACTTCGCCACGAGGCCGCCTGGCCCCCGATCGACCTCAACCCTGGGCCTAGCCCGGCCTCAGACATTCCGGCACCACCCTCCACCCAGGAGGTGAGCGAGCTACTTGGCCAGTCAATGGGAGAAAGAGGTGTCGATGGTTCTCCCCCGGCCAGTGCCGCTCGCCCATCGCCTCCCCGGGCGCTGGCTCCACCCCCCTGCTGGGTGTCTGGACTCCCTCATCCCGGACCTCCCGACCTCCAAGTGCGAGGGTCCGGACATCAAAGCACGCCAGCCCTATAACTGGGGCAGCTCCAGAACAGGAAGGCAGTTGTATCTTGGAGTCGAGAGACGAAAGAAGAACTCATCCTGG
The DNA here is from genome assembly GCF_964263255.1 of Lissotriton vulgaris. Classification (NCBI taxonomy): domain Eukaryota; kingdom Metazoa; phylum Chordata; class Amphibia; order Caudata; family Salamandridae; genus Lissotriton; species Lissotriton vulgaris. The sequence continues at coordinate 460,488 of NW_028249480.1, forward strand.
ACGGACTACTGGCGCTGCCGTAGCTCTGTCCTGTGCAACATCATCCTGCCTGTTGGCGCTGCCACAGCCGTCGTAACCTTCATCCTTCACCGTCGTCCGGATCTGCTGGCGAGGCCGCGGACCGTTGTAACCGTCATCTGCACCGGGACCTGCTTGGCTTCTCCACGGCCCGTCGACCACCCTTCATCCATCTCGGGACCTGCTTGGCTCCTCCACGGCCCGTTCAGCAACCACGCCGAGCTCGAGGATTGAGAGCTATTGAACTCATTGGTAACTAAGACTGTCCCGCTACCCTTTTCCTCATCCAGAGATCAGAACCGAGGGGACCCCTGAGTCCAGACCTCCTTGTACTATATCAACGTAACCTAAGAATTGCATATAAAGTCTCGTTAACCTTCAATCTTGTGTGGTGTCCGTCTGTGGGGGGGAAGTTGCTTATCTGTACAGTCGTTGGAGACGGCTCTCCCTGGAGACCTCTCCCCGTAATCTCGGCCGACCCTCCCGGTCCGTCTAACATTGGTGGCCAGCGGCGCGATCCGAATCACCGCATAACGTACAGAGAGTAGCTCACCCCACAACGAACAACAATGTCGACTAAAGAGAGCGGATCAACTGAGAAGTTCCAAATGGAAAAACTAGAGGAATACAGCCATCGTGAACTAAAGCAGTTCTGCATCGAACTAGGTATCGCTACCACCGGACTAAGTACCAAGGACGATTTTAAGCATGCCCTAGAATCTTGGGCAGAGACCGGGGATGTCGAAGCCCCTGAGCAAAGCACCGCGAAAAAGACCAACACGGCCCCTGAAGAGCAAAGAACGGGTCTCTCGCAAGACGAGATCCAAGAAAGAGAAAAAGCCCGACTACACGAACTCGAAATGGCCCGACTCAAAATGGACATAGAACTCAAATTGGCCGAGCAAAAAATAAACTTAGAGCACCTTCGCCTCCGAGAAGAAAGAGAAGAGAAACAGAGGCAAAGGGAGCTCGAGGAAAAAAGACTAACGTACGAGCACGAGCGGAACCTAGCCGAGATCAACCTGCGCAAACAGAATAAAGAGTTAGGGGTGCCCGACAGACCGTCCACCCCAGGGACCACGGACAAAAAAGTGCACATCCCCAAGGATGTGGTCCGAGAATATTTTCGAGAAGACGACATCCAGCAATGGTTTAAGGCGTATGAAATCGCGATGACGGCGCACCGGATCGATAGAGCCGACTGGGGAGCCGGCCTATGGGGCAAATTCCTCAATGAGGGCCGCGATACTCTGTTACAGCTCCCAGACCACCAGATGACCTCCTACGACCATATGAAAGCGGCCCTCCTCACTCGCTATGGCCTCACGCCCGAGATGTACCGTCAGAGGTTCCGAGACTGCACCCGCATTCCAGGTACAACTTGGGTGGACTATGTAACGTACTTCAGCCGAGCCTTCGAAGGCTGGATCAGAGGGAACAACGTCACGACCTACGAGCAGTTGTTCAATCTGATGGTATGGGAGCATCTGTCCAACAATTGCTTCATTGAACTACGCCAACACCTCCTCGACAGCAAGTTAACCGACCCCCGGCAGCTCGCAGCTGAAGCTGACCGGTGGGAGATCACCCGAGTGGGCCGGAATGGGTCCTACGAGCAGAACAGGAACAACAATAGTCACCACCGATCCAGAGGAGGAGGAGGGGGCCAAGGACGAGGAAGAGACAACACTCCGGCCGCCCCCACTACCAGCACCACCCCCCCGGCCAACCGGGGCAGCACCCCGGCGCGACCGGGATACAGAGCCAATGTTACATGTCACCGATGCCAACGAGTCGGCCACTATGCAAACGACCCAAGCTGCCCGCAGTATCAGAGTCCAAGACCCCGCCAGGTGGCCGCCGCGGCACTAGGGGAAGAACAGATCTCCGAGGAACAAGAAACAGACGAGCAAGAGTATCAAGAGTGGGAGCCAGCCGCCATGACTCTCGCGTGCTTAGGGGGAAGAGACATGGTCCCGCGGGTCCCCCTACCCGCTAACACCCAGAAGTACAGCCAGTGGGTGAGCATCAATGGACAACGGGCCGAAGCCCTTCGAGACACCGGGGCCAGTGTGACAGCCGTCCGCTGTCATCTGGTGACCCCAGAACAATATCTACCGAACATTCTCTGCCCTGTGCGATCAGCCGACAACTCGGAGAGTCTGTGTCGGATGGCCTGCGTCCCCTTTGAGTGGGGAGGGGTCTCCGGCATGTTGAAAGTAACGGTCCGAGACGACGCCCCCGTGGACTGCCTCCTCGGAAATGACCTGGAAAGCTCCCCGTGGGCCGCCGTGGAGCGAAAAGAACACTTGGGGATGTTGGGCGTCCCAGACTGGGCGTGCGTCACCACCCGGTCCATGGCCGCCCGTGCCAACCATCACCCGGAAGAACCAGAATGGCCGGCGCCTCCGCCTCCGGTCGCCCCCGCCGAGACCCCCGACCAGGGCATCCCCCTCGAACCTGCTCAACCTTCCGACCTTGCTAATCTCGACCAGTGGGCTCAAGAAGGGGGGCCCACACAAGAACAATTTCGCCAGGAGCAGAAGACCTGTCCCTCCCTTGAGGGACTCCGACAACAAGCGCTCGCCCAAAGCGCAGGGGATACCTCCGGAACTCATTGGGTCTACTGGGACAATGACCTATTGTACAGCGAGCAACGAATCGCCGAGCTGGGGGCCAACCGAGTACTAGTGGTGCCCCTCCGCTTTAGAGACTTCCTGCTAAATCTGGCCCACGATGTCCCCCTGGCAGGGCACCTGGGACAAGATAAAACCTACAGCCGCCTAGTGACCCACTTCTTCTGGCCAAAAATGAGAAACGATGTGCACCAGCATTGCCGATCTTGCCCCACGTGCCAAGCCAGTGGGAAGAGCGGCCGCAAATTAAAGGCCCCCCTGCAACCCTTTCCCGTGGTCACGACCCCATTTGAGAGGGTCGGAATAGACATTGTGGGACCCCTAGACCCACGTACAAGACAAGGCCATCGCTTCATCCTAGTACTAGTGGACCACGCCACCCGCTACCCTGAGGCTATTCCTCTCCGGACCGTCACAGCCCCAGTGGTCGGCAGGGCCCTGATGGGGATCTTCTCCCGTGTGGGGTTCCCCCGAGAAGTCGTCAGTGACAGAGGCACGAACTTTATTTCCAAATATATGAAGTCCCTCTGGCAACAGTGTGGGGTCACCTACCGCTTCACGACCCCCTATCACCCCCAAGGAAACGGACTTGTTGAGCGGTTCAATCGCACGCTAAAAGGGATGATCGGGGGATTGGAAGAACCCCTCCGTCGCCAGTGGGACGTGCTGCTGCCGTGCCTCCTCTTCGCCTACCGGGAGGTCCCACAGAAGTCCCTAGGCTTCAGCCCATTCGAGCTGCTCTATGGGCACCCAGTACGGGGGCCACTCAGCCTGATCAAAGAAGGCTGGGAGATGCCTCCGGCCAAGAGTCCTCCAGATGTCTTCCGGTACCTCCTCACCCTCCGCAACCAGTCCCAGCGGTTCAGAGACCTAGCAAAAGCCAACCTAGAGGCCAGTCAAGAGGACATGAAGAAATGGTATGACCAGAACGCCTCATCTATTGAATTCGAGCCGGGGCAACAGGTCTGGGTAATGTCCCCCACAGAACCGTGCGCTCTCCAAGACAAATGGACGGGACCCTTCAAGGTAATCGAGCGCAAGGGTCCTGCCACCTATCTGATCGATATGGAGTCCGCCCGGAATCCGCTCCGAGTCCTCCACACCAACAGACTGAAACCCCACTTTGCACGAACAGAACTCAGCCTCTTGATGGCCACAGACAACGGGGTTGAAGACGACTCCGAGCCTCTCCCTGACCTCTTGCGGACCCAGGAGCAAGACGGCTCCGTGGATGGGGTCCGACTCTCGGAGACCCTCACCCAGGAACAACGCCAAGAGTGCCAAGCCCTCCTATCACGATTTGCCAGCCTGTTCTCCCTCACCCCAGGTGTCACTTCCTGGTGTGTGCACGATGTGGACACCGGAGACAGCCCTCCTATCCGCCACCGGGCCTACCGCGTACCTGATCGGGTACGGGCCTGCATCCAGGCGGAAGTAACTAAGATGCTCACGCTCGGGGTCATCGAGCCCTCCGACAGTCCATGGGCCAGCCCGGTCGTACTGGTCCCCAAAGCGGCCGCCCCCGGAACCACACCCGAACTCCGGTTCTGTGTCGACTACCGGGGCCTGAATGAAGTCACCAGAACGGACGCACACCCCATCCCCCGGGCAGATGAACTGGTCGACCGAATGGGCGCTGCCCGCTACCTCAGCATCTTCGATCTAACGGCAGGCTATTGGCAGATCGGCCTCACACCCCGAGCACAAGAACGTTCTGCCTTCTCCACCCCCGATGGCCACTATCATTTCACGGTCATGCCCTTCGGCATGAAAAATGCCCCAGCGACTTTCCAACGGCTCGTCAACCAGGTCCTGGCGGGACTCGAAGAGTTCAGCGCCGCCTACCTGGACGACATCGCTGTATACAGCCACCACTGGACCGAGCACCTCCACCACCTCCAAGCAGTGTTGCAAGCCCTTCAGCGAGCTGGCCTCACGATCAAGGCCAGCAAATGTCAAATTGGACAAGGGTCAGTGACCTACCTCGGACACCAGGTGGGAAGCGGTCTAGTGGCCCCTCTACAACTGAAAATTGCCGCCATCCAGAACTGGCAACCCCCTATCACTCAAACTGAGGTGCGAGCCTTCCTGGGCCTCACGGGCTACTACCGAAGGTTCGTGAAGGACTATGGTACCATCGTGGGGCCTCTCACCGAACTCACGTCAAAAAATCAGCCCAAGAAGGTGAACTGGACCCCCGAGTGTCAAGCGGCCTTCGAACAGCTAAAGGCCGCCATGTGTTCCGCTCCTGTGCTCCAGGCCCCAGACTACAGCCGGGAGTTCGTCGTCCAGACGGACGCCTCCGACCAGGGCATTGGGGCGGTCCTGTCCCAGGTGAACACCGAAGGCCTTGATCAACCGGTGGCCTTCATCAGCCGGAGACTCCTACCACGGGAACAACGCTGGAGCACCATAGAGAGGGAAGCCTTCGCTGTGGTATGGGCCCTCAAGAAGCTCCGACCCTACCTTTTTGGCACCCACTTTCGGGTGCAGACTGACCACCGACCCCTGCAATGGTTGATGCACATGCGGGGGGAAAACCCAAAACTGCTACGCTGGTCCATCTCCTTGCAAGGTATGGACTTTACCGTTGAACACCGGCCTGGGTCCGACCACGCCAACACGGATGGCCTGTCCCGGTTTTTCCGCCTCGACGAAGAGAGTCCCCAAGAGGATGGGTAACTCTCCCCGCCTTCAGCTGGGGGGGACGCATGTTGGACAGGCCACATGACGGGCCGCTCTCCCCCGGCCCGACCCAGCCCGAGCCAGTCACACAAGCACCACACACCACCATTGCACGTACTACGTCCCCTCAGGGACACCTGCCCTCGAGCATGATAACCTCGTGGGTCCGATCCGCTGCCGACCCATGCGCCCAGCCAGGGCCGCCATCTTGGACACTTCGCCACGAGGCCGCCTGGCCCCCGATCGACCTCAACCCTGGGCCTAGCCCGGCCTCAGACATTCCGGCACCACCCTCCACCCAGGAGGTGAGCGAGCTACTTGGCCAGTCAATGGGAGAAAGAGGTGTCGATGGTTCTCCCCCGGCCAGTGCCGCTCGCCCATCGCCTCCCCGGGCGCTGGCTCCACCCCCCTGCTGGGTGTCTGGACTCCCTCATCCCGGACCTCCCGACCTCCAAGTGCGAGGGTCCGGACATCAAAGCACGCCAGCCCTATAACTGGGGCAGCTCCAGAACAGGAAGGCAGTTGTATCTTGGAGTCGAGAGACGAAAGAAGAACTCATCCTGGACGGACTACTGGCGCTGCCGTAGCTCTGTCCTGTGCAACATCATCCTGCCTGTTGGCGCTGCCACAGCCGTCGTAACCTTCATCCTTCACCGTCGTCCGGATCTGCTGGCGAGGCCGCGGACCGTTGTAACCGTCATCTGCACCGGGACCTGCTTGGCTTCTCCACGGCCCGTCGACCACCCTTCATCCATCTCGGGACCTGCTTGGCTCCTCCACGGCCCGTTCAGCAACCACGCCGAGCTCGAGGATTGAGAGCTATTGAACTCATTGGTAACTAAGACTGTCCCGCTACCCTTTTCCTCATCCAGAGATCAGAACCGAGGGGACCCCTGAGTCCAGACCTCCTTGTACTATATCAACGTAACCTAAGAATTGCATATAAAGTCTCGTTAACCTTCAATCTTGTGTGGTGTCCGTCTGTGGGGGGGAAGTTGCTTATCTGTACAGTCGTTGGAGACGGCTCTCCCTGGAGACCTCTCCCCGTAATCTCGGCCGACCCTCCCGGTCCGTCTAACAGTAACCAATGCAGCTCTCTCAGCAAGGGAGCAGAAGGGGAGCCAGCAGGGCGGTTCAGTAACCAATGCAGCTCTCTCAGCAAGGGACCAGAAGCGGAGCCAGCAGGGCGGGTCAGTCAATGCAGCTCTCTCAGCAAGGGAGCAGAAGGGAAGCCAGCAGGGCGGCTCAGTAACCAATGCAGCTCTCTCAGCAAGGGAGCAGAAGGGGAGCCAGCAGGGCGGTTCAGTAACCAATGCAGCTCTCTCAGCAAGGGAGCAGAAGGGGAGCCAGCAGGGCGGCTCAGTAACCAATGCAGCTCTCTCAGCAAGGGAGCAGAAGGGGAGCCAGCAGGGCGGTTCAGTAACCATTGCAGCTCTCTCAGCAAGGGAGCAGAAGGGGCGCCAGCAGGGCGGCTCAGTAACCAATGCAGCTCTCTCAGCAAGGGAGCAGAAGGGGAGCCAGCAGGGCGGCTCAGTAACCAATGCAGCGCTCTCAGCAAGGGAGCAGAAGGGGAGCCAGCAGGGCGGTTCAGTAACCAATGCAGCTCTCTCAGCAAGGGAGCAGAAGGGGAGCCAGCAGGGCGGTTCAGTAACCAATGCAGCTCTCTCAGCAAGGGAGCAGAAGGGGAGCCAGCAGGGCGGCTCAGTAACCAATGCAGCTCTCTCAGCAAGGGAGCAGAAGGGGAGCCAGCAGGGCGGCTCAGTAACCAATGCAGCTCTCTCAGCAAGGGAGCAGAAGGGGAGCCAGCAGGGCGGTTCAGTAACCAATGCAGCGCTCTCAGCAAGGGAGCAGAAGGGGAGCCAGCAGGGCGGCTCAGTAACCGATGCAGCTCTCTCAGCAAGGGAGCAGAAGGGGAGCCAGCAGGGCGGCTCAGTAACCGATGCAGCTCTCTCAGCAAGGGAGCAGAAGGGGAGCCAGCAGGGCGGGTCAGTAACCAATGCAGCTCTCTCAGCAAGGGAGCAGAAGGGGATCCAGCAGGGCGGCTCAGTAACCAATGCAGCTCTCTCAGCAAGGGAGCAGAAGGGGAGCCAGCAGGGCGGTTCAGTAACCAATGCATCTCTCTCAGCAAGGGAGCAGAAGGGGAGCCAGCAGGGCGGGTCAGTAACCAATGCAGCTCTCTCAGCAAGGGAGCAGAAGGGGAGCCAGCAGGGCGGGTCAGTAACCAATGCAGCTCTCTCAGCAAGGGAGCAGAAGGGGCGCCAGCAGGGCGGCTCAGTAACCAATGCAGCTCTCTCAGCAAGGGAGCAGAAGGGGAGCCAGCAGGGCGGTTCAGTAACCAATGCAGCTCTCTCAACAAGGGAGCAGAAGGGGCGCCAGCAGGGCGGCTCAGTAACCAATGCAGCTCTCTCAACAAGGGAGCAGAAGGTGCGCCAGCAGGGCGGCTCAGTAACCAATGCAGCTCTCTCAACAAGGGAGCAGAAGGGGCGCCAGCAGGGCGGCTCAGTAACCAATGCAACTCTCTCAGCAAGGGAGCAGAAGGGGAGCCAGCAGGGCGGCTCAGTAACCAATGCAGCTCTCTCAGCATGGGAGCAGAAGGGGAGCCAGCAGGGCGGCTCAGTAACCAATGCAGCTCTCTCAGCAAGGGAGCAGAAGGGGAGCCAGCAGGGCGGCTCAGTAACCAATGCAACGCTCTCAGCAAGGGAGCAGAAGGGGAGCCAGCAGGGCGGTTCAGTAACCAATGCAGCTCTCTCAGCAAGGGAGCAAAAGGGGAGCCAGCAGGGCGGTTCAGGAACCAATGCAGCTCTCTCAGCAAGGGAGCAGAAGGGGCGCCAGCAGGGCGGCTCAGTAACCAATGCAGCTCTCTCAGCAAGGGAGCAGAAGGGGCGCCAGCAGGGCGGCTCAGTAACCAATGCAGCTCTCTCAGCAAGGGAGCAGAAGGGGAGCCAGCAGGGCGGCTCAGTAACCAATGCAGATCTCTCAACAAGGGAGCAGAAGGGGCGCCAGCAGGGCGGCTCAGTAACCAATGCAGCTCTCTCAGCAAGGGAGCAGAAGGGGAGCCAGCAGGGCGGCTCAGTAACCAATGCAGCGCTCTCAGCAAGGGAGCAGAAGGGGAGCCAGCAGGGCGGCTCAGTAACCAATGCAGCTCTCTCAGCAAGGGAGCAGAAGGGGAGCCAGCAGGGCGGCTCAGTAACCAATGCAGCTCTCTCAGCAAGGGAGCAGAAGGGGAGCCAGCAGGGCGGCTCAGTAACCAATGCAGCTCTCTCAGCAAGGGAGCAGAAGGGGCGCCAGCACGGCGGCTCAGTAACCAATGCAGCACTCTCAGCAAGGGAGCAGAAGGGGAGCCAGCAGGGCGGCTCAGTAACCAATGCAGCTCTCTCAGCAAGGGAGCAGAAGGGGAGCCAGCAGGGCGGTTCAGTAACCAATGCAGCTCTCTCAGCAAGGGAGCAAAAGGGGAGCCAGCAGGGCGGTTCAGGAACCAATGCAGCTCTCTCAGCAAGGGAGCAGAAGGGGCGCCAGCAGGGCGAGTCAGTAACCAATGCAGCTCTCTCAGCAAGGGAGCAGAAGGGGAGCCAGCAGGGCGGCTCAGTAACCAATGCAGCTCTCTCAGCAAGGGAGCAGAAGGGGAGCCAGCAGGGCGGCTCAGTAACCAATGCAGCTCTCTCAGCAAGGGAGCAGAAGGGGAGCCAGCAGGGCGGCTCAGTAACCAATGCAGCTCTCTCAACAAGGGAGCAGAAGGGGCGCCAGCAGGGCGGCTCAGTAACCAATGCAGCTCTCTCAGCAAGGGAGCAGAAGGGGAGCCAGCAGGGCGGCTCAGTAACCAATGCAGCGCTCTCAGCAAGGGAGCAGAAGGGGAGCCAGCTGGGCGGGTCAGTAACCAATGCAGCTCTCTCAGCAAGGGAGCAGAAGGGGAGCCAGCAGGGCGGCTCAGTAACCAATGCAGCTCTCTCAGCAAGGGAGCAGAAGGGGAGCCAGCAGGGCGGCTCAGTAACCAATGCAGCTCTCTCAGCAAGGGAGCAGAAGGGGCGCCAGCAGGGCGGCTCAGTAACCAATGCAGCATTCTCAGCAAGGGAGCAGAAGGGGAGCCAGCAGGGCGGCTCAGTAACCAATGCAGCTCTCTCAACAAGGGAGCAGAAGGGGTGCCAGCAGGGCGGCTCAGTAACCAATGCAGCTCTCTCAGCAAGGGAGCAGAAGGGGAGCCAGCAGGGCGGCTCAGTAACCAATGCAGCTCTCTCAGCAAGGGAGCAGAAGGGGAGCCAGCAGGACGGCTCAGTAACCAATGCAGCTCCCTCAGCAAGGGAGCAGAAGGGGAGCCAGCAGGGCGGCTCAGTAACCACAGCTCTCTCAGCAAGGGAGCAGAGGGGGCGCCAGCAGGGCGGCTCAGTAACCAATGCAGCTCTCTCAGCAAGGGAGCAGAAGGGGCGCCAGCAGGGCGGGTCAGTAACCAATGCAGCTCTCTCAGCAAGGGAGCAGAAGGGGCGCCAGCAGGGCGGGTCAGTAACCAATGCAGCTCTCTCAGCAAGGGAGCAGAAGGGGTGCCAGCAGGGCGGGTCAGTAACCAATGCAGCGCTCTCAGCAAGGGAGCAGAAGGGGAGCCAGCAGGGCGGCTCAGTAACCAATGCAGCTCTCTCAGCAAGGGAGCAGAAGGGGAGCCAGCAGGGCGGCTCAGTAACCAATGCAGCTCTCTCAGCAAGGGAGCAGAAGGGGCGCCAGCAGGGCGGCTCAGTAACCAATGCAGCTCTCTCAGCAAGGGAGCAGAAGGGGAGCCAGCAGGGCCGTTCAGTAACCAATGCAGCTCTCTCAGCAAGGGAGCAGAAGGGGCGCCAGCAGGGCGGCTCAGTAACCAATGCATCTCTCTCAACAAGGGAGCAGAAGGGGAGCCAGCAGGGCGGCTCAGTAACCAATGCAGCTCTCTCAACAAGGGAGCAGAAGGGGAGCCAGCAGGGCGGTTCAGTAACCAATGCAGCTCTCTCAGCAAGGGAGCAGAAGGGGCGCCAGCAGGGCGGCTCAGTAACCAATGCATCTCTCTCAGCAAGGGAGCAGAAGGGGAGCCAGCAGGGCGATTCAGTAACCAATGCAGCTCTCTCAGCAAGGGAGCAGAAGGGGAGCCAGCAGGGCCGTTCAGTAACCAATGCAGCTCTCTCAGCAAGGGAGCAGAAGGGGCGCCAGCAGGGCGGCTCAGTAACCAATGCATCTCTCTCAACAAGGGAGCAAAAGGGGAGCCAGCAGGGCGGCTCAGTAACCAATGCAGCTCTCTCAACAAGGGAGCAGAAGGGAGCCAGCAGGGCGGTTCAGTAACCAATGCAGCTCTCTCAGCAAGGGAGCAGAAGGGGAGCCAGCAGGGCGGGTCAGTAACCAATGCAGCTCTCTCAGCAAGGGAGCAGAAGGGGAGCCAGCAGGGCGGCTCAGTAACCAATGCAGCTCTCTCAGCAAGGGAGCAGAAGGGGCGCCAGCAGGGCGGTTCAGTAACCAATGCAGCTCTCTCAGCAAGGGAGCAGAAGGGGCGCCAGCAGGGCAGCTCAGTAACCAATGCAGCTCTCTCAGCAAGGGAGCAGAAGGGGCGCCAGCAGGGCGGTTCAGTAACCAATACAGCGCTCTCAGCAAGGGAGCAGAAGGGGCGCCAGCAGGGCGGCTCAGTAACCAATGCAGCTCTCTCAGCAAGGGAGCAGAAGGGGCGCCAGCAGGGCGGCTCAGTAACCAATGCAGCTCTCTCAGCAAGGGAGCAGAAGGGGCGCCAGCAGGGCGGGTCAGTAACCAATGCAGCTCTCTCAGCAAGGGAGCAGAAGGGGACCCAGCAGGGCGGTTCAGTAACATTCTGGCCGCCGTGTTCTGAATCACTTGTAATTTAGTAAGCAGGGTCTCTCCCACTTCCGCCAACAGAGCATTACCATAGTCTAATTGGCTGATGACCATGGCTTGAACTAAGGTTTTGCGGTGATTAGTGGGCAAGTAGGGAAGAATTTTGCGGAGTAAACGCATACTATAGTAGCAGGAGCTAGTAGTGGCAGCAATGTGGTCTTTCATGGTTAATGACTGATCTAATTTTAGGCCTAGATTTTTAACACATTGTTTAGGAACAGGAACAGGTCCCAATTGTGAGGGCCACCATTCATCAGACCAGCTAGCTGAGGCTTTCCCCGTTAGCATGACCTCGGTTTTTCCAGGATTCAACTGGAGGCAGTTCTGTGTCATCCAGCTAGAGATTGCAAGCATTCCACTGGAGAACCGCAATTTCTCTGCTTCTATCTTTGGGCCAATAGTAAATATAAGCTGAGTATCATCAGCCTATGAAATTATGTCAAAACCTAGCTGTTCTACAATTTTTTCTAACAGATATGGCTATAACATGATAGTTTGCGTTCTGTCTGACAAAGTTCTGCAACCACTTCAAGGCTGTCCCTTGTATGCCACAGGAAGCTAGTCTCTCCGCGAGCACTAACTGTGAGATGGTATCAAAAGCCACGGAGAGTTCTAGAAGGATCAGTATCCTCCAATGTCTATTTTCTGTGTGAGCGAGGAAGTTACAGCGAGCATGGCAGTCTCGGTACTGAAGCCCGGTTGAAACCTGGATTGTGATTGATCCAGAATTTCATTGGACTCCAGGCATAGACTTAGTTGCTTGTTAATTATACTTTCCAGCAGCTTGCCCAATAAGGGTAGCAAAAAAATAGGGCGGTAGTTGCTGAGTTCTCGGGTATCCGCAGTCGGTTTCTTCAATATTGGACGTACGAATGCTTCCCTCCACGTTATTGGAATGGTACCTGATTGTATTGAATAATTATTGATATTTAGAATTGCTGGCACGCAATGAGTGGCTAATAGGGCCATTGTCTTTGGAGGACAAAGATCTTGGGGTGAGCCAGATTTTGAGAAGAGAGCATTGGAAACTTCCTCAAGCGTGGTTAACTTGAAACAATCTAAGGTGCTAGCTGCCATTTTTTCTAAGCCCTCGGTTCGAGTAGAGGCTTCAAGGTCTTGAGAGGTTATCGATGAAAAGTTAGCATAAATATTAATTATCTTTTCTTGAAAATAGATTGCTAACGAATTACAAAAATCTTGGGTTTCCATAGGCAATTGTCTACAGACATGAAGAGATACAAAGTCTTTTACTATATTAAAAAGGGCCTTTGGGACGTTACTGGCACGTTCAATTTGGTTAATAATAAATAGAAGTCTGGCTGATTTTAAATTCAGATTACAGCTAGACAAGAATTGTTCAAACCGTAGTTTGTTTTGTGGGTCTCTACTAACTCGCCAAAGTCTCTCCAATCTCTTGCATTTGGATTTTTCAATCTTTAGCTCCGAAGTGCACCAGGGGGCTGATGGTGGACATTGGGGAGAATCCAAAACTGTCACAAAGGTGGTATTAAATTCTTCCAAAGTCGTAGGAGCTTACTTATCCTTTGGTGATTCCAGGTGAAAATCCTCATTAAAGGCTTCTACAGAAAGATTTCGCCAAGGTCTTGCGCCACTTGTTTTTTCCCTGCACTTAAGTCTGAGCTCTTAGGGCATGGCTGTTTGATAGAGAACCTAATCATTGAATGATCGGTCCAAGTGAGAGAGTCTGGGAGGTTACAGGTTAGATGATCAATATTAGAAAAGATTAGGTCTAGCGAGTGGCCAGCTGGATGAGTTGGGCCTGTAACTCTTTGGGTGAGTCCAATCATGTCAAGAGTAGAGAGGAGTTTATTAACCTCAGGGTTCATATGATTTTCACCATGAAAATTAAAATCCCCCAACAAAAGAAATGTATTTGAGGAGAGCACATGTATAGCAATTAGATCGATCAGTTGGTCCGTGAAATTGGTCTTAGTTCCTGAGGGACGGTATATTACTGCACTGTTCCAACTATCTGTTGGTGACGTAATAATCTTTAAAATTCCCAGCTCTATACTTTCATGCATGGCACTCAGATCCGTCATGTGAGACATCCTGTGATTCTGGGCAAATCATTCAATATCCCTGTGCCTAACAAAAATGAATGTGTCCATCTGTAACGCAACTGGGGCTCAGATAAAGCACTATGATCCCCGATACCTTCGGTTCGAGTGCACGCTTAATAAAACTCAGAATAAAATGCAGGGGACATTCCTATTCCAACTCTAATGATAACCCAATGAAGCACCCTACAACTTTAGGGCTACTTACACAAAGACGTACTGTAATCCAAGTCACAGAGTTTCAAACCCACTACTTCCTGAAGTAAGCCTAAAGGAGGTTCTGGCGGTGCCCTACCAAAAGAACCAGTGGAGGCCAAGCTGCGTGAAGTTTGGGTGGCTTCCTAGGGTCAGCTCAAACTGCAGCGGTTTAGGAAACGCGACTCTTCCCCCTTCAAGAGTTTGACATCAGCGGCTGTCCTAGTGGTTTATGATTTCAAACCAAGTTTTTCTTGGTTGTTTCCAGACAAAAATACATACAGTAAAACATATAAAGACATACAAGGATATATACGGAAGGACAATCATCAACTAATCATATAAGAAAGTAACAAGTGCAATGGGATCGTAGTTAACATCAATGCGTAGAATGGTACAGTAGAAAATCATAGATAAAAACAATACTAATACAATTTGGTAGGAGAGGGCCTGATCCAATCACTTATTACGATCAGTGTGGATGATTAAGTAGCAATAAACAGGCTCGACATTGAAATCCATTGGCTTTGAGTCTTTTACCTCCCCTTGAAGATTTGACTAACAGTGTCACATCGAGCCCCTCACAACTCCCGATGAGGAAGACTCTAGACATTAATTTCAAGCGTTGTCTCTTCATTGTGCCAGACTCCCTGCTGACAGCAGTCACACTGTCGAGACGGGACCCCCGTCTACTGCCACCTCTGCCAGATTCCTTGCTGACAGCAGTCACACTGTCGGGACAGGACCCCCTTCTACTGCCTCCTCTATCAGACTCCCTGCTGACAGAGGTCACACAATTGAGACAGGACCCCCTTCTAATGGCACCTCTGCCAGACTCCCTGCTGACAGCAGTCACACTGTAGAGACAGGACCCCCTTCTACTGACTCCTCTATCAGACTCCCTGCTGACAGCACAAATTATCTTGAGTTTAGGGGAGCAATCTCATTTCTTTACAATCAGCAGTCAAATGCCAAAATCAAAATCATTTTTTAAATTCTATTACATATCAAAAAACATGCATTTCTTTTTAACATGTAAAAGCTAGTCATTATTGTGTACATTTTATAGCATCGTGATTGGTTCTAGCTTTATATTATTTTTGTGCAATCAATCTTCTTGTTTTTCATTTCTTTTGTGGAACAATCATTTTCAAAATTCGGCTCCATTAGCCATCTAGAAATCGTCGTCCAAGAATGTAAAATGGTGATTTTGCCTGGCTATCAAACCATGTGAGGCTCTGTGACTTTTGTTAATGAGCCCGTACTGTTCTGCAGAAAACTATTGGGCTCAACCTGACTATCACACAACATGCGGCTCATTGACATTTATAAATGATTCTTCACTCTGCGGAAGAGAAGCTGCGTGCTCACCCGGGCTATCACACAGCATGTGGGTCGAAGTTTCATTATTAATTTGTATCTGCTGAACAGACACCTTGTGCTCGGCCTGGCAATCATACAGCTGCAGCTCCGGGGCCTTCATTATTGATCCTGAACTCTTCTGAAGTGAGGTACGCAACCTGGCTATCACACAGCTGCAGCTCCATGACCTTCATTATTGATCCTGCACTATCGGCATAGTTGGAGCGATAGCGAGGAGTTCATGCGTCAGCTGCTACGATGGGCAAAATCCTTATCGCTCAATGGCTGAGAGGCGTCAATGTGCCACGCCCATCGTAGCAGCTGACGCATGAACTCCTCGCGATTGCTCCAACCATGCTGATACCACGGCCCAATACATGATTTGAATCCCGAAGTGAAGCCCTTACAGCGCTTTCCTCCACTCTAAATGCCTTATTGACTACCCCAGTATATTCATAACACGAGGATTGTCATCCTTCACCCTATGGATGGCATCCACGCTTTTACAAGGCATTGTGTGAAAATACCAGGCAATTATTTCCTAAGTCCTGATGATGATCCTTGGATGTTAAGAGACAGGGATCGAAACGTCGTCGACATTTTCAAAAATAGTACCATTGTTTAGCAATTTATATGAAGAATGTGGTCTCTGTTTTGGCTAGCTTGCTTGACTCTATGATTATTCCAAGCAGCCATTGCTCTTTTGTTGCCTGAAACCCTTCGTGTTGTATGTGTTTTGTTTTGCTTTCTCCTACATTGGATGCAGGATTGCGTTCCTTTTTTACATTGTGTTGTGTTGTTTCTTATGTAAACTATTACTGACCAATTGCAAATTAAAAATTCTTTGTCCGGCTGGGCATTGAATATCTATAGTACCTATTAAGGTCTATATGTTATTGTCTCTTCTGCGCTTCCTATCTAGGGACCACTGTTTCTCTAAAATACTCATATTACTCTAGCATCCATGACATGCATGTGCGACTGGACGCCATATTGTGCACCCCTGGCGTCCATGTTAAGGTGACAGATAGTGAGTACTTAGCGAGAACAATCTCTGACCATAATCCGTTGTTAGTGCGGATACGATGGAGCCGAGAGAGATCACTTATACAGACCTGGCACCTCCGCCCAGAGGCGCTGGAAGATCTAGTCTTTAGTAAAGGGTTGGGGGTGGGCATTACCGGATATTTTGAGGGGAACGAAGGGGACGGCAATATCGGCGGTAATAGAATGGGAATCATTTAAGGTTGTGGTCAGGGGCGTTTGCATTAATAAGGTGGCAGGGGTCAGGAAAACGTTACTGGCAGACCTGGAATCAGCGGAGGGCAGACTGAGGGGAGCGGAGAGGGACAGACCGGGGAGACCCAGGGCAGGCACTGAGGTGCGAGAAGCCGAGGAAGCTGTTGCGGTGCAGATGAAGAGGTTACGCTCATTCAATTACAAGAAATTAGGACACGGATACACGCGAGGGGGACAAATTGGGCACTCTGCTGGCGTGGCTAGCCAACCCACTACCAAGGGGTGAACCGATCTTAGGCTTAAGGGCGGCCTCAGGTGAGTTGATGCACACGCAGGTAGGGATTAATGGGTGGCTCCTAGAGTATTATGCCGATTTATACCGCACTCAGCTGGCCGTGTATGCAGAGGGAATTATCTGGAAGGGCTTGCGATGCCGAGTTTGAGCAGAAAGATTCGTGGGGTGGTGAGATCACGGTGGGCGAGATCAGATGCGCGATCAGGCACATGGCCCGGAACAAGACACCTGGGGTGGATGCCCTGCCTATTGAATTTTATTCCAAATACCTGGACTCTCTGGCCCTGCGACTGCAAGTAGTCTATAAGGAGGCACTCACGGTGAGGA